>NW_006159952.1:339676-393864 GCF_000334495.1 Tupaia belangeri chinensis
TAAAATAAATAAAAATTAAAAAAAATAAAAAATAAAATAAATAAATACCCTAGCTGCACAAGAATGCCCTTTGTGCTCCAACACCAAGCTCCTGAGAGCTGTACAAGGACAGTGATAGGAAGGCTTCCTTGAAGAAGCCATGGGTAAACCAAACTCTCATGAGTTGAACTAACTCAGAGGGGTGGGAGATTACCCCAGACAGTACATATGGCACACAGAAAGACCAGAGGACAGGATGGAATAGGCAGAAATTGGTAGAAGGCTGGTGTAGAGAAAGCTTTGTGGTGGAGAAAATGAAGGAAGAGAGTTGATAATGGCGGCGTAGGCTATGTCCTGACCCCACAAGGCCAATAAGCAAGGTGAGGACTCGGGTCACTATCAAGAGAAATGGGAAGCTCTCTACAGGGAGATTTTAGACAAGGACATGACTGATAAAATGCTTATTTTAAATTTCTCTGTATGGAGGACAGAGTTAGGAGGTGTGATATTGGACATTTGCGCTCAATAGAACTGGGTGGTAGAGTAGATTTGGAGGGTGCAGGAAAATGAATTGACCTCAGGAACTGGCTGGTGTAACTCTGGAAAACAAAAAAGTGGAAGAGTTGAAGATCTGTAAGAGATGAATGCAAGTCTGTTTTGCACGTAAGAAAGTCCAGTTGCCGAGACACATTATGTAGTCATTTAGAAGTGAGTGTCTTTATGTAAGGCCTGGGCTAAGGATTGATTGCCAGGCTATAGAGCTCAATGCAAAGGATTCATCAGTTCTGAGCCCTTGTCCTTACTTGCTCTTGGAGATAAAGGGGACTTGTCCATGTTGTAGGAAGCCCCTCGGCCTCCAGGGTCTGTAGCTTTGTCAGAACCACACACAGAGCTCGTCCCCAGGACACGTGCCAAGATCTGACTGCACCACTTTCAGCTGGGACCACTGGTTCCAGGGATGCCTCTTACTGCCCTTCCCTCCTTCTCCACTATTGATAAATACAAATCTAACCTTGGCCCTGCTTTGCTGGCATACCTTCCACAGTCTAGTTCTCCAAACGGCCGGACATCAAGGCCCGTAAAGCTAAGGCAGAGCCCTGCTCTAAAATCTCATCTCTGGTTCTTCCCCCCTCCCCACATTCTAGCCATTCCAAACTGTGCATCTTTCTTTTTCTTTTCTTTTGTTTTTGTTTTTGTTTTTTTTGGGTTTTTGCCATAGGGTGCGTACACTAACCAGAGAGAGGGATAAACAGTGAGAGGGAAAGTGAGAAATCACCTCCAAGGAGGGATGGTCATGCACCAGTCCTTTCTCCTCCATTCTCCTGGCGTTTGGATCACGCACGCACAAGCTCTCCTAGCATGATTTTCAAGCCACCGGTCTGCGATTCAGATGATGGTTGACCATGTGGGAATCCAGTGCCTTAACTACCATGCCACCTGCTGGCCGCACAGTTTTCTTTTTCTTTCTTTTTTTTAAAAACAAAAAAAAAAACACAAAAAGAAACCATTTATTTCTTTATTTATCCATTTATTTGTTTTGATTTTCACGACACTGGGTCCTCGACTCAAAAAGCAATCATCCCTGTAGAAATCCAGCACCTTAACTACCACACCACCTGCTGGTCCCCCGACCTCACGTCTTTTTCTTAACAGGCAGAGTTCTGTCATACCTCTCTACCCTTCCTTCTTTTCACCTAGAGAGCTTTCACTTTTTCACTAAAACTGCTCATGCTGATTTATTTTTTTAAGGTTTTTGCCATAGGGCATGTGTACTTGCCAGAGAAAGACAGAGAGAGGTAGTGAAAGGAAAAGTAAGAAATCACTCCCCATGGGGTGGTCTATGCCACAGTCCATTCTCCTGGGCTTGCGCACACATGCACCCAGTGTGATTTTCAAGCAGCCGGTGTGACTTTCAGGAGGCCAAGTCCAGGACTAGAACTGCAGTCAGCCATGTGAGAATCCAGCACCTTAACCACTATGCCACCTGTTGGCCCCCATGCTGACTTTTTTCTTTTAAAGAATCATTTAATTTTATTTATTTATTTATTATTATTATTATTATTTGCTATAGGACATCTGTGCTTACCAGAGAGAGACAGTGAGAGAGAGAGAGAGAGAGAGAAAGTGAGAAGGCAAGCTGCCAGGTCCAGGACATGAACTGTGGTTGACCATGTGGGAGTCTAGCACCTTAACCACCCGACCACCTGCCAGGCCTCCACCGTGCTTATTTTATTCTAAGTACTTATCTCCTGGGCCTGGATTCTAATTCAGTGAAAGTGTCACAGAGCCTAGCCTGCTGTATGGTTCAAGACAGTTCATAGGCTATCTTCATGATTAAGTGAGTTGGAGGACTCCTCTTAAATGACCCGTTTTGGGAAGGCACCTCTTCAGTGCACCTAAAGTACCATATGTACAATGCCACTTAATTCTTTGTTCTTTCTTTTTTTCCTCTTCTCTTTTCTTTTCCCTTCCTTCCTTCTTTCCACTTTTCCTTTCTTTCTTATGAAGACAGTTTTCACAGTGGTCAGTACTGATTTCTCTAATGGGTCATTGGCAAAGTCCTGACACATTCTGCATAGAAAAAACAGAAAAATGCATCGTTACTTTCCCAGTGACCTAATATAACAAACCAAATTATTGGCCTTTTCTACCTGGCTATGACCTATTTCTTTAATCGTATTTCTTACGTTATGATCTTGGTTTCTTTGGTTAAAACATTACAACATTATAAGCATTTACAACAGATGTCCATTACCAAAGCAAGCATCCTGTATTAAGCCTGTGAGCATTTGAACTGCCCTCTTTCCCCTTTTCAGTTTACCTAGATGGAACAAAATCTGAAGAAGACCTTTTTTCACAAGTATATGAAGATCTAATACAAGAACTAGCAAAGCACAAGTGTAAGTATTATACTATCGAAGTGGACGATAAGGAGAAACAACCAGAACAGTAGTTCATTACATACCTAGGAGTGGCATACAGGTGCTGATATGGGAGCGGTTATATTGATTCCTCACTCAGGATAATTCCGAGTTCAGATTTTTTGAGTTCAAATTCAGATTCGGTGTGAGTTAGGGACTTCATTAATTTGTCTGTCAGTTTTTTTATAGGTAAAAATATTTATCCTTTAGTACATATCTTAATGATAGTTGCATCAATTAGTGCAAATTTTGTAGTAGATGGCCATCCCAGTGGGTCTGAAATTATCATTTGGGCAGAGTCTGATGAAAATGAGATGATTCTATTTTGATATGTCTAGAACTCCCCTTTTCCTTTATTCCCCTAAAGATTTTCTGTAAATTTTTTGCTTCTCAAAAATAAACACAGGACTGGGAACCAGCAGTTAGCATAATGGCTATGTCACTGGACTCCCATATAGTCGACCACGGTTCGCGTCCTGGACCCCGTGGCTTAAAACTCTCGCCAGGCGCCTGTGCGTGCATGCCCAAGATCCTGAGAGGAGAATGGAGGAGAAGGGATTGCGGCGAAGGGAGGAGAGGGGGTGGGGGGGGGCCCCCCCCCCCGGGGGGGGGGGGTGATTTCTCACTTTCTGTCTCTCTGTCTGGAGAGTGCACGGGCCCTAAAGAAAAAAAAAAAAACTCTCAAAAATAAGTAAATAAATAAAAAATAAACACAGGACTATAAAAATTATTTAAAGATTGGTTCTTTAAGGTTTTCATGGTAGATATAATCTTTTGCAAGTCACAGAAATCCACCTAGATCTGACTTAAGCATAAAAAAAAGTGCAGGGTGGCATCAGCAGGTGGCGTGGTAGTTAAGGTGCTGGACTCCCACATAGCCAACCACAGTTCGAGTCCCAGACCTGGCAGCCTGCTTTCTCACTTTCTCTGTCAGTCTCGCTCTGGTGAATTGAAAATATATAACAAGAGTAATAGATAGAATTAAATAATTTTTTTTTAAGAAGAAAAGTGCAGGTACAGTGCTTCACACACTCAACTGGATTGAGGAGTTCAAATAGAGTCCTCAAGACTCGGCCTCAATTCTGCTTTCAAACTGTTTATTTTGAAGTCAAACTGTCTATAGAAAGGCATGATATGTGTTAGCAGTACCTCGTCTTAGACTCAAGAGACCTGGTATAAAAGAAAACAAAATAAAACAAAAAGCAGTTTATCCTTTTTCAAGATTGCCTATGGGTTGATAAATGTTGGAACTGGATGTTGAGTACAAAGGGATCTGTATATTATTCTCACTAACTTTACGTATGTTTAAAAGACTTTATTTTGAACAATTATTTTGCAAAAACAGTTTCCCATTTTAGCCCAGCTGAAAAGTCCCACGTGAGACTGATAGGTCCGCCGTTGAGTCACATGACTTGCAAAACCAATCACTGTGGAGATGCTAGCGGCTGGCTGGACTAGATCTGATACCCCATCTTGTAACTGAATATCCCACCTACGAACTCCTAATTTAGACAGTTTTCCAAAGGCAAGGTAGGGCAGCAGGTGGAAACCAGAAGAAAAATGAAAAAGTGCCTGGGATGGCACAATTATAGATCTAGCTGCTATTATTTTTTAAGTATTTGAACCAGAAGGATTTCCATGACTAACACTGGCAAAACACAATTATCAGCTAGCTCAAGAAAAGACAGTATGAGTCACTGTAGCAGTGAAGCTTTATTTATTTATTTACTTACTTACTTACTTATTTTCGGTGAGAAGCAACTATTCTGGTCCAACCATTGTCATCAATATGAACTAGATTTCCTACGTCCTTAATAAATTTCTGTCGTACTAGGGAACACACCTGACCGAAGACCCATTCATCTTGCACACTGCTTCTTTCAAGCTCAACCTTTTTTGTAGGCCTGAACAGCTTTGAAGAAATTTCAGGATCATTTGGAAATTACTTCTTGCTAGCAGAATTTATCATCCTTGGCAGAAATGCCCATTTACTCAAGTCATCTGTTATTGATGAAAGGCAGGCCTCTCTATTGAAGCTCAGAGCACCAACATGAGTGAGCTAGAGAGTGTAGGGTGAGCTTTCATAAATGGTGGCACCTAGCCAGGGCCACTTGTCTGAAAGTTACTGGCTCCCCTTTCTGGCCCTAATACCATGTTCTAGAGGTGTTTCACCTGCTGAATAGCTGTATCCATTTTCTCAATTATGGCCAGTGCTTGGGTCCAGTTCCCTTTTGATGACCAAGTCATACACTAGAGTTGGGTCTTGTGACCTACCTGCTGACAAAGATGAAAGAAGCCTTGGTAGTGTAGCTTGGGCAAATTGCACTCAAGCCCATTCCAAATCCATTCTTTGCCATCACCTCCAGGGTGTAAAACCAGATGGCATGCTTTGTATGTGACAGCCTCCACTTTGCTTTCCTATATAGAGGCAAGTAAGGATGTATGCAACTAGACCACTTAAAGCTATCTTTCTGGGGCCAGCAAGTGGCTTGGTGGTTAAGGTGCTGGACTCTCACATGGCCGAATGTGTTTCAAGTCCCAGACCTGGTGACTTGCTTTCCCACTTTCTCCTTGGAGGTGTGCTCTCTCTCAGGCACTTGTACTCTATAGCAAAATTTAAAAGTAATAATGATAGTGGCCAGCAGGTGGGATGGTGAAGGCACTGGATTCACATGTGAGTCCTGGGCCTAGTAGCTCCCTCTCTCTCTGTGTGTCTCTCTCTGATCTAATTGAGTAAAAATAATAATGATAAATTAAATAAAATTAATAATTCTTTAAAAAGTACTAATAATGAGGGGCTGGCATGTGACATGGTGGTTAAAGGTGCTGGATTCCTACATGGCCAACTATGGTTCAAGTCCCAGACCTGGCAGCTGCTTTCTCGCTTTCTCCTTTTCTCTCTGTCTCTCTCTGTTCAAATTAAAATAATAATAATAAATGGAATTAAGTAAATTAATTAATTTTAAAAAGGATGAATTATAATTTTTTTAAAATGCTGTCTTGCTTATGTTCTAGATATTTTAAAAAATAGAAAAGACATAAAATTAGAAGCAGAGCAGCTTTTTCTGCCTCCAAGATTTTTGTTAGTTTTTCTCAGTAGCATAAATAAGTTATTAGGTTATTTATAGCAGTCCATAACCTTTCGTAGCTCTTCTATCCACAGTGTCCTGGAAAATCTGACCTGGAGAGGCCCTCAGCATAGCCTAGTTTAACCCCGAGTTAGCAGAGGAGGCCATTTAAATGTTTTACGTGAACACTTTTCACGTGTTTTCTCACAGCATCTCATAAACCTGTTCAGCTCATTTTTTCTTCTCAGTATATAAAATCATAAATGTGATCAAAACAATAATAATGGAAGAGAATACAGAAAAGATTGAGCTCAATTATTAATAAAGTATTAAATAATCCAGGAGAATAAGAATAATAACTTAAACATTCAATTCAATCCTTTATTAAATCTAAAGTTTGAGGTAGAATTCTGTCATTACCTAGTCTTACTGTAACAAAGCAGTCTAGTCACCAGCATTCTCAGACTCCCTTTAAAAATGCTTATTTTTGTCCCATTATAAAAGCATAATAATTATAAAAAATTTTAACATAAAAACAAAGGGGACAGAGTAGTCCCTGCGGGCCCACATGTCATAGTGCTAAGTGCACACCACACCCAGTCTTTTTGCTTTTCACATCAGTCTCTTTTCTAGGATTTGCAAGGGCAGTGTACTTAATCAGCCCTGTTTATTTCTGTTTTAAAATTAATATTTAACATTTTCGTAGCTTTATAGAGCTCATTGTATAGTGAGATTAAATATCTCTCCCAGAAAATGGTGTCCAAGCTGAATTCTGGTTTGGATACTGAAGTGAAATCTAAGACTTGACATTGACATTTTGGTGCAGAAGAAAGATGTCATATGTCTGGTTCTAAATCCAAAGGGTATAAAGTTGAAAAATAAAAGTGTAATTATCAAATGTTTGTA
The DNA here is from genome assembly GCF_000334495.1 of Tupaia belangeri chinensis. NCBI lineage: Eukaryota > Metazoa > Chordata > Mammalia > Scandentia > Tupaiidae > Tupaia > Tupaia belangeri. The sequence goes on from NW_006159952.1 coordinate 346,551, forward strand.
TGTTCTCTGTTGGTATTTTTCTATACTGAACTTAAAATACAATTTCTAGTTATAAAATAATAGTAATATGATAATGTAATAGTCCAAATTAGCAGAAGCTTACTTCAGCATTTCCCAATTGTTGCATATTTAATGTTATTGTGTTTTACACTGATAAATAACATGCTCTCTACACATAGTGTGGGTTTCTTTTGGAAATTCCTTTCCAATTATCGATATATCCCTGTCCTAAAACCTCAGGGGTGATACTTACTTGGTCAAAAAATAAAATCATTCTTACATTTTATGTACTTCAGAAATAAAATACTACAATAAAAAATCTGTTCTCCAACATGAACTGTGAAATAAGAAGATGATAGGTTTATTATTGAATTTTTAAACCAGATCAAGTATCCAGCTAGGCTTTCTTTATTTTAAAAAAAAGGATTAAATATTATAATACTTTTTCCCCACATCCAGGATAATACACCAAAGTAAGAATTGTACTGCAGGCAGTAACCCTTTGTGATATTCTTCTAGTCCACAAACTATTGCATTCTCTGAAGTCAAGGATTATTACACCAATTGCAAATTATATTGGATATCTGTTATCATAAGATATGCTTAAAATTTAATGCAAGGATTAAAAGACCGGAACGTGAACTTGATTGAGTTTTTCATAGGAATGCAACATTTTTGCCTCTGGAATCCCTGTAATCTTAACATTCTTAGGTTTCCTGCTGTTAGTGTGAAAATTTAATAAAATGAGAATTGGAAACTGGAATTCTCCATTAATTATTTTTGTATTTATTCCCAAGGTTTGCAAGTATCAACATAAAGGTGGAAAGCAGCGAATCCTTCCTGCAGTGAACTACAAAATTCAAAGGAATGTATTTCAGAACCTTACCCAAGAAACTGTATGGACAGTGGTGCAATGACAGCTGTGTTTTATATGTGTGTGTGTTATCACAAAACATGTGGAACAGTCAATAGCCATGCCAGTGGACAGGCGTCTACTTTCAAGAGTTGCTTTCATCCAGGAAGTGCATAGATGTAGCATAGCTCACAAATAATAACTCAGTTCTGTAACAAAGATGATCTGACTTTCTGACTAGAACCAGAGCAAGAAATAAGAACTATATTGCAGTCATATTTGTTTTCATGTATTCCTGTATTCCATTGTGTGTGCGTATATGACATTTGTGTGTGTAGGTATGCATATATGTGCATATGTATATATGTGTATACACACACATCAAGTATTATAAGTCATTGACCTTACATATGCACTGTGATATTTTTCTATTTTTAAAGATTTTTTTTTTAAGATTGGTCAGAACCCATGGTTTGGAATATACTGCTCTCTACCGTCCCACACCAATCCATTTCACCTGCAGATAGTAGCATTACTAGAAATAGCAGTCACGTGGAATAAAGCATTAGTTTACTTCAGTATCTGGGTTTGTGTGTGTGCATTTGATGTTATATGTGTGTGTGGTTTTTTTTGTTGTTGTTGTTGTTGTTTTTTGCATGTGTCTAGTACCATTATATCTCTATATTAAGATTATTACAAATAGGAAGTTTTCCCTGTGTTTTATTTTGCTTTTGTCCAACTGATGGTCTACAATCACAAAAATACAGTTATTTCAGTCATATTTTATATAGGTGCCAGACCTTGAAAAACCCAGACAGGAGATCTGAATTCTGTGATTTCTTGAAGGCTTTTTGGATGCTGGAATTTTAATTATGTAATCATCAATCTTTTGTTCATTAATAACAAACATTTCTCATGACCGTCTTTTTTTCTTAGTTTCCTGTAGGATACATGCACTTGCCAAAGAGAAAGAGTGAGAGATGGTGAATTCCCCCACGGGGGATGGCCACACAGCACTCACTTCTGCTCCACTCCCCACTCTGGAGTTTGACACAAGTGTGCACAGGGCCTGCTGTGTTTTTCAAGTCTCCAGGTATGGATGCAGTCAGTCTTAAGCTCTGTGCACCTGCTGATCCTCTCACAGTCTTAATCCTTGTTAATTATAAATTATATTGTTCCACTAACTTTCAAAATTCACTCCAGACTCCTTTAGTCAGCTCTGATTTTGTTTTTATTTCTTTTTTTTTTTTTTTTTTTTTTTAATGAGAGAGAGAGAGGCAGTGAGCGAGAAGGAGATTTTTGACAGTGTCACTGTATCACAAGCCTCCTGGCCCAGCCTTCCAGATAGCCAGGACCACAGGCATACGCTACCACACGAGCTTGTCAAGTTGGGCCCAAAGTCACATTCAGACCTGAGCAGCACATGCCACCATGGCTGAGCCTGTCTTTTTATTTCTGCTAGCTTACCCTCACTGATGATTGGGGTCCCCCACACGATAACAGCACAAAACAAATAAAACCTAGGCTCAAATTACGATTCATTCCCCGAGTAATTATATGATTCAAACAAGCAATTTAATGTTTTGTTCTCCTTTTGAGATGCGGATATCAATAGAACTTAGCATGAGATGATAGTAGGATAGAGATAAGGATAAAGTTAGACATTCTTTTTTTTTTTTTTTGAGAAGTTTTTGCTATAGGGCATGTACGCTCACCAGAAAGACAGAGAAAGAGAGACAGAAAGCGAGAAATCATTCCCCAGGGACGATGGCCATACCGCAATCCCTTCTCCTCCATTCTCCTCTCGTGATCTTGGGCATGCATGCACATGAGTTTAAGCCACCAGGTCCGGGACTCAATCCGTGGTTGACTACATGGGAGGGAATCCAGCAACATAGGCATTACACCAAATGCTGGTTCCAGAAATTCATTTTTTTTTAAGTTTTTGCCATAGGACATGTGTGGTCACTGGAGAGAGACTGAGGGAGGGAAAGTGAGAAATCACGCCCAGGAGGGTTGGCCACACAATCGCCCTCCTCCATTCTCCTCTCAGGATTTTAGGCACACAAGCTCACACAGCTGGCATGATTTTTAATCCTCCAGGTCAGGGACTTGAACTACAGAAATTCATTTTTTTTTAAGTTTTTGCCATAGGACATGTGTGGTCACTGGAGAGAGACTGAGGGAGGGAAAGTGAGAAATCACGCCCAGGAGGGTTGGCCACACAATCGCCCTCCTCCATTCTCCTCTCAGGATTTTAGGCACACAAGCTCACACAGCTGGCATGATTTTTAATCCTCCAGGTCTGGGACTTGAACTATGACTTGCCATGTGGGAGTCCAGTGCCTTAACTAGCACACCACCTGCCGATCCCCAAGTTTCAGTTTCTTTTATTTTTTTATGTAGAGGTTTTTGCCTTAGAACATATGCACTTGCCAGAGAGAGACAGAAATGGAAGCAAAGTGAGAAATCACCCTCCCTCCGGGCAGAGCATGACCACACCACAATTCTTTCTCCTCCATTTTCCTTCCAGGATCTGGGACATGCACATGCATGTGCCTGGCATGAAGTCAAGACTGGGTCTGGGACTTGAACCATGGTCAGCCATTTGGGAGTACAGTGACATAACCATTACACCACTGCTGGCCCCTTGAAATTCTCAATGTAGCCATGAAGACTTCTCTGATCTAGCTCCCGTGAACCTCTCTACTGTCATTTCCCACCCAAACGGGGATCGTGCAGCTACTTCTCACTGCAGAGGAGACTGGGAAGAGGGTGTCAGGATAGATGCAGACCACTTGTGGATTTGGGATGTCTCCATGGAACAAAACCAAGGATCTTTTCACAAAAACAACAAAAAAGAGTAAATAGGAAAGCAAGTGAAATTTGCTATGGGAATCTTTGCCTGCATATTCTCCTTGGCCATGATTGTATTAAGTGTCGGTTGTGATTTGTGGAAGGAGTTTTTGGTTTTGTTTGGTTTGGTTTTAGGATTAAAATTAATATAAATAGGATTATTTAAACTTCCTTTCCAAAAATTTTTGAAATCCCCTTTCCCCTACAGAAGCATGAGCCTCCTTCCTGATGGAGAAATACTACGTTAGAATTTCATCCCATTCAGCATGTGAAAACAGGTCACAGAAAGTCTCTTTATCGTGAAATAAAACAAAATTTAAACACCCTGAACGACAGACCTTAAAAATAGGAGCATTCAAATAATTTAGGGAAAATATAATTATCTTTTTCTTTAGTATTATTAGTAAAAAATAAGTCAGGAATTTGTAGGAAGAATCCCAGTGCTTGGTTTCTGTGCCTGCTTTTTCACAGATAGTTACTTTTTATCAAAACGTCAATGACAATATTGAATCTAGAAAGATACAGTACATATTTGACTAGGAGCACATCTGCCAAAGTCTTCATTTTCGGTACATAAATAATTTCAGTCCCTTTAGGATGAATTTACTATAAGAAGATGTAGTTGGGGGCTGGTCAGTGGGTGTGGCGGTTAAGGCGCTGGGCTCCCACATGACTGAGGTGCTTAACGCGCTGGGCTCCCACATGACTGACCGCAGTTCAAGTCCTGGACCTGGTGGCTTGCTTTCTGACCCCCCCCCCATCCCCTATCCCTCGCTGGCCAAATCTAAATAAAGTTAAGTAAAATAATTCTAGAATAAAAAAAAAATTATTTAAAAAAAATGATGCCATAGCTGGGCTTAGTATGGGAGGAGAAGGTTGATAAGACAGATTATTTTACAAAAGGTTGAGATTCAAGAGCACAGACTCTTACATTGAGTAACAAGATTCCAGCCCACCGGTTTACCTTTGAAGGATATGCTTGTGATGTTACATGAGATCATAAAATGTTGGCGCTGTATCAGCTGGTCCAGTGCTCTAGACCTCACTATGGAAACTGAAATCAGAGCTGCTGGCCTGTCCAGCTCTACTTAGCTAGCTAAGGGCAGGATCAGAGCCAGCCTTAACTGTGACACTGTATAAAGCAGGCACACGCGCATTTTTTTCTTTGTAGAGCAAAGGATGGCAGAAACATCACAGAACCATGCACATGTATGTTCATCTCAAAGCAAAGAATGGCAGACAAGCCGCCTGCTAGAATCATCATCTCTCCCTCCCTCCCTCGAAAGGAGCACATCGAGGAGCCTGGCAAGGCAAGAGCTGTGTCAGGGAGAAGTGAACATTTTCCTTCTGAACTCCTGGAGCCTAGTCCAGGAGACATACCAGCTCAGGAGGTTAGCCTCAAGACAAGGAGCAGTGGTGAGCTCCAGAGCTCCTTGCCACTGTCCGGCTATGCTGACCTTAGATTTGTAGCTCTGTCAGCTTTTCAAAATCGATGATAGAGAGTTAAACAGCAAAGATACAGAAAAGGCAGAAGAAGCATTACTTTCCACTTCTGTGCACACACAGAAATAAATGAAAATGACAGTAGAAGCGCTGGACCCTAATCAGGATAGAAGGTCCTGCAAGTACAAGAACAGCAAGAGTGAAATTTCTTACCAAGTTGAGTGTGTGGGATGCCCATGGGTCCAGGAGCGCATCATCAGTGCAGAAGCAGAGACAGCACAATATGCTCGCTCTGCTCCAGATTCTCGAGAAATTGTGCTGCCTTGCTGAAGATTAAAAACAATAGGCTAAAACGTGCCGGGCACTTGTACATGCATGTCCAAAGTCCTGGTAGGAGAGAGAAGTAAAAGAAAAGGATTGTGCCATGACTGCCCCGTTGAGGTGAGGTTTCTCTCTCTCTCCATCTCTCGCTATTTCATGTACCCTCTGGCAATTAAAAAAAGAGGGAGACTAAAACTCCTACAAAGAAATCCATACTGCATGTCCCTGCAAGCTTGCACAAGCAAGTTTTTAGAACTTACTGCTTAGAGGAGCGGTTCCCAAACCTTAGCATATACCAGAATTACCTAGAAGGCTCGGCAGGACTTAGATTGTTGGTTCCAAACCAGTTTCTAATTGAGTAGGTTTTCGGTAGTGCCCTAGAATTTGCATTTCTAGAATTCATGTTTCTAGGTGATGCTGATATTGATGAGCCAAGGACCACCCTTTCAGAATTTCTGCTCTGTCATGGGCAGATAGCAGCTTGCAGACCCAGAGGGGCCCTCACCGGACTATAATTTGGATATCACAAGGCTGAAATGAACAGTATTAACAGCCTCTAAAGATATTGCAGAATCACTGTTCTATTGATTGTATTGACTTTTAACTTAAAATTCTCACTTTTTGCTTCATCTGTGAACATTAATTTGGGCCCCGTAAGCCTTTTTCCTTTGGCCACATGGCATGACAGCAGAGGGTGGCTGTGATGGAACACTCTAGAGAGATACCTCTCCATGAGCAGGTTTTATGAGGCACTCTCGAGGGTGGATTTCTGCAGAATTCCGGAGAACAGATCTCCAGCCAGCTTTCCCAGTAGGGTTCCGGGAGCTACTTCAGCTACTCTCTGGCAGTCAGAGAGTCATGGCAGAGCCTGTCCCACAAGGTCTGGCTCCCCTTACTACACACTGAAGCAGGTGAGAGATTGGGGGATCTTCCTTAGGGTGAGTCATCTCAGTCACCGGGGTGTGGATATGGCTGTTCCTTTTCTCAGTCTTCTTTAGAGTTCTCTTCTTATTAGCCTTTGTGCATATCTTATTTATCTAATAAATATCTAATTCTATTTCTTTATTAGATGATATATTAATATGTATTTGATATTATTGTTTTATATTCTATGAATTTAAAAGATATATAAATAAATACAGTTTATATATTTCTATGTAATTATAATTTATTAAATTTATATAATTACTTATTAAATTTTCTAAATAATTGATTTATGTTAAGTAAAGAGCTGGAGTTCATTCTTTATATTAAACTTTTTCTATATTCACTTTTTTGTGCCTTCTTGCTCTAGAGTAGACTCAGGCTAATATAACTATGGGCTGTACTGTCCGATTGGTTTATAGGAGATGAATTCAGGCAACTACACTGCTGCTTTTTCTCTCTTTTTACTTTTTTAAATGTTTGCCATCCCTTGTTTCTGGGATATCATGCATGTACCCTTTGCCTATAACAAAAAACATTTTAGCCAATCAAAAGTGCCACAGAGTGCAGTCTTTTGACCTTACCTTTTCTCTTTTTTTAAAGAATTATTTTATTTAACTTTATTTATTTTTTTTTAATTTGACTAGAGGGGAACAGAGAGAGAGAGAGAAAGTGAGAAACCAAGCCACCAGGTCCAAGACCTGAACCACGGTTGGCCACATGGGAGTCCAGCACCCTTAACCACCACGCCACCTGCCAGCCCCACCTTTCCATACCTTTTCTATTGTGTTGTCAGGAAAGTCATGACATATTTTCCTATGCAAAAAATGCATCATTAGTTTTCCAATGACCCAATATATGAAACATTTAATGGGTTTCCTAAAGATATCTTGGGTATTCTCAATTTGATATTATAATTTTTGGGGTAGAAAGAGGGTTTTTTTTTAATTATAGGATTTCAGGGGTGTTTTGTTTTGTTTTGTAGAAAAATTTTTGCTATAGGGCACATATGTTTGCCAGAAAGACAGAGAGACAGAAAGGGAGAAATTACACGCATACGTGCACATACACACATATACACACACCCCAGGGAGAATGACCACACTACAATCCCTTTTCCTCCATTCTCCTCTGTGGATTATGGGCACACATGCACCTGCACCCAGTGTGAATTTCAAGGCCCTGGGTCCTTTGGACTCAAACCATGGTCAGCCACGTAGGAGTCCAGTGCCTTAATCACTATGCCACCTGCTGACCTGAGATTCAGAATAAGTTTTAATTATGACTAGCCTTTTAAAACATGATCTACCATATATTGGTCTAAAGGTTTTACAGGAAAACTTTCTTAAAACCTCCAATGACCATGATAAAAATAATCCACGACAACAAAGTAATTTCCAATGATGTGTTTGCTGTTGTAATACTCTTTAAGGACTTTAAATCTAGTGTCGTGTTTTTTGTATGGGTATTGGTATGTGCATGGTCTTCTACCTAGTTATCTACATATTTTCAATAATAACCTTTATTGAGCAGCTACTATGTGCTAGGTTCTGTTAAGAAAACCTTTTAAAACTTGGAAATAGATGAAATGGATGTCTGTATGTCTTTTAATGGTTATCTGAGCATTGCCTAGCAAAGGGATATCTAATTTTCCAAGATGCGTACTTTGAATAGACTTGGTATTTTCTCTTGATTAGGATATTTTAAATCTAGTAAGGGTAGATATCAGGCTATAGAAATCGACAGCCAAGGTTTCCCAACCTCGGCACTACTGGAAGTTGAGGTGAGATAATTCTTTGGTGGGAGGTTATCTACATATGTTGAAGAATGTTGCATATCATTTCTGTTCTCTACTCACTCAACAGCAAAGCATCCCCCCTTCCAGTTGTAACAGCCTAAAATGTCTTCAGTCATTGCCGGATATCCCCTGGAGAGCAAAATCACCCACATTTAAGAATAGCAGCTGAGGGACCAGCAGATGGCATAATGGCTATGTTGCTGGACCCCCATGTAGGTGAACACATTTTGAGTCCTGAACCCAATGGCTTAAACTCAGGCCAGGCATGGGTGCATACATGCTTAAGATCCCAAGAGGAGAATGGAGGAGAGAGGATTGTGGTGTGGCCATCCCCCCTGAGGGGTGATTTCTTGCTTTCTGTTTCTGTGTCTCTATCTCACAGTGAGTACATGTGCCCTATAGCAAAAATCTTCCTTAAAAAAAAAAAGAAAAAGTGGGACCAGCAGTTAGCGTAATGGCTATGTCGCTGGACTCCCACATAGTCTACCGCTGTTCAAGTCCCAGACCCGGTGGCTTAAACTCACGCCGGGTGCGTGTGCGTGCGTGCGTGCCCAAGATCCCAAGAGGAGAATGGAGGAGAAGGGATTGGGGTGTGACCATCCCCCCAGGGGGTGATTTCTCATTTTTCTATCTCTCTGTCTCTCTCTCTTTCTGGCAAGCGCACATGCCCTATAGCGAAAACCTCTCCAAAAACAAACAAACAAAAAAGAACGAAAACTTAATCTGACTATAGTATTAGAAAGTGATTTCTCTCTTTCTCTCTCTATCTTTCCGGCAAGCCCATGCACCCTATATCAAAAAACCTCTCTTGATTAAAACAAAAAAAATAGCAGCTGAGGGGCCAGCAGGTAGCCTGGTGGTTAAGGTGCTAGACTCCCACATAGCTGACCATGGTTTGAATTCTAGACCTGGTGACTTGTTCTCTCACTCTCCCTCTCTCTCTCTCTGTTCTAATTGAATAATACCAATGCTAATAATAATTAATTTAATTAAATAAATAATTCTTTTATTTTTTTGAGAGGTTTTTGCTATAGGGCGCGTGCGCTCGCCAGACAGACAGAGAGAGACAGAGAGACAGAAAGCGAGAAATCACCCCCCACGGGGGATGGCCACGCTGCAATCCCTTCTCCTCCATTTTCCTCTCGGGATCTTGGGCCCGCATGCACATGCACCCGGCATGAGGTTTAAGCCATGGGGGATGGCCACGCCGCAATCACTTCTCCTCCATTCTCCTCTTGGGATCTTGGGCACGCACGCACACGCACCCGGTGTGAGTTTTAAGCCACCAGGTCCAGGACTCGAACCGCGGTCGACTACGTGGGAGTCCAGCGACATAGCCATTATGCTAACTGCTGGTTCCAACAAATAATTCTTTTAAAAAATAGTAGCTGAGGTACCAGCAGTTAGCATATCTATCTCCCCAATTCCCTCACCAACATGTTAAATGAATCTTTGAGACTTGCTTACTTTATACTTGTATGAGTATCATATTTTTTAACTTTCACAAAGTTTATTTTGACAATACATTATTTAATCCTCATGACAGCCATATGAGTATAAGAGTTTGAGTAGTAAAGTTACTACCCAAAGTCCTGGTGCCTGTGTCTTTTCAGGAGCTAGGATTGAACCCAAGTCTTCATGGACCAAATAGTGAATTCTTAAATGCCATGTTGTACTGCCATACTGTATCTTGATACTAGCCCTAAAACTCTGTGACCCACTTCATTTCTGTGACTACACTTAGCCTACAATTATACCCCTACCACTCTTGGACACCCAATTTGTATATTACGAAGGGGCATTACTATGTTTAATGTATCCCCCAGAAATTCATGTATGGAAATCTGGTCGCTACTGTGATAGTATTAAAGAATGAAAACTTGGGACCAGCAGATGACATAATGGTTACATCGCTGTACTCCCACATGATCAACTACAGTCCAAGTCCCGGACCCAGCAGCTTAAAACACCCTTGGTACATGGTGCACGTATGCTCAAATCCTGAGAGGAAAATGGAGAAAAAGGGTTTGAGGAGTGGCCATCCCCCCTGAGGGGTGACTTCTTGCTTTCTGTCTCTCTGTCTCTATCTCTCCAGTGAGTGCATATGCCCTATAGAAAAAAATCTTTCTTAAAAAAGAATGGAAAGCCGGGGACCAGCAGTTAGCGTAATGGCTATGTCGCTGGACTCCCACGTAGTCAACCGTGGTTCGCATCCCGGACCCGGTGGCTTAAAACTCATGCCGGGTGCATGTGCGTGTGTGCGCAAGATCCCAAGAGGAGAATGGAGGAGAAGGGATTGCGGCGTGGCCATCCCCCCTGGGGGGGATTTCTCGCTTTCTGTCTCTCTGTCTCCATCTGTCTGGTGAGGGCAAGTGCCCTATAGCAAAAACCTCTCAAAAAAAAAAAAAGAATGGAAAGTTAATCTGACTATAGTATTAAGAAGTGGGACCTTTGGACTATAATCAGGATTACATAAAGCCATCAGCTTGGGTCCTCATGACCGAATACTGGTGATTTTATAAGAGACCAGAGCAGAGACACTTGCCCTTGCCTCTCACTCTGTGATGCCCGGCACACTCCCGGACTCAACAGAGTCCTCATTAGGAAGAAGGCCTAAACCATATATGGTTCTTCACCTTGGAGCTCCAGAGGATGTAACCAAGTCTTTACTCTTTATAAATTACCCAGTCTGTGATTTTCAGTTAGAGTAACCCAAAATGGATGAAAACAGGCTTCATACTTCAAAATTCAAAAACCAATCAGAGAAGCCGTCTAACTTTGGAACATATGTTACGACGTCACCACAGAAGGCTGACAGAGGAGTATCTGGAGTCTGTAGTACTCAATTCAACATTGTCCTTGAACTCACTCCATGAGTGAACTGCTGCTGTCTCTCTGGGCACAAAGACGCAATAGGAATTGTACTGGGACTTTCTTATCCCGATACTTTTTTGTCCCTCTTCCTAGTCTACAAATGGGAGACGTAGATATGGCTTAAAGGCATCGGGGATGATGGCATCAGCTCTTAAAGGCTGTATGGTGAAGGTCTACATCAATTTTCATGTTTTCTCTGTCTTTTCCTGTGGTACTAATCACAGTAGGCAGCTTCTATACGTAAGACTCCCCAGTTAAACAACCATTTGTCTGAGTCTTGACATTCTTAGGAGATCACCTAGTTTTATGAAATACATGCAATAATAAAATGCATATATTGGATTGTCAGAAAAGTCATGATGTATTTTTCTGTGTTTCTCTATGTAAAAATGTGTCATGACTTTTCTGACAACCCAATATTATCTCATTCAATACTATAATAAAAGGGCCAGCAAGTAGCACAGTGGTTAAGGTTCTGACCTCCCACATGGCCAACCGTGTATGAGTCCCAGAGCTGGCAGCTTGCCATCTCTTTGTCTCTCTCTGGTCAAATTTTTTAAAAAAATGATAAATAAAATGCAATAAATAACTTTTTAAACATTTTAAATACCATAATAATAAAACACTCTTAAGAGACACCTTTATCTTGTGGATTTGGAAACTGAGGCACAACAAGGTTAAGTAACTTGCTCAAGACCACCCAAGTAATGGCTGAGTCAAATTTGACTTCAGAGTTCATGTGTTTTTTTTTTTTTTTTTTTTATCATTTTTATAGAGAGGTTTTTGCTATAGGGTGCATGTGCTCACCAGAAAGACAGACAGAAAATGAGAAACCACCCCCCCAGTGGGGGCTGGCCACACTGCATTCCCATCTCCTCTATTCTCCTCTTGGAATCTTACGTATGCGGGCGCACATACCTGGCATCAGTTTTAAGCAGCCAGGTCCAGGACTCGAACCACTGTCAACTACGTAGAAGTCCACCAACATAACGATTACACCAACTACTGGCCCTAGAGTTGATGTTCTTAACCACTACACTAAACTGTAAAAAACAGTCATCGTCTATTACATCGACAGGCGTAGAATGAGACAGACAAATGAGACTTCACTGAGGATATTAACTGGCTGTGGTGCTGAACGCCAGGGTGCATGGCACATGCAAGTTGAAAGCTGCTTCAGACTTTTATTTTGATATGACCGTTAACTGTCCTCAGGGTGGCACAAGGCTTAGAAAGTGAGTTCCCTTGGGACCCACAGACGCTGTAGTGGTTACGTCGCTGGACTTCTACATGGCTGACCACAGTTCGCATCCTGAACCCGGTGGCTTCAAACTCACACTGGGTGTGTGTGTTTGTGTGTGCCCAAAATCCTGAGAGGAGAAGGGAGTGTAGCAGGGCCATCCCCCTGAGGGGTGATTTCTCACTTTCTGTCTCTCAGTCTCCCCAGAGAGCACACGCCCCCTATAGAAAAAAATCTCTGGGGGCAGGGGAGGAATAAAAAAGAGAGTTCCAGTCTATGCTCACCCTGACAATACAGGACTGAGGACGTGTTTGGTAGGTGGTCTACAGCTGCTAGAAATAGCAGATCATTTGGTGGGAAAGCTGACATCTGTGTAATCTCAGCTATTACTATTATTCTTACCACTTTCTGGAACCCACAAACAACATGGAGAAGTAATGCTTACTTCTTCCAGATGGAAACCTTGACTTAATTTATATTTAGGAATATTTGTAAATTATAAGAGTGGTTAGAGGGCCAGCAGGTCGTGTGGAAGTTAAGGTGGCTGAATCCCATATGGCCAACTTCATGGTTTGAGTCCCAGACCCTGTGATTTGAAAGTCATACTGGGCACATGTGCATGTGTGTGTGGCCAAGATCCCAAGAGGAGAAGGGAGGGGAAGGATTGTGATATGGCCATGTCTCTGGGGAAAATTTTTTCTCTCTCTCTCTGGCTAGAGCATGCATCTATAACAAAAATCCTGAAAAAAAAAAAAAGGTTAGAAAATTCAGGTATATGTAATAAAAATTATATGTAATGTCTAAATCCTAAAATTTGTTTATTTTACCCAAATACATATAGGAGCATAAAGTGCTTCCCATCTTTCTTTTTCTTTTTCTTTTTCTTTTTTTTTTTAGAGGTTTTTGCTATAGGTTGGATGCGCTGGCCAGAAAGACAGAAAGCATCTGAGAAATCACACACACACCCCCCAGGGGGGGAAGGCCACACCATAATCCCTTCTCCTCCATTCTTCTCTCGGGATCTTGAACACGCATGCACATGCACTTGGTGTGGGTTTAAGCCACTGGGTCCGGGATTTGAACCGCAGTCGACTTAGTGGGAGCCCAGCAACAGCCATTACGCCAACTGCTGATCCCAGCTTCCTGTCTTTCACACTGCTGTCTTCCTGCATCCATGAAAGCCAGGTCAGCCTTAAGAAGTATTTAGCACTATACTATTGGACAACAAAGGAAAATTAGGCACCAAGATGTTATTGAGGCACCTTGTCATCAGGGTTAGTCATACTCATTTATTTTAATAAAATTGTAAAATGGGTCTTTTTTCTAATCCAATATATTTTCTTCTGTTCTTTTTTCTTGCCAATAGGCTCGCAGTATGTTTGTCACACGTGCACAAACATTCATCCTGAGGTATAAGTGTGGGCCTTTACTTCCAGGGGCCTGTCTGTCTTTTGGGGAGTCCTATCTGCCAGCAGAGGAAGAGTAGGCATGTCTGAGTACATGCGGAAAACAGCGGCAATGATTGCTCATGCTGAAAAATAAAGCCAGTGGAAGGTGCCTGAGACTGTGAGTTAGAAAATCCAGGCCCTCACTCCACCTCTGATGCTTGTTCCTGGGCATGACACTTAACCTCTCCAGGCATAAAGAAGCAAGTTGTCCTCAAAATAGAAATCGTTCACCTCTACCTCAAGGTATTTGATTAATAGGGCTAATGAATGTAAATCATCCCGTCAAATGCCTGGCACCCGGTGGGTGTTCCCTATTATTAGCTCCATCTTTCAATCCCAACCCTCTTAACTCCATCCTACAAACCTAAGACTGTTCTTAAGATCAAATAACATGTTATGAAATCATCTGAGAAGCTCTGAAGGACTCTGCTAATATTAAAGATGTCACAGAGTTACTAGACACATCTGAGATTATCGCTACGGCAAGAGATGACTCACCCATAAGTCCTGGGGTCTTAAAATTGTTAGTCTTTCCTCTTCAAGGCTTGCCTTGGTAATCATTTTAATCATGTTGACTCTATAAAAAATAAATGGGTGTGCTCTGGTGAGCACATGGGCCCTATGTCAAAAACCTTTAAAAATAACAAATAAAACTTTTCCCTAGGACCTGAAGCCCTATATAAAGGTGACCCTTCAGGCCTGTGAGTGGTTAAGATGCTGGATTCCCACATGTACGACTGCAATTTGAGTCCGAGATCCAGTGACTTGAAACTCATGCCCGGCACATGTGCACGCATGCCCAAAATCCCAAGAGGAGAATGGATCTCAGCTAAAAATTATACCAAGATGCTTTTGCCCTGCTCTCTTCGGTTGCTGGTGCTGGGAATAGCCACCCTATCTGAGGATACTCAAGCTGTGCAAAAACCCATATGGCAAAATAGTATGACCACCTGCCAAGAGCTGGCACCTGCTTGCCAGTCTGTGACTGAGCCATCTTGGCAGTGAGAACTCTATCCCTGTCAGATCCTACATGATGGAGTCCCACCTGACACCTGATTTCAACTTCACGAGAGATCCTAAGGCAGAATCACCAACTAGACAAGGCCCCAAGGTCTCTTTTTTTTTAAGAATTATTTATTTAATTTTATTTATTCATTTATTTATTTTAATTTGACCAGAGACAGAGAGAGAAAGTGAGAAAGCTAGCTACCAGGTCCAGGATTCGAACCGTGGTCACCCATGTGGGACTGTCCAGCACCTTAACCACCACACCACCTGCTGGTCCCAAGCCATGCCCCAAGTTCTGACTCACCAAAACTGTACAAAGCGACTGCGTTTTAAAGTGCAAAGCCTTGGGAAATCTGTTGTGCATAATTATAACTAAACCAACCCACTCCACTGGTTGGCCAAGGCTGACTTGCATTGCTTTTCTGCCATTCTCCACCGAATACATCCTGGCTACTACACCTACTGCATCGGAATTGATTGGGACAGATCCAAGGTATCTGTATTGTGTAAAACCTCTATAGATGATTCTGTTATGTGGCCCCAGTTCAAACCTTTTTTTATTTGAAAATACAGATATTTAACATGAGAACTAGTCCTCTAGTGAAGTGGTTAAGTGCTGCACACACAGATCCCATACGGTCAACCACAGTTGGAATCCCAGCCTCAATGGCTTGAAAAATCACACACTGGGGATGGGAGTGGAGGTGGTGGGGACAGCAGGTGTCATAATGATTAAGGAACTGGAGTCTCACATGGCCAACTGCGGTTGGAGTCCCAGACCTGGTGGCTTAAAACTCTCGGTGCATATGTGTGCATGCCCAAAATCCCAGGAAGAGAATGAAGAACAAGGGATGCAGCCTGGCCATTCCTCTCAGGGATGATTTCTTACTTTCCCCCTCTTTTTGTCTCTGTCTCTCTGGTGAGCACATGGGCCCTATGTCAAAAACCTTTAAAAATAACTAATAAAACACTGGGGCCAGCAGGTGGTATGGTGGTTAAGGTGTTAGATTCCACATGATTGATTACGGTTTGAGTCTCAGACTTAGAGGACTGAAAATCACACCGGTCACATGTGCGTGAGTGACTAAAATCCCAGGAGGAATGACGGAGAAGGGATTACAGTGTGGCCATCTCCCCTGGGTGATGGTGGGGGGTGGTGATTTCTCACTTTCTCTCTCACTGTCTCTCTCTGTCTCTCTCCAGCAAGCACATGTATCCTATGGCAACACCATAGATAAATAAATATATATATATATATATGTATATATATATATATAAACAAACAAATAAATAGAAAAAAATTAAAATAAAGAAAAAGGAAAACACGCAGGGTACATGTGAGTGCATGACCAAGATCCTGACAAGAGAGAGAACTGGAAGTGAAAGGATTGTAGCATGACCAGGCCCCATCATGGGGAGGGAGGGTGCTTTCTCTCCCTTCCTCTCTTTTCTCTTTCTCTCTAGCAAGCACATGCACAACCTGACAATAAAGAAAAAAATGCATATTTGGTATGTAATTAAAAGTCCCTGGCCTCAAATAAACTAAACTTCCTTCATTCCATGGTTCACTGAGTTAGGACCACCTTTTAGGTCAATGGAAGCTCAGTTAGCCTCTCCAACATTAGGGAAATCTGAGGGTTTTTCCTCTCCTCTATCTCACAGGGAAGTGAGCATGAAAGATTAATTTTTACTACTGTACTCTTGAATTTCCATCTTGGCTTTTCTGTTCTGGATTAAGACTAGAGGTAATGTACATGGAAGACTCCTTGGCCATAGAGAAATTTATGACGGTTCCTACCACACTCTGTTGCCAACCCACCGTTATTCTTGATTCTGAAATACTAATTCTTTCAAAAAATATGCAACAACTATCCTTCAAGTACAAATAAAAACCCCCTTTACCCAGGGAAAATGAGGGCAATGATCAGATGCTGACACTTCTGTCTAGTCTACACTCACAGATACAAAACAAAGATGCTGAGTTTTCAAGCCTAAAACTCGAAACAAAAGAATATGAATGGCTGAGCATCAATTTTGTATCTTTTTTTTTTTTTTAGTAGAGAGATTTTTTTGCCTGAGAGACAGAAATGGAAGGTGAGAAATCACCCCCAGGAGGATGACATGCCACAATCCCTTCTCCTCTATTCTCCTCCCAGGATTTTAGGTATGCACGCACATGCACCTGACGTGAGTTTTAAGCTGCCGGGGTCTGAGACTCGAACCATGGTTGACTATGTGGGAGTCCAGTGACATAACCATCTGCTGGTCCCTCATTTTTTTGGGGGGGTGGGGGGCGGAGAGGTTTTCGCTATAGGGCACGTGCGCTCGCCAGACAGACAGAGAGAGACATAGAGACAGAAAGCGAGAAATCACCCCCCAGGGGGGATGGTCACATCACAATCCCTTCTCCTCCATTCTCCTCTCAGGATCTTGGGCACGCACGCACATGCGCCCAGCATGAGTTTTAAGCCACCCGGTCCAGGACGTGAACCGTGGTCAACTACGTGGGAGTCCAGCAACATAGCCATTACGCTAACTGCTGGTTCCCGGTCCCTCATTTTTTTAAAACAAACATTCAGAGCTTCTTATAGCGGCCACATACCAGCAGATTATTATGATTATGATTATTATTATTATTATTATTATTTAATCTACTAGAGACTCTGAATTACAAAGCTCTTGCCTACCAATTGGTAATGGACTCTCAATCTTCTGCCTAATCATTCCTCTGGGGGCGATTACACCCCCAGGTCTTCTCTCTTTTTACTGTATTCATGGAAACAGCCCCCAAATCTTACATTTTTTAAAAAATGTTTGCCATAGAGTGCATATGCTCAAAGGAGAGACACAGACAGTGAGAGGGAAAGTGAGAAATCACTCGCCACAGAAGGTGGCCATGCTGCAATCCCCTTTCCTCCATTCTCCTCCTGGAATTTTGGGCATGCGCACACACAAAACCAGTGTGATTTTCAAGCTCACGGATCCAGGACTCAAACCACAGTTGGCCATGTGAGAGTCCAGCACCTTAACCAGTAACCACCCGTTGGCCCCAATCTTACAAGTTTTGCTTCAGAAATCTCTAATTCATGCTTTCATCCATGTCCCTAGAGCTACAGCCTTTGTTCAGACTCCCTGCTCTGTTACAACAATCTCTGAAACTGGAGACCTTGACAATAATCCTCTCTCCAGTTCACTTTGCACACAGCTGCCAGACTTATCTTTGTTAATTATATTGGGGCTTATAATTACATACCAAATACATATTTTTTTCTTTATGGTCAGGTTGTGCATGTGTTTGCTAAAGAGAGAAGAGAGGAGGGGAGAGAAAGCACCCTCGCTCCCCATGATGGGGCCTGGTCATGCTGCAATCCTTTCACTTGCAGGTCTCTCTCTTGTCAGGATCCTGGTCACACACTCACATGTACCCAGTGTGTTTTCCTTTCCTTTCTACTTTCTTTCTTCCTCTTTCTTTCTTTCTTTCTTTCTTTTTTTTTTTTTAAGATTTTTGCCAAAGGACACATGTGCTTGCTGGAGAGAGACAGAGAGAGAGAGTAAGAGGGAAAAATGAGAAATCACCCCCCTCCAACGGGAGATGGCCATGCCGTAATCCCTTCTCCTTCATTCCTCTTGGGATTTTAGTCACTCATGCACATGTGCCCAGTGGTAGTGTGGTGGTTAAGGCAGCTGGATCTTATGTGGCCAACTGAACTGTTTGAATCCCAGGCCCAGCAGCTTGATAAACACACTGGGGGGACCAGCAGGTGGGATAGTGGTTAAGGTGCTGGACTTCCATACAGTCAACTGCAGTTCAAGTCCCAGACCAAGCAGTTTGAAACTCAACACCAGGCATGTATGTGTGTATCTGCCCAAAATTCTGAGAGGAGAATAGAGGAGAAGGGGATTGCAGCATGGCCATCCTCCTGGAAGGGGGCTAATTTCTCACTTTCTGTCTCTCTGTCTATCTCTGTCTCTATGGCAAGCGCAGATGCCCTATAGCAAAAATCTCTCTCTCTCTAAAAAATAAATACTGTATAATTTCTAAAGAAGTACTTTGGGAACATGAGTCAAGTGGATTAGAGTAAATACACACAAGTGAAGAAAGGGTCTCAGGGTCAGATCTTTTTGTCACTAGCATGGACAGGGGACGCTGAGTAGATTTTCTTTCTGCAGCAATAGTACTTGCTTCTTAGGATTCCTTCCCAGCACCCAGGACTTAAATGAGGGGCACTAAGGAAGGGAGAGAAAGGTATTGAATCTGTTTTATCCCTACACCCTTCATACCTGACCATGGAGTGGAGACGCCTCAGCTCTGTTGGGAGACATGGCGGTGGATACTGAATTTTTTATTTTGAAAAATTTCCAACTACAGAATAGTGAAAGTTAGTACAAACATCCATATGCCCTCACTCAAATTTAATAATTTTTAACCACCATCTAATTTGTTTTAAGTCAGATGCTATCTTTCTATAGCAAGTTTGTAATCCTTTCTTCCTTCTTATCTTAGGTAGATATCTTGGAGAAACATTGACATATGTCTAAAGTATAAAGATAAAGAGCTTAACCAAATATTTTTTAAACTCATGTTGAGTTTTCCCACTGTTTCGATGTAGTTAATACATTTTTTGACATAATTTCTATGGCACTATTGCTATTATGAACATACATTAATTCTAAAATAATAAACCCAGACAGAGCAGGGTTTGTCATACTTACACAACCTTGTAAGTTTTTGCTTTTGTTTTATGATCTGTTTTTAAAGAGTCATTGTTTTTACTTTTCCTCTTTTTTCTTTTGACCCAGGAGAAAATATAATTAGATCTTGATCATATTTATGCTTTTATAAACAATAACAATGCATCCTCTAACTTTAAATGTATGGGCATTATTCTATGGAGTTTTCTGCCACTGACAATTCATGACAATGGTGTACTTAACTATTTCTTTTTTTCAGTTTAAACACACTTGAGTTTTCATGATCAGTGTATTTTGTGTTTTTTTGTTTGTTTGTTTGTTTGTTTTTGCAATATGTTGGATTAGTAAAGGATTGGGCATGGGCCAAGGGGGTGGTTTCTGGGAGGATAATGACACAACAGTAATGCAATGGACCCACATGGGAATGTCCCAGGTTTGCATACCAGGACCTCTCTATGCATACCACACATGTGCATGTGCATGTGCATGTGCATAAATGATCCGGGCTAGCTGAGGCTGGAGGTGGATCATGGCATGAAGACTCTACTGGAGATGCCTGTCTCCCCCACCACCCCCCAAGAAATTAAAAAAAAAACAACTTAAAAACATTCAGGATGTTTTATGTTTGTTTGGTTGGTTTTTCCCTTTTACAGATTTATGAACCTCTTAAGAGGCTACATTTAGGAAAACTGAAGGACCCAATCAAAATCCAGAATCAAAATCTTAGAGTCGTGATCCCAATCAAGCCATGCCAGACAGCCCCAGCTATTAGAAATCCTCAGCTGAAGCCCCGATATGGATAAGAGATGAACCATTCCTGCCTAAATTCTTGACCCACACAACTGCGAGCTAGTGAAATGGTTATTGTTTTAAGCCATTAGATTTGAGCTGGCTTATTATGTAACAATAAAAATTGAAACAAACACAAAATACTACCTCGGTTGATAAAAACACATGTCCCAAACATCCATTCCTGTTGCTGTCTTGTCTTTATCTTAGCTGGCCAAAGATGCTGTCTCTACTCTTTAGTTCCTTCTCTCACTCTTTTCTCACTCAGTACTCACATCCCTATTTTCTGTGTTAGAAACCACAGCCCATATCTCCTCTAGTAGGTGGCTCTGCTTTGCTCTTTAAGGAGCTGTATGTAGAGGAGGGGAGGCTGTGCTGATGGCCTGCGGCCTGATCAGCTAGGGGATTTCCTTTGGGGCAGTGATATGCGGAAGTACTCACTAATAGAAAGAGTCAAAAGAAAGATGTTTCATTAATTTTCTTTTATATGCTTTGTTAATATAATTGTATTGTGGTTAATTTACAAACTGGCTAACTGATCTAAAAATAATGAAGGGACGATTATACTTGACTTTCCTTATTATACATAGCCAGGGAACTGAAACCCCACATTTGACAAAGGAAAGAGAGAGAGTGAGAAATGGTGGGGGTGGTGGGGAGAGCTATATCAAGAGAGGAAGGGGAAAGGGAAGGAAACATACAAATGAGAAGCAATGGCTCTTCTCTGTAGCAGATCAGATTGATACTCCAAGGGAAGCTTTGAGTTCTGAAAGAAAATTTACTATATAAAAGAAAAGTGCTTTAATTATTCTGTTACCAAAATAAAAATACCAAAGCTTGTTTCACTATTTTAGCACTCCAGTGATCCTGGTTACTTTGGAACATTCCTATTTGGAAGAGGTAATTTGATGAAAGACGTTGGTCACAAGGCTCGGTGTCTGGGTCTCTGTCATTGGGTACTTACTGGCTGCACCTTCATGGGAAGGTAAGAGACCCTGCTCTGCAGGCAAGATTCTTGTCAAGTGCCCCCAAATCTTACATTTTTTAAAAAATGTTTGCCATAGAGTGCATATGCTCAAAGGAGAGACACAGACAGTGAGAGGGAAAGTGAGAAATCACTCGCCACAGAAGGTGGCCATGCTGCAATCCCCTTTCCTCCATTCTCCTCCTGGAATTTTGGGCATGCGCACACACAAAACCAGTGTGATTTTCAAGCTCACGGATCCAGGACTCAAACCACAGTTGGCCATGTGAGAGTCCAGCACCTTAACCAGTAACCACCCGTTGGCCCCAATCTTACAAGTTTTGCTTCAGAAATCTCTAATTCATGCTTTCATCCATGTCCCTAGAGCTACAGCCTTTGTTCAGACTCCCTGCTCTGTTACAACAATCTCTGAAACTGGAGACCTTGACAATAATCCTCTCTCCAGTTCACTTTGCACACAGCTGCCAGACTTATCTTTGTTAATTATATTGGGGCTTATAATTACATACCAAATACATATTTTTTTCTTTATGGTCAGGTTGTGCATGTGTTTGCTAAAGAGAGAAGAGAGGAGGGGAGAGAAAGCACCCTCGCTCCCCATGATGGGGCCTGGTCATGCTGCAATCCTTTCACTTGCAGGTCTCTCTCTTGTCAGGATCCTGGTCACACACTCACATGTACCCAGTGTGTTTTCCTTTCCTTTCTACTTTCTTTCTTCCTCTTTCTTTCTTTCTTTCTTTCTTTCTTTTTTTTTAAGATTTTTGCCAAAGGACACATGTGCTTGCTGGAGAGAGACAGAGAGAGAGAGTAAGAGGGAAAAATGAGAAATCACCCCCCTCCAACGGGAGATGGCCATGCCGTAATCCCTTCTCCTTCATTCCTCTTGGGATTTTAGTCACTCATGCACATGTGCCCAGTGGTAGTGTGGTGGTTAAGGCAGCTGGATCTTATGTGGCCAACTGAACTGTTTGAATCCCAGGCCCAGCAGCTTGATAAACACACTGGGGGGACCAGCAGGTGGGATAGTGGTTAAGGTGCTGGACTTCCATACAGTCAACTGCAGTTCAAGTCCCAGACCAAGCAGTTTGAAACTCAACACCAGGCATGTATGTGTGTATCTGCCCAAAATTCTGAGAGGAGAATAGAGGAGAAGGGGATTGCAGCATGGCCATCACCCCACCCCACCCCACCCCACCCCCGGCAGGGGGTGATTTCTCACTTTCTGTCTCTCTGTCTCTCCAATGAGTACATGAGCCCTATGGCAAAAATCCCTATAAATAAATAAATAAAACACACTGCGTGTGCATGTGTGTTCGTGTGCATGCCCAAAATTCCAAGTGGGAATACAGGAGGAGATATTGTGGTGTGGCCATCCTCCTGGGGGGATACTTTTTCACCACCACCTGCCATCTCCCTCTAGCAAGGGCATGCATCCTCTAACAAATTTTTTTAAAATAATAAGTGAATGAATGCCTTACAGATACATGGGATGATATGTGAATTTATAAGACCTCCCTTCAGCAACCCTCAAACATCTAGTTTGAGCATCTCCTAGTGTGAAACATGGCTTGACCCTTCAGAAAGTGCAATGCCTATGTGTCAGCTCGTTCCTCCCTTCAGTACTCAGCTGAAGAAACAAGGATTTGTTCCAACACTCGAGGGAAAACTGGTCGTGCTGATTTATTGAATGTGGCAGAAGAGGCCTCCCAATTTCCATTCACATCTTCATTAGCAATAAAAATCCTGGTTTTCAGATTAGAACACTGCTATCCTGAAAAAAAGAAATTCCAGCATTTATTTGGAAAATGAGAACCAGAGCTTTGATGTCCATCATACGGAGCACCATCAAATCTAGTTCTGTGATCTCAAGCAATTTGTATGTCTGAGACAGCCACCTTATGTATAAAACAAAGAGGGGACCAGCAGTTAGTGTAATGGCTATGTTGCTGGACTCCCGTGTCATTGACCACAGTTCAAGTCCCGACCTGGTGGCTAAAACTCATGCCGGACGTGTGTGCATGCGTGCCCAAGATCCTGAGAGAAGAATGGAGGAGAAAGGATTGTGGTGTGGCTATCCCCCCAGGTGGTGATTTCTTGCTTTCTGTCTCTCTGTCTCTCTGTCTTTCCAGCAAACACAAGCACCCTGTAGCAAAAACCTCTCAAAACAAACAAACAAACAAAAGAAAACTATAAAACAGAGAATGATAAGCTTACTTTTAAAAGTTGCTGTGGGGGGGACCAGCAGTTAGCGTAATGGCTATGTCGCTGGACTCCCACGTAGTCGACCGCGGTTCGAGTCTTGGACCCAGTGGCTTAAACTCACGCCGGGCGCATGTGCGTGCATGCCCAAGATCACAAGAGGAGAATGGAGGAGAAGGGACTGTGACATGGCCATCCCCCCGGGGGGTGATTTCTCACTTTCTGTCTCTTTGTCTCTCTCTGTCTGTCTGGCCAGTGCACGCACCCTATAGCAAAAACCTCTCCAAAAAAAAAAGTTGTTGTGAGGGCCAGCCGATTGGTGTAGCTGTTAAGTCACTGTACTCCCACATGGCTGACCACAGTTTGAGTCCCAGACCTGGTGGCTTGAAACTCACACCGGGTGCCTGTGCACACTGCCCAAGATCCCTAGAAGAGAATGGAGGAGAAGGGATTATGGCATGGCCATTTCTCCTCCACCTTGGGGGTGATTTCTCACTGTCTCTGCCTCTCTTTCTCTCTCTCTCTGTCTCTCTTCATCGAGTACACATGCCCTAAGACAAAAACGTCTAAAAAAAAAAGTTGCTGTGAAGATTAAATTCGTAATGCATACAGACGTTTTACATTTGGCATAATAATCTGGCACAGGACATGTGTTCATTAAATGTTAGTTATTATTCAAAGACCTAGAGAAAAAGTGTAAAGTTTGTAGCACTGCCAGGGGTTAGTGATAAAACATTCAAAAGCCAACTGTCAGTTTCTCATTCTTTAGCTATTGTTCCAAAGGCATGTTTTACTAATTAAGTCGTCAATAGTTTTTCAATAGCTAGCTGATATTCGGCTTTCCTTTTCCATTCTAGATTTTACTTTTTAGCTCATTCTCATTCCCTACCGTCTATCCACCAAGTCATCCAGTCAGTTCAGTTTCCTAAAAGGAAGAAGGATCCAGTGTGATTAGGGAGCAGACAAGGGACGCTGCAAAGAAAAGATGAAATGATTTGCCTAATGTCAGTCGTCTCCTCAGTTGTTTTCATCTGTTCTCTGTTCCTTAATAACCAAATATTACAAACTGAATCATTGATAAAGAATAAAACTTATTCAGCTCCTGGATTTAGTGGTTCAAGATCAAGGGGCTTTATCTGATAAGGGTCATCTTGCTGGGGGGGACTTCGTGCAGAGTCCTGAGGTGGAGTGCCTTCCAGCACCTTCCAGCACATCACAGCGTAAAGAGAATGAGACCTTGTGTCTAGGTCTGTATGTCCCTGCTCTGGTCTCTCTCTTTCTCCTTATCTGCCCAGCAGTATTCAGTCATGGAGTTCCACCCTGATAGCCTTACCTAATCTTAATCATCTTTCAAAGGCTCCATCCTTTTTATTTATTTTAATTTTTTTATTTTTTTATTTTTGAGAGGTTTTTTCGCTATAGGGCACGTGCGCTCGCCAGACAGACAGAGAGAGACAGAGAGACAGAAAGCGAGAAATCACCCCCCAGGGGGGATGATCACGCCGCAATCCCCTCTCCTCCATTCTCCTCTCAGGATCTTGAGCACGCACGCACACACGCCCGGCGTGAGTTCTAAGCCACCGGGTCCGGGACGCAAACCACAGTCGACTACGTGGGAATCCAGCGACATAGCCATTACGCTAACTGCTGGTTCCCCATTCTTTTTTTTGAAAAGCTTATTTATTTCTTCCATGAGTGAGAAAGAGAAATAGACAAAATTCCCACTAGGGTCGCAATACTGTAATCCACCCCCAGCCACAGCCAGCCTGAGACCATGGGTATGTGTCTGCCTGGTGTACTCAGGGAGGTCTGAAGCACACCTAGAACCATCCCATGTGGGTTGCTATCATAAAGCATTGCATTTTACTGCTGTGCATGTCCAGCCCCATCCCCACCTCTTAATTCATTCCATAGTTGGATGATGTCTCCAGTCTCTTAATACTATCACAACCAAATGTCAACACATAAACGTTTGGGGGACACATGCAAACATGGCAACAATGAAGAAATGTCATTATCTGGAATACTTTTTATCCTTCTTCTTGTCTTTCTTTTCTGCCTATATAATTGATACCTCTACCAAATAGCTCTAATTACTAAGAATCACTGATTTTATTTCTTAATATTAGGTTGTTAGAAAACTCATAAAGTATTTTTCTATGCAAAAATGCATCATGACTTTTCCAACAACCTAATAGAAATAAGAATTTGAGCCGTATTTGAGCATCATTTGAAAAGTTGCCTTAAAAAAAAAAAAGAATACCTGGGACCAGCAGATGCGTAAAGGTAACATCTCTGGTCTCCCACAGTCAACTGCAGGTTGAGTCCCAGATCCAGGGGCTTAAAACTCATGCCAGGCACATATTCATGCATGCCTGAACTCCTGAGAGGAGACTAGAGGAGAAGGGATTATGGCGTGGCCATTTTCCCTAGGGGGCGGAGTCTCTCTTTCTGTCTCTTTTTGTCTCTCTGCTGAGCACAAGCACCCTATAGCAAAAATCTCTTTAAAAAAAAAGAACACTTACATTTATTTTTTCTTTTTAAGAGACATTTTAAAAATAATTATTCTTTTTTTTTTTGAGAGGTTTTTTGCTATACAGCGCGTGCTCTCGCCAGACAGAGAGACAGAAAGCGAGAAATTATCCCCCCAGGGGGGATGGACACACCGCAATCCCTTCTCCTTCATTGTCCTCTCGGGATCTTGGGCACGCATGCACATGCGCCCGGCGTGAGTCTTAAGTCACCGGGTCTGGGACGCGAACCGCGGTCGACTACGTGGGAGTTCAGCGACATAGCCATTACGCTAACTGCTGGTTTCCCTATTCTTTATTTATCATTATTTTTTGTTTTCACATGAGTTTTGCCAGAGAAAGACAAAGAGGGAGAGTGAGAAAGCAAGCTACCAGGTCTAGGACTCGAACTACAGTCGGCCTTATAGGAATCCCAATGCCTTAAATACCAAGCCACCTGCGGGCCCCTTTAAGAGACTTTTTTTGCCATAGGGCATGTACACTCACCAGAAAGACAGAGAGAGAAAGCGAGAATCATGCCCCCAGGGGGGATGATCATGACACAATCCCTTCTCCCCCATCTCCCCTTGGTATTTCAGGCACGTGTGCATACACGACTGGCATGAATTTTAAACTCCTGGGTCTGGGACTCAAACCACAGTCAGCCATATCGGGATTCCAGCAAAATAATTATTACACCGTCTGCTGGTCCCAAACACCTACATTTAAAACTATTCATTTCTAAATTATGGGTAAAATAATAATAATAATAATAATAATAATAATATTACCAAAAAAGCAGTGCTGGGTTACACATACTAAACATGAGTTAGGGAATCAAGAAATACATTTCTAACTGGAAAAAGTTGTAACACACCATATTGTAAGCAAAGCATCATGGTGGCATCATGGCATTATGCTAATTGACCATTTAATAGTTTCACCTAGAATTACATATGGTGGTCGAGATGGGATACCATAACCTTTCAGTACTTAGAGCCTCCGGCAGTCTTAATTCACTCTTCTAAATTTGATAGAAATCAAATAAAGTTTAAAATAGCAGGTTTGCGGGGCAGGGAGCACTGGAAAAAGGAAGAAACGTTTTCAAATTTCTATTAGTCATACTTTTATAATGCCAGCAGCAACCGTTGACATCTCTTTTGATTCTTTTTCATTCATCTTCTGTGTTTAATTAACTCTGTCTTCTCTTTGAAAATATGGTCTGGATTTTTATCTTAATCTCTTTCCTTCATGATTATTATCTAGCATAAATCTTCATCATGCCATTTCAAGATCACTTGAAGAATCTTCTAGTCTGATCCTCTTGACAACAGTTTATCCCCTGGTGTTTGTCTGATTAATCATTCTCTAATGCTGGGGCCAGCAGGTGGCATGGTAGTTAAGGGCACTAGACACCCAGATGGCTGACTATGGTTCAAGTCCTGGACCTCACGGCTTTCTTTCTTTCTCTTTCTCGTTCTATCCCTCCCTGGTCAAATTAATATATACATATGTATATACACATATATGCATATATGTATATATATGTATATGTATGTTAAATACATTTTTTATAAAAGCATTTTCTAATACTTCTTACATCATTTCTCTAGTGCTTCACAATGTAAAATGAATTTCAATTACCTAGTAATTCATCCAAATTCTTCTTTCTGATTTTAAACTTTAATAATTCTGTGCCACCTAAGTTATTTAAATGTTTCCTTCTATTTCTTCATATGGAATATAACCAGACAGGTTTTTTCCTATCTTTTCCACCACATTCATGGCATTATTTCCCCATTATTATTATTATTATTATTATTATTATGTTTCCTGTCAGCTTTATCTTGGGTAATGGTTCTCAGGATTCCTTCGGGAACCATGTGCCCTGGATCTGGCAAAGCAGAGAAAAAAAAATCCCTTGGTTACAGCAGTTGGTTCAGTGAAGGGCATGTCACCCAAGGTAGTCTAGTCAAAGTCCTTTGAATGGAGCTTTTGAAAAGAAAAATGCTTAGCAATCAAAAACTAGCAAGTGGCAAATTCTGGATGACATAATTGGAGTCTTCAAATCTTCCTATGCCTGACCTTCTCAGTAATAAGAAACAATAAATCCTTTTTACCCCCTTCCTTTTTGGCTTAAAACAACTTGAACTCATTTGCAAACAGTACTCTTGTCTCTTCATGTTAAATTCATTTTGAAGATCGAGTTCTCATGCCACTTTCAAACTGTTCTTCCCTTTCAACTCCCACTATACCTTATTTAACCATACTGTTGTAACACGAAGCAGTCTCAACTGTTTAAAATTTTCTAGTTTTTCTTTCCTGATCTTACCTTCTTCAAAGTATGAACATTTCTTTTGAGTTCACAAAAGTTAAGAATTTTTCATACTTAAGAGTTAGATGGTAGGTAAATTCTTTCTTAATTTTTACTTAGGAAACCAATTATTAGAATTTCAAAACTAAGTGAAAACTGGGCAAATTATGCTAATCACAGCCCCATTCTTTGAGTAATTCTATCTTCCAGATTTAAAATAAAAAAATGTCAGGAAAGATGATATGAATGACTTTGGTATAAAGCATGAATAGTTACTGAAAATTCTGTAAAACTAGCTATCTACCTATAAATAAATGGAATGATTATTTCACATCACATAAAAAAATCCATATGGTGTAGAAATACATGAATAAAAATAAAACAAGAATACAATAAAATGTGAGGGAATAAATTTTGGGAAGAACTTTTATTTTTTAATATTTTTCTGTTCATCTATCCCTGAATCCTTTTATTTTGTTGTTATTGTTATTGTTGTTTTTGTTTTTTAATTGCCAGAAGGCATGCGCACTTGTCACGGACAAACAGAGAAGACAGAGAGAGAGAGCACTCTGCCCAATGCAGCATGGTCACACTGCAACCCCTTCTCCACCATTTCTCCAACCTGTTGGGGTTTGGGGCATGCACACTCACATACCCCATGCTTTTCAAGCCATCCAGGCCAGGATTTGAACTGCAGTCAGCCATGTGGGATCCCAAGTGGGATTTAACCACTAAACTACTGGGTTGGTGCATGGTTTTGTTTTGTTTGTTTGTTTGCTTTAATTATGATTTCTGGTTTACAAATAATTATTGTATATCTTTGCAGGGTACAATATAGTTTTTCAAAGCAAACGGACAGGGTGTAATAATCAAGGACATAGGCATAGTCATCTTTTTCAGCACTGAACATTACATAATGCTATACACATTCAATAATATTGGGTTGTTGGAAAAGATCATGACTTTTTTTAGAGAGATTTTTTTTCTGTGGGGTTCACGTGCTCACCAGAGAGATGGAAAGAGAGAGACAGAAAGCAAGAAGTCACTGCTCAGGGGGATTACATGCTATAATCCCTTCTCCTCCATTCTCCTCTCGGGATCTTGGGCCCATGCGCACGTGCACACACACACACATGCCCCATGTGAGTTTTAAGCCACCCGGTCCAGGATTTGAATCATGGTCGACTATTTGGGAGTCCAGCAACATAACCATTCCGCCATCTGCTGGTTCTGTGATATACTTTTTTCTGTGCAAAAATGCATCACGACTTTTCTGACAACCTAATAAATAGTTCCATTAGCTTTGGGGGTGGATGAGAGAAATAGATATTGACTAGTCAGTGACACGCAGATGGCGTAATGATTGCCTCACTGGACTCCTATGTAGTCGATCGTGGTTCAAGTCCCAAACCTGATGGATTAAAACTCAGGCCAGGTGCATATGCATGTGTGCCCAAAATCCTGAGGGGAGACTGGAGGAGAAGGGATTGTGGTGTGTCCATCTCCCCCCATGGCAGATGATTTCTTGCTTTCTGTCTCTCTGTCGCTCTGGTAAACACACACACCTTATTGAAAAAAATCTCTCTTAAATAAATAAAAAATAAGAGGGAGATGGTGCCCAAAATGTCTCCTCTGTTACTGATAAAGCCTACACTGGAAGAAATACCTTAAGATAAGAGTAAACCAGGCCTCCTAATTCCATCCACAAATAACCGAACCCGCTCATAGACAACATTGACCCAGGGTGACTTCTCTAGCTGGTATTTTTTTTTTTTTTTGAAAGTTTTTTGCTCCAGGGCGCGTGCACTCACCAGACAGAGAAAGCAAGAAATCACCCCCTGGGAGGATGGCCATGCCACAATCCCTTCTCCTCCATTCTCCTCTCAGGATCCTGGACACGCACACACACACACACGCCTGGCATTAGTTTTAAGCCACTGGGTCTGGGACTCGAACCACGGTCAACTACATGGGAGTCCATCGACATAGCCATTACACTAACTGCTGGTCCCAGTGGTAAGTATTTTTATAGCATAAGCAACAGATACAAAATTGTGCTTGCTCTAAGCAAGTTTAATCCCAAGAGTGTGGAGAGATGAGGTCAGGAGCAAAGCCAAGCACACTCAGCTTATTCTTCATTGGGAAGACTCACTCTGTCTTGCCCATGCGAAGTGAGTAGCGAATAATGTCAAGAACTGCTTGACTGAACTCCGTTTTCAAGGATGAAAACCTCGAGTGTAAAGAAACCTTCCACCAAAAGGCACTGACTCTTCTTTATTTTTTTATAAAAGAATGATTTAATTTAACTTTATTTATTTTTAATTTGACCATTCGAACTGTGGTCAGCCATGTAGGAGTCCAGTGCACTTAACCACCATGCCACCTGCCCACCCCAAAAGCACTGAATTTTCTAGGGATTTGGGGAGATAATGAAAGTTCAATACTTTTTTTCTCTAAAAAATTATTTATGTGATTTTGTTTTTTTTTTGTCATTAGTTGTTAGTTTGCTGTACAGCAGGCACACTCACCAGAGAGAGGGAGAGAAATTGAGAAGGCAAGCTGCCAGGTCCAGGACTCGAACTGTAGTCAGCCATGTGGGAGTCTAGTGTCTTAACCACCAGGCCACCTGCTGGCTCCCTGACACTTTTCTAGTCATGATTCCAGCTTCAGGTTTTACATTTTAAATCCAGTGTTTCAGTTAACTAATGTTCAGAAGAGAAATTATTCAAATCACACAGGAGTCCATAGGGATCATTATACCATTAGGATGAACACTCAAACCCTTTGTTGTGTAGGAAATATTGTGTTTATGAGTCTTGCTTGTAACTCTGCTACCTTTAATCTTTTTTTATTATTTATTTAATTTACTTTTTTTTTTAGAGAGAGCGATTTTTTGCTATTGGGCACATGTGCTCACCAGAGAGACCGAGAGAGACAGAAAGACAGAAAATGAGAAATCACTTCCCCTCCCCAGGGGGATGGCCATGCCGCAATCCCTCCTCCTCTGTTGTCCTCTCAGGACTTTGGGCACATAGGCACAAGGGCCCTACGTGAGTTTAAGCCACTGGGTCTAGGACTTGAACCTCAGTTGACTATGTGGGAGTCTAGCAACATAGCCACTACACCATCTGCTGGCATCTTTTTGATAGAGTCAAGGAAAAGACCAAGAAGCCCGAACACTGGAGAGGTATCATCCAGTAGATATATGTCTAAAGAATGACCTAAAGATGGCGTTTGAGACCTAGAGGGGCCTCAAGGTTGTATGGAAAAAAAAGAGAGAAAGTCATTTACAGGAGCAAACATGTTTACTGTCAATATTGATTCACCTATAACAGGCCAGCAAAATATGTCCCACTGGCCAAATTTAGCCAGCCAGCTGGTTTTTTAAATAAAGTTTTATGGAAACAGTCACACCTAGCTCTTTGCAGTTGTCTGCACACTTTACCAACAGAACTGAGTAGTTGTGAGACATCTTATGCCCTGCAAAGCTGAGAAAATGTACTGTCTGCTTCTTTAAGAAAGTTTGCCAACCCCTGCTCTACATATGTTATTCTCTGTTTATGCATTGCCTGCACTGCCAGACACCGTACTGGGAACAGGAAGAGCCCATGCCTTAAATGAACGCTCATTCTCCTGGGGAACCAGATCCTGTAACAGCTAATTATAAAACAGTCTGAGAAACTCAGTCACTGGGTGGAGACCATTCAGACTGTAAAGGAAGGAGCAAGTCTTTGGTGAGATAAGGGAATGGAAGGGGAGTCATGGGATAGGACTGGAAAGATGACCTGTGGCCCACTTGGGAAAGACATTATGTATAGTACGACAAGGAACTCAGACTTTATCCAACAGACAGTGAAACAAACACCCTAGAGGGATTTGAATCAGAAGACTAACAAAATCAATTCAAGCTTGAAAAAGAAAGTATTTGTGAAAAGAAGCGTCTGGAGTCACTATATATCTGAAGGCACTGGAGGGAAGTCTGAAGACTAGCAGATAAGTTAGAAATCATGGCAATAGGCCCAATTTCTGACCGGGGTCAAGCTCTGCCCCCGACCATTTTAATGCAAGCCTATTGATGAACAAGGTACACATCAGGATGCCACTGGCATAAAACACAGAGTACAATAAAGTCCACTGAAGCCCAACAGTAATTACATGTGCATGTCTAGTCAGTTATGCTTATAGTGGATATATGTTAACCAGAGGGATTCGTTCCTTTAAAAGAATGTCTGTCCCTCCTATTTTATGTGGGTTTTCTGTTAACCGTGAAGGCAGAATTGTCATCAGTTGTCTTCCTAGTGGCAAGGACTCCCCATCCCCACCCCACCTTTCCCCTTTCTTCTGGCTCAAAGGAAGAGAAAAGATTCATGATTGCATGTGTCAGGATCATGAATATATTAATTAGTTTCAGCCAAACAAGGTAATTCTGTATCCTTCAGTTACAGTTGGGATTATCAAGCCCTCTGAGAAGTCTGCTGGGGCGGGGGCTGCTTCTGGGGACAGTGTCTTCGCTGAAGAAAAGACATGTGTGAGAGGAGACAAACTTCCTCCTCTTCTGGATTTGCCGTTCCTGGGCGTGTGATGCCTGGAACTGTAGCTGTGATGCTGCGATCTTGGGGACTAAGTTACGCTGAAAGTAGCACCAGACGATGAAAGACTGGGTCCTTGATGATACCCGTGACCCAATCTGGAGTTACTGTACCTTTAACTTCGTGTTATTGTGGATGGTAGATGTCCTTACTGTGTAAGCTGGTTTTAGTTGGATGTTCTGTTCTTTACTGCAGAAAACATCCTAACAGAGGTTCTTCTGTCAGAGAAAATATACATTAGAGATTTTAATCAGTAAGTAAAAGGATCGAAGTGTGTATGTTTCATATTTTTTCCTACAACAGTGTCTTTCAAACTTTAGCATGCCTATGTGTGGCTTGGAGATCTCACTGAAATGCAGATTTGTATCCAGTAGGTAGGCTTCAGGTGCTGTGTGTTCAGCAGTGCACCAAGTTCAGGAGATATTGATGATTCTGGTGCCAGGTCATAAATGAGTTTTCCTACAACAGTGTCTTTCAAACTTTAGCATGCCTATGTGTGGCTTGGAGATCTCACTGAAATGCAGATTTGTATCCAGTAGGTAGGCTTCAGGTGCTGTGTGTTCAGCAGTGCCCCAGGAGATATTGATGATTCTGGTGCCAGGTTATAAATGAGGACTAAAGATGTGACGAGCTCATTAAAGGTTGGATAGAGGGGAAACTTCCAGATACAGAAGGATTTTAAATGGAGAGACAAGAATCATGATCAGATTTTATAGTGATTATAGTGATTCTGCTAATTCTGCTAATTCAAATAAGCCAAACTACTTTCTTTCCTTTTTTTTTTTAAGAGATTTTTGGTTAGTTCTCTTTCCCACTATACAAGATGGCCGGTGAAAAAGCTACAAAGCAGGATACTGAGAAGAAACCTGCAGCCAAGAAGTCTGATGCCAGCAGTAAGGTTAATAAGGGTGACCCCCAAGGCTAAGAAGCACAAGAGGGGGAAACCCATTGTGGCCAAAACCCTGTCCTAGTCCGGGGCATCGGCAGATACTCCCGGTCTGCCATGTATTCCAGGAAGGCCGTGTACAGGAGGAAATACTCAGCCACTAAATCCAGGATTGAAGAGAAAAAGGAGAAGGTTCTTACCAATGTCACAAAACCAGTCGGTGGGGACAAGAATGGAGGTACCCGGGTGGTTAAACTTCGCAAAAAGCCTAGGTATTATTCTAATAAAGCTGTGCTCGAAAGTTGTTGAGCCATGGCAGAATCCCCTTCACTCAGCATGTGAGTCAGCAAAAAACCCCTTCAGCCAGCATCACTCCTAGGACCATCCTGATCATCATCACTGGGCACCACCGAGGCAAGAGGGTGGTTTTCCTGAAGCAGCTGAGCAGTAGCTTGCTTCTTGTGACTGGACCACTGGTTCTCAATTGAGTTCCACTGTGTAGAACACACCAGAAATTTGTCATCGCCACCTCCACAGAAACTGATATTAGCAAAGTAAAAATCCCCAAACACTTTACTGATGCATCCTTCAAGAAGAAGCAGCTGTGGAAGTCCAGACACCAGGAAGGTGAGATCTTCAACACAGAGGAGAAATACAAGATTACAAAGCAATGCAAGGTTGATTGGAAAGCTGTGGACTCACAAATTTTCCCCAAAATCAAAGCTGTTCCTCAGCTCCAGGGCTACCTGCAGTCAATATTCACCCTCACAAATGTAATTTATCCTCACAAATTGGTGTTCTAAATTTTTTTACCAAGAACCTAATTAAATAACTGATCATAAAAAAGAGAGAGAGAGAGATATTTTTGATAACAGGGCACTAGTGCTGGCCAGAGACAAAGAGAGAAAAAGAGAGAAGTCATTTCCCAGGGGGCATAGCCGTACTGCAATCCCTTCTCCTTCAGTCTCTGCTCGGAGTTTTGGGCATGCATGCACACTGACTGGCCTGAGCTTCAAGCTGCAGGGGTCAGGACTCGAAGCACAGTCAGCCATGTGGGAGTTCAGTGCCTTAACCACTACGCCAATCTTACTTCTTATTAATAATTTCAGAAAGGGTCAGAGCCTCATGGTAAAGCCAGGGCAAGACCTTGGATACAGACTTTGCATTGAAGAGGAAGGTAGAAAGTGTCTTTATTTGCACAAGGTCCTCAGATAAAGTGCAAGTTCTGGCCAAACTTTCAGGTGACTTTTATAAAAAGGACTTTTGCCCTGAAAATACTGTGGTATTTCCCATTATAGGTAATTTACTTTACTACTTTAATTTAATTTACCACTAGATATTGTGGTATTTCCCACTATAGGTAGTTTAAAACAGCTAAAATAAGTGTAAGGAAATCCAACTTCTCATTTCCCTCCCCAATTGCTACTTTGATGCTTTTTTGAGAAATAACAAATATATAACTTTTCCCAAAATACTCTATTTGAGTACATTTGCTTGGCATAAGCATGCATAGGTATACCCAGTGGGTAACTCAGCCATGTAGTACCAGATAGGGAAACATGCAATAATGTCAAAATATCTTTTTTTACTTGAAATGTTCTCCAGCAACAACAATAAAAATATACAGAGCTTATGGGATGGGAAAACATCTTTGTAGAGACTACTTGAGTGACCCTGGAAAGAAATACTGACTTCTAGCAGTAGATTATCTATGATATATTTTT
This sequence comes from Tupaia belangeri chinensis, assembly GCF_000334495.1. NCBI lineage: Eukaryota > Metazoa > Chordata > Mammalia > Scandentia > Tupaiidae > Tupaia > Tupaia belangeri. Next base: position 382,004 of record NW_006159952.1, read on the forward strand.
GTAAACTAATTTAGCACTTATAATTCACCACAAAATCCATTTTACTTCACTTTTTAATCAAAAAATTAATGATAGTAATAGAATTTTCATTACAAATTTGAAAATAACTATTGCAAGCAGTAAAACAACTTGTACACAAAGATTACAACTGGCTAGCATGTGAAGAATATAATGAATCACTGGAGCCAGTAGGTGATGTGGTGGTTAAGGCACTGGACTCCCACATAGCCAACTGTGGTTTGAGTCCCAGAGCTGGCAGCTTGAAAATCACGCTGGGTGCATGTGCATGCATGCCCAAAATCCCAAGAGGAGAATGGAGGAGAAGGGACTGTGGCTTGGTCATCCTCCCATAATTTCTCACTCTCCCTCTCTACCTCTCTCCAGTGAGTGTATGAGCTCTGTGGCCAAAAAGAGAAAAAGAAAAAGAAAAAAGAAATATAAAGAATCACTAAAAGTACAACGTGACCTTTTGTATGAGACATCTCTAGTTTGATAGTGGAGACGGTTCTTATTATTTGAAGACCAAATTATGAAACCCTACCTATATCCAGCTACTAGGACTAAGAATATAAAGGCAAACCAAGTGAATTCCGAGTCAGAGACAGTACACACAGAGATCAGAATTAACAGAGGAATTCCAAGGATGAAAATTGTAAATGCTACAACGATGATAATGATTAGACCTAGACATTGAGCCAAGGAACCTTCTAGCTGTCCGCCTTTTATTCCTTGAGGTCCTAGATCAGTAACTAGGACAATGTAACTTGAAAAATATAGCTTCTCATTTTTGGTCAGTAAAATATATCTTTTTTTTTTTTAACCCATTGAGAATGCTGAATCACTAAAAATAACAATTATCTGTAAATTAGTGAGATTTCCAGAAGTAAAAGGACTTCATGAAACTGATTGAAAGATAGACAAGGCCAACTTCAGAAGCAGTCACTCCAGTGGTTAATAGTTTCTTGGCCTTTGTAGACCAACTTCAAAATCTGAGCTTTACCATATTATAGCTGTATGACTTTGTTAGAGTCCCTTAAAGTCTTTAAAATGCAGTGTTCTCATCTGTTAAAAAAAAGTATGACTGTGAGTATTAACCTACATGTGATAATATAATATAGTAGGTAATGAATGTGGTGTCTGGCACTTGTAAATTTATTTATCCATTCCACAGATGGATATAGAAAATCTTCACATGCCAAACAGTGTTAGATGTTTAGGGAGTCAGGCATAAACAAAACAGACATGCCTCCCACCCTTAAAGAACATTTGTGAAGCACTCCATATTTTTGCAGTATTTATAGCATACTGTTCTACCACAAAAAGAAGAAACATACAGTCTAATAGGAAAAGCAGTTAGTTCAAAGGTAATCCAACATAATGTGTAATTACAAACTTTTCATGAAGCGTTCATGGGGGCACTGTGAGGCTAATAAAAATATGCTTAGGATTCCTAGATGAGTAGACCTACAGATTTCAAAGCCTATATTTACAAACATTTTATTGATTATGAAACATCTTTGAGAATAATGAGGGGGCAAGTTTATTGGTATGACTGGGAAAACTAAAGGATGTTTTTGTTAACCATCTTCCCTGAAGGGGAGAACTAAGTCGAGACTTCCTATTCACATAATAAAGGACAGAAGTTCCTTTTTTTCTTTCTTTTTCTTTTTTTTAGAGAGATTTTTTTGCTATAGGGTATGTGTGCTTGCTTGAGAGACAGAGACAGAAAGCAAGAAATCACCTCGCCAGGTGGAATGGCTACAATCCCTTTTCCTCCAGTCTCCTCTTGGGATTTTGGGTATGCACACACACGTGCCCGGCCTGAGGTTTAAGCCACCGAGTCTAGGACTTGAACTGTAGGCGACTATATGGGAGTCTAGCAAAGTTATCATTGTGCCATCTGCTGATCCCAGAACTTCCTTCTTTTCAGTTCATTGTGTTCGTGACTTGCATGCCTGTTGGAAAAATCAGCATTTGAAAAGGTATCCAGGAATCTTACATTTGGATAGCAAAGTATTTCAGGGAATAATTTAACCAAAATTAAAAGTAGAAAAGAACAGACTAAATATAGAAAATTGTAGATGTAACTATTGCTGGCTAACAGGACATTTTCTGAAGAAAAAGGATGCTGAGGGACCAGCAGATTGGCGAAGTGGCTATGTCACTGGACTCCAATGTAATTGACCGTGATTGGAGCCCTGGACCTGGTGACTTAAACTCATACTGGGCACGTGTGCATGCGTGCCCAAGATCCTGAGAGGAGAATGGAGAAGGGATTGCGACATGGCCGCCTGCCCCCCATCCCAAGGGTGATTTCTCACTTTCTGTCTCTCTGTGTCTTTCTGGTAAGCACACAAGCCCTATAGCAAAAACCTCTAAAAAAAAAAAAAAAAAAAAAGACCAATGAAATCAAAGGAAAAACCTCTAAAAAAAAAAAAAAAAAAGACCGCTGAAATCAAATTCTATTTTCTGTTCAATTTTATTTGAGTCATAGAGCTAGAAGAGTCTTTTAAGAATAGTCCCATTTTATAAATGAGGACACGAAAGTCCAAGTAGGTTAAATGACTTGTGCAAGATCCTAGCACACCTGGTTGTGTCACGTCGTCAGGTTCACACTCCTGCACCACATTGTCCCTTCTGTCTCGGAGTCACTTAACCAGTGCTGACCATAAAGTTAATTAGTGGCACACAGTTGTCGCTGTGGCAATTACTGTAGATTCGCTCACTGAGCATGACCTCCTTCTTCCTTCTACCCTTCCTTTACTTTAGAAGTTTGAAAACTAAAAACTGTATCTTTGGACTCCCTTGTAACTAATGTTCTAATTTGGAAGGAAAAAGTGAGTACAGTGGGATGGAAGCAATATATAGGGAAACTGGATCTCATGGCAGAAGCATACGGTTCTTTGAGAGTGGTCACTTTGGTGTCCATGAAAACAGTTTCCTTTGAAACAACAGGCATGGCTGCCATATTGCTTCTATGTGGCATTCCAGGTTGGTCCCCAGGTCTTCTGGAAATTCTGCATTCCTTATGTCTATTAATCATTTTCTGCTTAAAGTAGTAGCCAGAGTGGATTCTGTTGTCTATAACTAAAAGTCATCACTCAAGTTAAGTAGCTTCCACCAGAATCTTAGTGAGAAGAGAAAGTTCCTTAGTAAATTTACCATTAAGAAGAATATTGAGGGGCCAGCAGGTGGCATGGTGGTTAATGCACTGGACTCCCACATAAGAGTTAGCTGCAGTTCTAGTCCCAGACCTGGCAGCTTGAAAAATCACACTGGCACTTGTACACGATTACCCAAAATCCCAGGAAGAGACTGGAGAAGGATATGAGGTGTGCCCATCCTCCTGGCGGAGAGGATGGTGATTTTTCACATTTCCTTTCATCATTTCTCTCTGTCTCTTTTTGACAAGCACAAGTGCCATATGGAAAAAAAAAGGAAAAAAATTGAAATGAAGCAAATGAACATGTATTGAGTGTTAACTATATACCAAGAGTTGTGGGAGGTACAAAAAAACTTGATTTTTGTATTCAAGACAAATAAATAAAACACCCACCATATGCCTACCAATAAATAATGCAAGTTCAGTAGTGCTAAATGCTCTGAAAACAAAAACAAAAAATCATTAAGGGAATTGGGGTATCCGTGAAAAAGATAATATGCCTTCTAACAGAAAATAGAGAAATACAAGACCAGCAGGTGGCATGATGGTTAAGACACTGCACATATGGTTGACCTTGGTTCAAGTCCTAGACTCAGTGGCTTTAAAAACGCGCTGCTGTGTGTGTGTGTGTGTGTGTGTGTGTGTGTGTGTGTGTGTTCCTATGAGAATGTTACAAGATTGGCCTGTGAGTCAGTGAGTCAGTGAGCTGAGATAAGAAGACTCACTTTCAGTATGGGTGGGCACCATCCAATCTGCCGGGCTTGTCACAGGACAAACACATCTGCCTCTCCACCCCTACTCCAAGTTTTTTAGCCAATGGACTCTGAACTCCTACTATGGCAGTCTGGTGCAGCCTCATGATGGCCCCCTTCAGGCCTCAGAGTGGAACTTCACCAACTTCTCCATTTCTGAATCCTCGAACCTGTTTCTCCAGCTTGCAGACAGCCTATTGTGGAACTTTGCCTTGTGATTGTATGAGATAATTCCATAATGTTTGTTTCTCTGGAGAACATTGACCAATACACAACAGACATTTGCGGGGAAACTGAGTAAGAACTAGGGACCAGCAGGTGGCATGGGGATAAAGGTGCTGGACACTCCCACATGCTGACCACAGTTCAAGTCCTAGACCTGGTGGCTTACTTCCTTACTTTCCATTCTCTCTCTCTCTGTGTGTCTCTCTCTGGCCAAATTAAAATAAATAAATTAATAAATAAAATTAAAAAAGAATTCTTAAAAAAAAAAGAATTTGATGGTTTCACCTCATAGTTCAATAAATAGTTAAGGGAACTGGATTCCACATGGTCAACCAAGGTTCAAACCCCAGCCTAAGTAACTTGAAAACTACACTGAGTGAGTCCTAGTGGAGCGAGTGAGTCAAGCAGTTGTGTAGTCCCTTGATGAAACTGGGAACACTTGCAGCATGGCTGACCAACTGACCGAAGAGCAGATTGCAGAATTCAAAGACATTTTTTCACCATTTGACAAGGATAGTGCTGAAACTGTAACCACAAAGGAATCGGGAACTGCAGTGAGGTCTCTTGGGTAGAATCCCACAGAAGCAGAGTTACAGGACATGATTAATGAAGTAATTGCTGATGGTAACAGCACTATTGACTTTCCTGAATTTCTGACGATGGCACAAAAAATGAAGTCACAGACAGTGAAGAAGTTAGAGGAGCAGTCCGTGTGTTTGGTAAGGATGGCGATGGTTGTATTAGTGCAGCAGAACTTCGCCATGTGATGACAACCCTTGGAGAGAAGTTAACAGTTGAAGAAGTCGATGAAATGATCAGGAAGCAGATATTGATGGTGATGGTCAAGTATATTCCAAAGGGTTTGTACATGATGACAACAAAGTGAAGACATTGTACAGAATGTGTTATCTTTCTTTTGTACAAAATTATTTGCCTTTTCTTTGAAACTCATCTGTAAAAAGTTTCTCCCTCCTGTCAAAAAGATACACGTGTATAGTAATTAGAGCTCATTCCCCCATGTTTTCTTCCTTATCTTACTGTTGTCATCCTGAGACCTTATTCTAGAAAGGTGATTAAGCAACATGTTATATGTGTCTAACTCTGATAGATCTAAGCCTTTCTGCACATCTAAACTATATAGAGTTGGACAAACGAGGAAACATCTAGGTCATGCCTTCTTAAAGTTGTTTTCATTAGAAACCGTCAGCGTGAAGTATGGAGTTGTAACTCTGCGTGGACTATGGATAGTCAACAGTATGTACTTCAAAGTTGCACTGTTGTGGGTTATGTCACTGGGCTCCCACATAGAGACTTCAGTTTAAGTCCCTGGCCCAGTGGCTTAAAACTCACGAACTCATGCCAGGAGCATGTGTGTGCATGCCCAAAATCCCAAGAGGAGAATGGAGGAGAAGGGTTTACAGCATGGCCGTTACCCTTGGGGTGTGATTTCTCACTTTCTATCTCTCTTTCTCTCTCTGTCTCTCCAGCAAGTGCATGTGCCCTATAGCAAAAATCTCTCTCTCAAAAAAAACAAAATTCTACTATTGCAAAACAGGTGTATTATCCAGGTACTCATACACTATATTTTTATACTGCTGGCCCTCTACCAGAAACTTTTTTAAAAATTGTTTCTTGCTTTTTCTAATTTAACTTTATTTATTTGTGTATTTATTTTTCATTTGACCAGAGAGGAACAGAGTGGGGTGCAGGGTAGCAAGAAAGCAAGCCGTCCGGTCCAGGATTCAAACTGCAGTCAGCCATGAGGGAGTCCAGCATCCTTAACCACCACACCAGCTGCCAGCACTGTTTCTTGCTTTTTAAACTTTGTTTAGCCACTAAAAAATAAAATCTGCTTTTAGCACAATCTGCCTCAAATCCATTCCAAGTTACATATCTGTTTTCCAATTTTAAAAATTACAATAAAAAAAAGAAAGAAAGAAAAATACAATGGGCACATGTGCATGCATGCCAAAAATCCTGACAGGATGGAGAAGTGGAGAAAAGATTTTGGTGTGATCACATCCCACTGGAGGAACTCTCTCTCTCTCTCACTCTCTGAATGTGTCAAGTGCATGCACCCTCCAGGGATTAGAAACATTTCTTACTAAGTTTGTTTATAGAGATCAGACTGGCAGGGGGAGCCTTAAAAAAAATCCTCTTAGGGGACCTGCAGATGGCGTAATGGTTACGTTGCTAGACTTCCACATAGTGGACTGCAGTTCAAGTCCTGGATCTAGCAGCTTAAAACTCATGCCAGGTGCATGTGCGTGCATGCCCAAGATCCCTAGAGAAGAATGGAGAAGGAATTGTGGTGTGACCATCCCACTGGGGAGTGATTTCTTGCTTTCTATCTCTCTGTCTTTCCGGCAAGTGCACATGCCCTATAGGAAAAATCTCTAAAACTAAAACCTTGAGATAATCCTAGATTATCATAGTTCAATAAATAGTTAAGGGAGTTGTAAGTAATAATTGAGAAAGTTCCTTTTACCTTCACCCAGTTTCTCCCAATGGCACGTTTTACATAATTTGAGTACGATATCACAGTGAATAAGTTGATAGAATCCGTCAGCCTTATTGAAACTGTAGCGGTTTGATATGTTTTCATTTGTGTGTGTATAGGTATATATGTATTAATATATTTTTATGCAATTTTATTTCATTTGTAGATTTGTGTGACCACTACAGTAGTTGAAATACAGTTCTACTATAAATTTCTTTTGAGTTATGCTTTCATAATCCTAACCACCACAACTCTTCCTCATCCCATTTTCCATCTGAATAATTTTGTCATTTTGCCAACACTATGTCAATGTAACCATATAGTAACACTTTGAGATTGTCAAATTCACTCAGCATAATTCTTTTGAGATTAACCCAATTATTCCATATGTCAATAGTTCACTTTTTTTTGAGAGGTTTTTGCTATAGGGCGCATGCGCTCATCAGAAAGACAGACAGAGAGACAGAGAGACAGAAAGCAAGAAATCACCCTACTCCCCAGGGGGGATGGCTATGCCACAATCCCTTCTCCTCCATTCTTCTCTTGAGATCTTGGGCATGCACACACACTCGGTGTGAGTTTAACTCACTGGGTCCAGGACTCCAACCTCCGTCAACTACATGGGAGTCCAGTGACCTAGTCATTACGCCAACTGCTGGTCTTGTTCACTCTTTTTTATTGCTGAATAGTATCCTGTGGTATGGGTGTTCCACAGTTTATTTCTCCATTCATGTACTAAGAGACATTTGTGCTTTGTTTGCTTTTTTAATCTCTGGCTTTTACAAATACAGCTACTGTGAACTTGCATGTATAGGTTTTTGTGCGAACAAGCTTTCGTTCCTCTAGGACACATTTCTAAGTACAGTTGCAGGTACATGGTATGTAAACATGTCCAGTTTTATAAGAAACCACTGTGCTCTCTGCAGGACAGTTCTCTGGCGAGGGACTGACCCAGTCCCTCCCACTCCCACTCCCACTCCCACTCCCACCTTTCTTACTAGTAGTTCTCCATAAGAACAGTAGACTGCTGGGAATCCAATCTCCTGACTAAGGAAAGACTGGCTGGAACAGCCCGGGTTCTGTTCTGGTTCCCTAGAAACAGGATGCCCTTCAGTGTTCTGACCTAGCACATCATGTTGACCCTGGGGAATAAAACAGTGTGCTCTGCTTTCCAGGGTCCCTTAACTGTGGTGTGAGTGGGGCACATTCAGCAGACTCCATCCTCCTTGAGTAGCTTTCCTGAACCATAAAGGACCGGCTTACAGTGAATCCTAGGTTATATTGTCCCTTACTACCTACCTGTCACTTCATGTGACTTGTATGTGGGGATGTTCAGCCTCCAGATTTAGACAAGGTGGTAACTAACGCACAGCAAACATGCTTCACAGTGTTTCACGGAGTGGCCGTAACATTTCATATTCCCATCAACAATAGAAACAGATGAACTCTATTCAACTGGCTAATAGTTTTTTAGAATAACTAAAGAGAGGGGCCAGTGGTTAAGGTGCTGGACTCTCACATGGTTGACTGTGGTTCAAGTCCCGGACCTGGAGGCTTGAAACACATGCTGGGAATGTGTGCATATATGCTCAAAATCTTTTTTTTTTAATAATGATTTTATTTAACTTTATTTATTTATTTACTTATTTATTTAATTTGATCAGAGAACAACAGAGTGAGAGGGAAAGTGAGAAAGCAAGCTGCCAGGTCCACCACTTGTATTTGTTTTTTTCTTTTTTTAAAAATAATCATAATAATTGGGACCAGCAGTTAGCGTAATGGCTATGTCGCTGGACTCCTATGTAGTCGACCAAGGTTTGAGTCCTGGACCCGGTAGCTTAAAAACTCATGCCAGGCTTGTGTGCGTGCGTGCCCAAGATCCCGAGAGGAGAAGGGAGGAGAAGGGATTGTGGCGTAGCCATCCCCCCTGGGAGGTGATTTCTCATTTTCTGTCTCCCTGTCTCTCTCTGTCTCTCTGGCGAGTGCACGTGCCCTATAGCAAAAATAATAATAATAATATTAATAACAACTATTATTATTATTATTATTTTTGGAGAGAGGTTTTTGCTAGAGGGAGCATGGGCTTGCCAGAAAGAAAGAGACAGAGAGACAGAAAACTAGAAATCACTCTCCCAGGGGGATGGCCACACCGCAATCCCTCCTCCTCCATTCTCTCAGGATTTTGGGCATGCACGCACACATACCCCACATGAATTTAAGCCGCCAGGTCCAGGACTTGAACCGCGGTCGACTACATGGGAATCTAATGACATAGCCATTATACCAACTGCTGGTCCCAAGTCCACCGCTTGAACCATAGTCAGCCATGTGGGAGTCCAATGCTCTTAACCACCATGGCACCTGCCAGCCCCAGTGTCTGAAATCTTGAGAGGAGAATGAAGAAGTGATTGAGGCATGGCCATCCTCCCTGCAAGATAATTTTTCACTTTCTGTCACTTTGGTGAGTGCATACACCCTATAGCAAAAGTCTCTTAAAAAAAATAATAATAACTGAGGAGAGGCTGGCAGGTGGCGTGGCGGTTAAGGTGCTGGACTCCCACATGGCTAACCATGGTTTGAGCCCTGGCCCTGGTGGCTTGCTTTGTCATTTTCCCCCTTCTCTCTCTCTCTCTCTCTCTCTCTCTCTCTGATCAAATTAAAATATAATAACAACAAATAAAATTAAATAATTTTTTAAAAAGAATAAAGAAAATGTGATGATGCTTTTTGATTATTCTTTCCTGAAGATTAACTGACCTCTTTTTTAAGAATTATTTATTCAATTTTATTTATTATAATTATTATTTTAATTTGCTACAGGGCATGTGTACTCACTAGAGAGAGAAAGATAGATAGAGAGAGACAGAGAGAGAAAGAGAAAGTGAGAAAATAAGCTGCTAGTTCCAGGACTCAAAGTGTGGTTGGTCATGTGGGAATCCAGCATCTCCACCACCGCACCACCTGCTGGCCCCATCTTTCTTTTTAAGCTTACTTATTTATTTCCATGAACAAAGAGAGACAGAACAAGAGTGAGAGCTAAAGAGAGAGACAACATCCTCAACAAGGTTTTGTGCTGAATCCACTCCTTGCCCACACATGCCCATGTAGTCAGGGAAGTCTCCAGACAGAGGAGAACCCGGGCCCTTCCTTTGTGGATCAGCCTGGTAGCCCACCATGTTTACCACTGTGCCACCTACCTGCCTAACCAGCCTCTTTGAGATGGAAATATTGCAAAGCCTCAGCTCAAATGGCTCCGTGGTTTGGGCAGAGATCTGCAGGAAACTCAATACAACAAAGTTAGGTCAAGAAAGTCTGAAGTAAAGTGTTTTGGAGTCAGCTGGTGGTGTGTGGTGTTTAGGGCGGCTGGATCCCACATGGCTGACCGTGCAGTTCAAATCCTAGACTCTGCAGCTTGAAAAACACACCTGGCACATATGCGTGTCCAAAATCCTGAGAAGAGAATGGAGGAGAAGGGAATGTGGCATGGACATCCCCCCTGGGGAGTGCTTTCTCTTTTTTTCTTTCTCTTTGTGGTAAGTGCATGTGCTTTATAGCAAACTACTGACACACACACACACACACACACACACACACACAAATGCTTTTAAAACAGAGCTAAAATTTTATCCTAAAGATACTTGAGAGAAGATTTACATTTATTGAGCCAACACACCAGGCATTTCCCACACTTTATCTCATTTATTCTTTCCAATGACCCTGTAGGAAGGGTAATTTTATATCTATTTTAGGAAGAATACAATTGAGGCTTGATGTAACTTTTCAAAGAGGTCACAGAGTTACTAAACAGTGAAATGGAAATAACCAAGCTCTATAGACATAAGAATTACATGGTTTATTCTTTAAGAATTATTTGTTGGGACCAGCAGTTAGCGTAATGGCTATGTCGCTGGACTCCCATGTAGTCGACCGCAGTTCGTGTCCCGGCAATTCACATCCCGGACCCTGTGGCTTAAACCTCATGCCAGGTGGGGTGGATGGGTGATTTCTCACTTTCTGTCTCTCTGTCTCTGTCTATCTTTCTGGCGAACACACGTGCCCTATAGCAAAAACCTCTCCCCCCCAAAAAAAAACAAAAACAAAAAAACTAGACACTGTTGGGTCAGCAGGTGGTGTGGTGGTTGAGGTGCTGGTCTTCCACATGGTAGACTGGAGGCTTGCTTTTTCACTTTTCCTCTCTCTGGCTAAATTAAAAAATAATAAATAAATAAATAATTCCTGAAAAAAAAAAAAAAAAAAAGCTAGACGTTGTTCTTTCTATCTGCAAATTTTCCTTCACCAACAAGCCTCTATCCTTCTTCCCTCTCCCCCCAATTCTTTATTTTCTAAGAATAACCTGCACGTAGAACACGCAGATAAAAAGTAAAGTAGATATTTTAGCACCAAGCAGAAGGAAATGAGGCAACAGTAAATGACAGCAGGTGAGGAAGTGGAATCGGTTAAGTTCAGCATTGCTAGAGGCCACTCTTAGTTACTGAGGGATATGCCATTGCTGAAGTATTTTGCACCGAGTGTGCGCAATGGTTTTCCCAAGCGGGAGCACTGGTTAGGGTTAGTTTCCTTCGTTTTGTTCATCTGCTGCGGGATTAGACTTTCTCATGCACACTGGAAAGATGATGGTGTTCATCCTCCACCCCTTAATAACTACAAATAGAAATGCATTTAGGAGGTGAATTAAAACTTAATATAAATGCAAGACCTTCATTCTACACTTCCTGGAGTAAAATTCTTAATAAATATATCAAAGCTAAACCTTTTCTTTCTGCCTTTCCCTTCTTTGTAAGTGCCTTAGCCTGGATTCAATTTCCTATTCCACAGACCTGCACTGTCAGACTTTCAAACCCCACCCACGTGGCAGCTCACACGCGGCAGCTGTGCCAGCTCCGCCCCATTGAGGGACTCCTTCGCCCCGCCCACTTGGCTCCTAGTCCCGCCCCCCAAAGCGTAATCGTGACGTCAACGCGCTGTCGCGGAAGCCTGGCAACAAATGAGCGCAGGCAACCTCGGCCCTCTGGCGTCTCCTGGCCTGCGCATGCGCGCTTGTTCCGGGTGCCTTGAAGACCTGGCGGAGCTCGGCGTGGATGGAGGCCTGAGGGCGGCGGGGGCGGAGCGCGCCACGAACTGGGGGCATGTCCGCGGTGGGCGCCGTCTAGAGGAAGGCCGAGCAGCCGCCACCCCGCCTTCAGTCGCGGCGAGACGCAAC
>NW_006159952.1:393999-399492 GCF_000334495.1 Tupaia belangeri chinensis
TGGAGCGAGAGCACTTCTGGAAGATCATTAATGCTTTCCGCTACTACGGGTAAGGAACCCGTGGCGGACCCCCGCCCAGCCCGTCGGGGCGCCAGCTGGTTGGGGCAGACCCACCGGAACAGTGGCCCAGTCGTGCTCGCCTTCCGGCCGCCACGCCTTCCAGGCACCCCGACCTGGCCGCCTGTGCTGACCTCGGGCCCCTAAGTCACCTTGTACCACCCAGCCCCTCCCGGCCCTGCACACCCGCGTGTCTGCCGCGCCGTCTGCTGCTCAGCATCGTGTCTTCCGACCTCAGAATCGTGTTAGCTCTCTCCCTCGTCGGCTAAAGGTTTGCCTTTGAGGCCGGTAGGGGTGACCGAAGAAGTGCTCTAACCATTTCAGATAGAAGAGGGTGGTGGTAAAATTGTCCAGTGCTGGGCCTGACTGGCATGACTCACATGTGTTGTCGGTGACCTCCAAACTGAACCCACCGAGGCCGAGATAACCTACACCTACACGTGGGATGCCGAAGGACGGATTTTCCCAAACTTGTTGCCAGTTCTTGTAAGAGCAGTTTACGATTTCCACCCCATCCCTCTTGGCGCTGTGGTGAGCGATTGAATGATGCCTCTCAAGGTCTTTTAATTGGCTGATAAAGAGTCTGGATAGTCTAAATTTTGCAAATTATTGAGGGGGATGAGAGAAGACCCCGTGAGAGGGGCCTGTTTTGTGTCCTTTCATTCTGCCAGTAGGATCTTTAAGTCTGTTTCTCATTCATTCATAGTACAGCCATCTTCCGCATGTCCACGTTTCTTCTAGATAGAAGGTAAAATAAGGTAACCACAAAAGTATAATTCACAGGTCTGAAAGAGACCCAGATCAAGTGGATTTTCAGGTAAGGGTAACACTTGTTCATGTAAGAGAAAGGGCCGTCCACCAGTGACTGTTCTTAGTCTCAGGTTGGAATCAGGTATAGGCATGACCTCTCCTCTAGGAAAACTTCCCTTAGATAGGCTCCTGTTGTGCTTTGTGCAGACTTTTAAAAGCATTGTGTATTTCATTTGTATTATCGTTGTTCATGCATATAAATATCTTGACTGTGACCTTCTCAAGGGCAGGGGCTGAGCCCTATTTATTTTTATTCCACCAGTGTTTGGCATGGCTTGTCAAAGCTCTATTTTTAACAAATAGAGCAAATAGTAGCAAAGAATTACATTTATCATTCCCAAATAGTCTGTCAGTTTTTATCTGATGGTTCATTTAGTATTCTGAATTTAGAAGCTTGCTTAATAAAAGTTTAAAGTTATTTAGCGTCTAATTACTTCTGTGCAAGAACTTTCTTGAAGTTCAAAGATCTTGATGAATGGACTAATTAAACGGGGGATCAGGGAACCAGGGACTGACTGCATTATTTAAGGAACCCAAGAGGGAATTAGTAGTTTGGGTATTTTGTTTTATCAGATTTAGTAGCAACAGAGAGGGGAAGGCAGACTGTCAGAGAATTGAATTTCATGCACAGAGTGTGCCTGGAATAGCCATACATTGAGGGGAAGCAGCTGATGTAAGAGCTGAGTGGTGAGGTGCAGAGAAGTATACATTTTGCTATTGAAAAATCTAGAAAGAACATTGGTTAATATCTCGGACTATATGGGGCCAGCAGGTGGCGTGGTGGTTGGGGCGCTGGACTCCCAGATGGCTGATTGCGGTTTGAGTCTCAGACCTGGCGTCTTGCTTTCTCACTTTCTCTCGCTCTCTGGTCAAATTAAAATATGTAAATAGAATAAATGAAGGTAAATGAAATAATTCTTTAAAAAAAAAACTATCTTGGGAATACAGTGGACCCAGTTAGTTAAATGTGTGTAATTGTACCCAGCTTTAATAGGACTGATTTAGAATTTGATACTTACGGTTAGGTATCTGATGGACTTATGTAGAGCTTGGGGAAGGTTTAAGTCTGGCGCACAGACCTCAGTGTGGCTATGTAGAAAAGGGTGCTTGTGTGGGGATACTTGTGGTCACGATGCTCTTTGCTGATAACTGTATCAAAGCTGAACCTTTTCTCCTTCACCAGTTCAGTGTGATACTGAGGACATTTTCATTTTTAAAAAAATCCTTTTGTTCACATGTACTGTCTTGATGAAACACTTCAAATTCCAGGACTGAAAAGCTGTATAACACCAAAAATACACAGGCTCTTTCAAAAAGTTCATGGAAAGTACATATCATGAAAAAACTGCTTGAATTTCCTGTTTTTGCACCAAAATAAACTTGTGCTGTAATTCCACTTAAAGTCTCCTCATATGCTTAAAAGTGTCACTTGAGACCAGCAGATGGCATAATGGTCATGTCCCTGGACTCTTACATGGTCAACTGTGGTTCAAGTCCCATACATGGGGGCTTTAAACTCACACTGGGCACATGTGCGTGTATGCCTAAGATCCTGAGAGGAGAATGGAGAAGGGATTGAGGTGTGGCCATCCCTCCTGGGGGGTTATATCTCGCTTCCTGTCTGTTGTCTTTCCACCAAGCAAAAATCTATGGTAAAGAAAAAAGGGTCACTTAAAGGTTAGGGAAACAGCATTGTAAAACACATTGGATTATTACATTCCAGCATTTTGTGATCTAAATAGCATTGTCCAGTATCATGCCACTCTTCACATCTAGCTGAATTTAAGCTTAATTTAAATTTGCAGACTTTAAAGTTAGTTGCTCAGTCTCGGTAGCCACATTTCAGTAGCCACAGTGTAGCTAGTTTCTGCTGTATTGGACAGTGCAGATAACAGTTTTTCCACCCCTGAATAGATTCTGATGGACAGTCTGTACTAACCATTTAGCAAGTACTTCTAAATTTTGGAGGGTTTAGTTATTGCTAAATGTCTTAATTAATTGGTAGGTTTAGGGGGCCAACAGGTGGCACCATCTCATGTAGTTGACAGTGGTTCAAGTCCCAGACCTGACAGCTTGAAACATCTTGAAAGACCTTGCCAGGTGCTTTATAAAGCCACCAGGTCTCGGACTTGAACAGCGGTCGACTATGTGGCAGTTCAGTGATGTAAGCATTATGCCATCAGCTGGTCCCAATTTTTTTAAATGGGTTCTAATTTTGTGATTTCTATAGATTTTGTTCAGATAGCATTCTGATTAAGGTGAAAATGGGTATAGCCCTTTTGTACTGAATGGCAAAAATGTTAGTCCTAAAACTACTCTTGTTATGAATGAAGATACCTCAGCACATAGAAAATATGGTCATTCATTGCTTAGTGACAGAGTCCTTTCCGATAACTTGTCATTATGTGACTGTCAGCGTCTGTTTACACACGTGCAGAGAGTGGAGCCTACTGCACACCTAGTCTATATGGTATTATCTTGGGGACCACCATCATGTATGCAGTTGTTGACCGAAACATTGTTGTACAGTGCTTCCCTGTACTATAATTGAAAAATGAAAAATCTATTTGGAAACATCTACTTTTAGAATAACAGGGTGATTTTTTTTTTTTTTAATTGAGACTAGAGCTCATTTTACAGATGAGAAGATAGGCATATAAAACTATGAGCAACTTGCCCAGAGTTATACTATCAAATTGTGCTGGAGTCTGACCTGAAAACCACAATTACTTATAAAATTTTACACTGTATTGGGGGCTAGCAGGTGACGTAGTTAAGGGCACTGGACTCCCACATGGCTGAGCACAGTTCGAGACCCGGACCTGGTGGCTTGCTTTCTCACTTTCCCTCTCACTTTCCCTTTCTCCACCTCCCTCTCCCCTCTCTCATTCACTCTGTCCCTCTCTGGTCAAATTAAAATAAACAAATAAAGTTGAATAAAATAATTCTTTTTTTTTTGGAAAAGTTTTTGGTATAGGGCATGTGCACTCACCAGAAAGACAGAGACAGACCGAAAGTAAGAAATCAGCCTCCCTACCCCAGGTGGGGGGATTGCCATGCCACAAACCCTTCTCCACTCTGGATCTTGGGCACACACACACATGCGCCGGGTGTGAATTTAAGCCATCGGGTCTGAGACTCGAACCATAGTCGGCTACAAGGGAGTCCAGTGACATAGCAATTACACCAACTGCTGGTCCCATGAATAAAATAATTATTTAAAAAAATTCTTTTTTGCCCTGTATTAATAAGGAGTGATACTAGTAAGACAACTTTAGCCTTAGGTATTTAATACAGATTTTAAATGAAGTAATATGACAGTCTATACTTTTTTTTTTTTTTTTGAGAGAGAGTTTTTTTTTTCTTTAGAGCGCATGCGCTTGCCAGGGAGACAGAGATAGAGAGACAGAAAGTGATAAATCACTCCCCGGCCGGGAGGGTGTGGCTATGCCGCAATCCCTTCTCCATTCTCCTCTTGGGATCTTGGGCACGCACGCACACGCATCCGGCGTGAGTTTAAGCCACCGGGTCCGGGACTTGAACCATGGTCGACTACATGGGAGTTCAGCAACATAGCCATTACGCTAACTGCTGGTCCCACAGACTATACTTTTGATAAGGTATGTTTTCTTAATTGAATTTCTAGGGTTGTTTATCTATTGAGTTATTGGAAAAAGCATGATATATTTTTCTGTCTTTCTTGCAAAAATATATCATGCCTTTTCCAACCACCCAATAGTACAGAGTAAATAGGTATATGACCATGACCCTTGGCTCAGACCCAGTATGGCCTCACCCTGATGAAAAGTGACTGGATCAGAGTTGAGAGGGGTCACTGCCTATACCAGCTTTCTAGAGAGAGCTGGAGACAGATACTCTTGAGGAAAATGACTCTGGGTGCACACTCTTACCTCACCCACCAGAGGATGTGGCCTCCTGGGGTCCAAACAAGAGAGAGTCTGATGTTTGTAAAACACTGCTTTAAAGCAGTGTCAGCAGAGTTTCTTAAAAGGGCCAGGCATTAAATATTTTGGGCTCTGAGGGCCAAGTGGTATCTGTTACAGGTCTTCAACTCTGCCCTTATGGTTTCAGAAGCAGCCGTAGGTAGTATACAAGCAGATGGGTGTGGCTGTGTTCCAGCAAGACTACAGAACCACCACGTAGCCTGTGGGCTGTAGTTTGCCCACTCCTGCCTTAAAGCATATTGATAATGTAAGCATTTCCAGGATGTTGAAGTTTGCCTCAATTTAATAGGATAGTAAGGATCAGACTATGTTCTCAAATTTGGTTTAAAAAAAACAAACAAGAACACTTATTTTAGGAGTGTCATGGGCTTGTATGTCATTGGCAGTTTTACACATCGTTAAATGACCCAGGATAAGGAATATGCACATCTCATCCTACTGTGTAGTTATTTCACTCTGTATCAGCAATCAGCAGCTCTTCTGACCAGTCTAGAACTCAAACTCCACGCAACCATCGGTAATAGTCTCCATAGAGAACTGAAAGCCACATCTTGGCATTATTGCTTACTTTTTATGTAAGCTGAAATAGGGAGACTCAATAGTGACAGTGATGAGACTTGTATTTTGGAAGGATTCGTGTGACTAGAGGTGGCAGTAGGGA
>NW_006159952.1:399979-429660 GCF_000334495.1 Tupaia belangeri chinensis
GGGAAAGTAGGGGAGGAGTTGAATTAACTGGGGACAGGTTGCAGACCTCTCATTCACCTTTGGGAGAGACAGGCTCTGAGGAAAGCAGAGGTGAGGTAATATACAGATAATATCATAGAATTAGATAGTATCCTGGGCTCACTGATTGTGACACCAAGAGAAGAGGCATCAGGACCAGCAGATTGACGTAATGTTTATGTAGCTGGACTCCCACATAGTTGACTTCGAGTCCCAGATGCGGTGGCTTAAAACTCATGCCAGGTGCATGTGCGTGTGTGCCCAAGATCCTGGAGGAGAAGGGATTGCAGCATGGCCATCCCCCCCGGGGGGGGGGTGATTTCTCACTTTCTGTCTCTTTCCAGTGAGCACATGCATCCTTTAAAAATCTCAAAAAAAAATTTTTTAAAGGTATCTTAGGATGACTTCTTGGTTTCTGACTTGGATGCGTTTATCGTGTACCATTCATCAGTATTAGCTGGATAGGAAGGCGTGCAAGTTTCTGTGGGGCATGTGGTAAGTTCACTTTGGAGGTGAGTTTGGAGGTATAGTCAGAGGGGGTTGTAGGTCATCTAGTACCCAGGAATACAAGAAAAGAAGTTCTGGAAGACTATTTGTAACCTGTTGACAGTGCATTGTAAACTGTTGCAGCTCTGCTGTTTGCCTAATTTCCTATGGCCACTGTAAGTAGTTCCCTTCAATGTCAAACTGTAGTGGGAGGAGTGTACATTGATACAGTCTTCTGAAAATCATTTTGTATCAAGAGTTTCTCCAGCTATCACTAGTGCCCTCTGGCAAGTTAAAAAATAGTACTAGGGACAGCAGGTGATGTGGTAGTTAAGGCACTATATCTCAATGGCCAGCCTACTGTTTAAGTCCTGGACCCTGTGGCCTGAAAAACATGACAGGCACGTGTGCATGCATGCCCAAAATCCCAAGAGGAGAATGGAGGAGAGGGATTGTGGTGTGGCCATTTGCCCACACTCACACCAGGCGCTTATTTCTCACTTTCCTCTTCTGTCTCTGGTGAGCACAAGTGCCCTATGGTTAAAAAGAAAAAAAAAAAAAAAAAAAAGCAATACTAAAGTGTTTAAAAATACTATTTTCTTTCTTCAATAAGTTAATTATAACTGACTTTTTAACTTTATGAACTTAAACTTTTTTAACTTTTTGGCTCTTGTAATAACACTTAAAACACATTTTACAGTTGTTCATAAACACAAACACATTTTACAGTTGTGCAAAATTTTTTTTCTTAAATCCCTATTGTATCAGCTCATTTTAACAATTTTTTAATTTTTGTAAATGTTTTTTGTTTAAAAACTAGGAAATATATACACATATTAGCCCAGGCCTGCTAGGGTCAAGATCATTCATACAATACACTATCTTATGCCTCTGTGTGTGTCTTACTAGAAGGGTCATGGTGAACAAAACAATGAGCGATTAAATCAAGCGCAAGAAACGATGCAGTCAAGAGACGTGGTAAATACGATGTGTGTGAGGTTGCTGCTGGCAAGGTGGCTTTCTGTTTTACAGTAAACTTTTTAAGTAGAAGAACACTAAATGATAGAAATGATAGTAAATGCATAAACCAGTAACATAGACGTTTTTCATTATTGGGCACTATGTACTCTACACAATTGTATGTGTTTTTTTAAATTTGCGTGTGTTCACCAGAGAGGAGAGAGAAAGAGAAACAAGTGGGAAAGTGTCCTCCCAGGGAGAATGGCCATGCTGCAGTCCCTTCTCCATTCTCCTCTCAGAATTTGGGCATGCACGTGTATGTGCCTCAGCCTGTTTCTCAAGGTGGGGTCTAGGAGTCGAACCGAGCAGTTGGCCATGTGGGATCCAGCTGCCTTACCCATCAGGTCACTTGGCTGACCCACGTGCTCTTCTTTTATATGACTGGTTTATACCAGCCTCACCACATTTTGAATCAGTACGCTCCTATAGTGTTAGATGGCAGCAGAACCTTTTCAGTGCCATTATGATCATGTGGGACCACTGTCACATAAACAGTCCATCATTGACCGAGATACCGTTATGTGGTTTGTGACTGTATGTTTATATTTTTGAAGTGTAAGGAATGGCACTGTAAACGCCCATGTACCCACCACTAGTATTTTCAAAAATCATTTTCCTGGGGCCAGCAGGTTGCGTAGTAGTTAAGGTGCTAGACTGCCATGTGGCCAACCATGGTTCCAGTCCCAGACCTGGCAGTTTGAAACTTACACTGGGCGCATGTGTGAGCGTGCGCAAAGTCCCAAGAGGAGAATGGAGGAGGAGACGGGATTGTGGCATGGCTGTCCTCCCGGGGAGTGATTTCTCACTTTATGTCTCTTTGGCAAGAACACACACCCTATAGCAAAACAATCTCTTTAAAAAAAAAAAAAGAAAGACAAAAACATTATCCTGTTTTTCTACATATGCTCAGGCCCTATGCAGTATATTGTTTATACATTATGCATTCTTTTGCAACTTTATTTTTTTAACAAGTATTATGTTCCTGAGTTTTAGCCATGTTTGTGAAGCTGTAAGTTTTTCATCTCACTGTATCTCGTTGTACAACTATACAGTAATTTCTTCACTCTGAGGAGGTGGACCTTTAAGTTGTTTCCAGATTTTTCTTTTCTCTTTTTTAAAAAAAGGCAGGGTTGCACTGTGTTGCCTAGGCTTGCTTTCCTCCTGCCTCAACCTCCTGAGTCTTAGGGATTATGGGTGCTCAGCAGCACCCAGCCTTTAAGTTGGTCTGGGAATGGAACCTGGGCCTTCCATGTAGATCCTGCCTGAAGATGTCTTGGCAATGTGCACCGTTGCTGCTGGGTCTGTTTCCAGATTTATGTTTTTCATTTTTTCCTGGTGGCATGTGCACTTCCAAAAAAGAGAGCAGACACGCCCGCCCCCCATGGGGAAGGGTCACAGACACCTGGCATGTTTTTCAAGCTGTTTAGGCTGGGGCTTAAACCATGTGTTTGAATGTGTGAGATCTGCTGCCTCAACCACCAGGCCATGGAACCAACTGTGTTTCCAGATTTCCTTGTTTGTTATTTCTAACAGTGCTGTGATAAAGATTGTTCATGCTTCAAGGCGTGTGACCATTTGCAAGAGTTTTTTTTTTTTTTTTTTTTGGAGAGGTTTTCGCTATAGGGCGCGTGTGCTCGCCAGACAGACAGAGAGAGACATAGAGACAGAAAGCGAGAAATCACCCCCCAGAGGGATGGTCACGCTGCAGTCCCTTCTCCTCCGTTCTCCTCTCAGGATCTTGGGCACGCACGCACATGCGCCCGGGGTGAGTTTTAAGCCACCGGGTCTGGGATGCGAACTTCGGTCAACTACGTGGGAGTCCAGGGACATAGCCATTACACTAACTGCTGGTCCCCAAGAGTTTCTTAAGTATGTTTCCAGAGTATTAAGTGTTAGGTCATAGGGCAAGTGCCATGTTTAAGCTTTACTTGTAATGCTAAATTATTGGGTCATCAGGAAAGTAGTGATGCATTTTTGCGTAGAAAAATATGTCATGACTTTCCCACCAACCTAATATTTTCCAAAGTGATAGTACTGGCTTATGTACCTACCATTAGTATGTAAACATCCTAATTTTTCCACATTTTCAAAAAAATTTGAAAAAATCAGGCATTTAAATTTTGCCCATCTGATTGGTGAAAAGTGACAATTATGAGGATGTATTTAACTTTTTTCTTTTTCTTTTTTTTTTTTTGCCACAGGGGATGTGTGCTTGCTGGAGAGAACCAGTGAGACAAAGTGAGAAATCACCCCCGAAGGGGATGACCACACTGCAGTTCCTCCTCCTCCATTCTCCTGGGGGTTTTGGGCATGCACACAGGCCCAGCATGATTCTCAAGCCACAGGTCTGGGTCCTGAACTGCAGTTGTCCATGTGGGAGTCCACCTGCTGACCCCCTGTATTTAACTTTTTAAAAAGGTGTTTCCTTTTCTGGTTTTATAAATTAGTAGTTTCCGGTGCCAGCAGGTGGCATGGTGGTTAAGGGTGTTGGACTCTCACATGGCCTAGGGTGGTTTGAGTCACCTGGCAGCTTGCTTTCTAACTTTCCCCTTCTCTTACTCTGTCCCTCCCTGGTCAAATTAAAATAAATAAATGAATGGGTCCAGCAGGTGGCATGGTGGTTAAGGCTCTGGACTCCCACATGGCTGACAATGGTTCAAGTTCCAGACCTGGCAGCTTAATTTCTTACTTTTTCTTTCATTCTCACTTTCTAGTCAAATTAGAAAATAAATAATGACAAGTGAAATAAAAATAAGAAACAGTTTTTAAAAATAAATAAAGTAATTCTTTAAAAAAAAAACAAGTAGTTTTCAAAGTGATCTTTTTAAAGAATTATTTAATTTTATTTATTCATTTATTTTAATTTGACCAGAGACACAGAGAAATGGAGAGGAAAAGTGAGAAAGCAAGCCACCAAGTCCAGGACTCGAACTTTGTTTGGCCGTGTGGGAGTGTCCAACTCCTCAACCACCGCACCACCTGCTGGCCCCTCTAAGTGATCTTTAATGTTACTTAGAAACTTTGAGAATCAGATTGTTAATATTGTCACATAAAACTCCGTAGAATTTCAGCTTTTCGTTTGCTTAGTAGTTTTGTAGTATATAATATAAGGTCCTTAATGATATTTTAAAAAATTGATCTTGGGGAGCCAGCAGGTTGCATGGTCAAAGAAGAGAGAAGAAAATTAAACTTGGCTTTTAGTTCATTTCAAAACACATTTTGAATATTTCCTAAAGGAATTTCACAGCACCATTTGCTACATTTGGAGAAATCTGAAGTATTCAGCTGGTTTTACTGAAAATTTTGTTTGAAAATAAAATCACAGAAATAAACTAATGGCACACAGAAACCAATGAATCTTCTCTGCATCTCTTCATTTTCCTCTTCTACTGGGTAATAGGTACAAATGCTTACTTGGTATGAATCATTTGTCTTTGGTTGCTTAATGAAGAATTTTTAGTAAAGTGAAACTCTTTAAATTGATATCCTTTAAGAAGTTTAAAGATTGTAAATGACAGTATAATTCAGCATAATGGAATCAACGTAAAATAAGATTGGCCTCTAATGAGAATTCTGCCAGTTTAAAAAACACCTTTTATGTTTTAGCACCAGTATGCATGAGCGAGTGAGCCGAACAGAAAGACAGTTTCGATCACTTCCAGCTAATCAGCAGAAGCTACTTCCTCAGTTTCTTCTTCACTTGGACAAGATCCGGAAATGCATTGATCATAATCAAGAAATACTACTGACCATTGTGAATGATTGCATCCATATGTTTGAAAATAAAGAATATGGAGAAGATGTATGTGGAAGTTCTATTTTTATTTTTCTGCTTATTGATCATTTTGGCTTTAACTTCTACGTTCTGTGGTCTTTATCTTTCTGGATTTCATTTTTATAATCTTGCACAGGTCATTTGTTCTGCTCAGAGAATGTTTTCACTATATGTTTAGTCATTTGATTAGGCTTAATACTAAGATTAACTGCTGGCATTTTGATACATTTTGACATAGGGTTCTAAATGTCCTTGATTACAGGATAGTGACTGAGACTTCTAAAAATGGCTTTATTAACTATATAAAATTTATCTCCCTCACTAAACTAATGTATTTTTTTAAAGTATCTTGTATCTGTTGCTATTCTTTTACTTTAAGAAATTACTTTCATGGGCCAGTTGGTAGCATGGTAGTTACGATGGCTGGATCCTACATGGCGAGGCCTGGTGGCTTGAAAACCATCTTGGGCATGTATACCTGAAATCCCTAGAGGAGCATGGTGGAGATGGGATTACAGCATGGCCAACCACTATGGGTGGTGCTTTCTCACTTTCACTCTTTCTGTGTCTCTTCTCTGTTTCTTTCCTGCGAGTGCACGTGCTCTGTAGCAAGTTAAAAAGAAAGAAATTATTTTTACTTACGAATCTCAAGAGACTTGTAATAAAAACTGAAGTCCTCTTCTTGTGTCTACAGAATAGTCTGGCCACCCTAGTGTGAGGCTCTCCATGCTGCCCCACCAGTGATCTGGAGGAACTTTCTTCTCAGTCTTAGAGAGAGAGAGTGTGTTCTGTCTCCAGAGCAGCTCAGTTCTGGTCCTGTGTGAAGACTGCTTAATTATATGGTGGTTTTATGATTAATGGACCTTAATTTATTGAAATGAGACTTTTCATTTAGGATCTCAAGCTGCACTTGAACCCCTGTTGAGGTAAAATGCTAGTAATTTATCCACTAAACCACCAACCTATATAGCCCCATCATACCATGTCTATTTAGCCATATTCAAAGTTGATTATTTTCTCTGAAGCTAATTGGTTTCTGTTTCTTAAACAGGGGAATGGGAAGATTATGCCAGCATCTACATTTGATATGGATAAGTTAAAATCCACGTTGAAACAGTTTGTGAGAGACTGGAGTGAAACTGGGAAAGCCGAAAGGGATGCCTGCTACCAGCCAATTATTAAAGAAATTTTAAAAAATTTTCCAAAAGAGAGATGGTAAATAGTACTTTGTTTTTAACCAACTTCTTTAAGATGTGTAAGCACAAAGTTTTTTTTTTATAAGGCATACCACTGTCTTGATTCATTTGTTTAGTTCCTGTGTCCCTGTATGTTTTACATGTGTGAGAGTTATAGTTGTTACTGGATGCTTGTGTCTGTCTGAGGTTGCAGTTAATATTTTGAATGATTTTTGCAGTTAATATTTTGAATGGTTTTTGCTGCAGTACTTAGGGGAAATTACTCTTTCCAAAAATTAATATAAGAATTAGATTGAATATTCACTATCAGTGACGTATATGTTTTTATAATTTGCTTTGTGGCAAAACAAAAAGCTGCAAACTCTTTAATTCTCTTTTCGACCTGCTTGTAAGCAGATGAGAGATCTACATTATAGAGTAGAGCTTTTTAACTTTTTTATGCCATTGAACCCTTGGCCATTCTGAAGCCCATGGTCTTTTTAGAATATCATTTTTAAATGAATACAACAAAATTCATAGGATTACAAAGAAACCAATTATTTTGAAATATAGTTATCAAAATTAAGCAAATGTGTGGCGAGCATGCTTTTTATCATGTGTCACATTAAGTACAGTCTAGCAGCAAATGTTACTTTGTTATGAAAACGCTGAGCTGGTGCATACTGAGAACCTCAGCAACTAATGTGAAGGGAAAACATGATTTTTATTGGTGCTAAAGTCACAAGTACTATTAAAACTTTATTATTAATTTTTTTGGTTAATTTATTCATAAGTGAAGAAAGAAAATACCAGTCAAAAGTTAATAAAATAAAACTGTAATTTTTTCCCCTCCCTTTGGTAGTCCTAATGGATACTCGCCATGAACTCCTTGAGCCATTGACCCCTGGTCAGGAACCCCTGACTGAAGAGGCATTCTTTCAAGAGAACCAGTGGGTGGAATTTAGTCTGTCATTTAAAAACTTTTTGTAGAGAAGCTCTTTTTCCTCATTTCCTTCCACTCCTCATTGATTCTTAACTTCTTTTTGTTTATTTAGTTTTTGGAAGCACCACCAGGATTAAATAGCAACTTTAAATTTGGGTGTATCCTTCCAGAAATTTCAATACGTATGTGTGTCTTTTTTCTTTCTGTTTTTTTAACTTTTTACTTTGAAATACCTTTTAAAAGTATAGTTAAGTGGCTTGAATTCTTCAGGTGTCCTATATACTCTTCATCTAAATTCACAAGTTTTTATTATTTTATCACATTTGCTTTATCATTTCTTCCTCTTCCTTCCTCCTTCTCCCACTTTATGTATGTGTGTATCTAAAATCACACATATACAGAATTGTCATTTAAACCATTTGAGAGATGAGTTTATATACATCATGCTTTTTCAACCACTAATACTTCAGTTTATTCTTAAGAACAAGGAATTCCTTATATAAACACAGTTCTCAAATTGAAGAAATTTAACCTTGAATACTGTTATTTAACTTTAAATACCCATAATCCACAGTCTATATTCAAATTTCATAATATTTATTTTTCTGTCCAGTCCAGAAGTCAATCTATGATATACTGTTGCATTTCATTATAATGTGTTAGTCTTTTAATCTGGAACAGTTCCTTGGTCTAATGACCTTGACATCTTTGAAGAATACAAGGAGGTTATTTTACAGAACATTGTCTAGGTTGAGATTTTCTTATGGTCCTTCATGATTAGATCTAGATTATGTATTTCCAGTTGAAATAGAATATAATTGAAGTTTTGTCTTTTCCTTTTCCTTTTGTTTTTAAGTTTATTTGTTGTGGGGACACCTTAGACAGGCTTTTATTTTTGTTTGATTTTGGGTTTTAGTCATAGGGCGAGAGTGTACTTGCTGGAGAGGAGAGACACAGAGATAGAGAGGGAAAGTGAAAAATTACCTGCCGGGGAGGCAACCGTGCCACAGTCTCTTCTCCTCAGGATTATGGGCATACATGCACCATGTGCCCAGCATGATTTTTCTTTTTTTTTTTTTTTTCCAGCATGATTTTTCAAGCCACTGAGTCTGGGGACTCAGTAAGCAGTGGGCCATGTAGGAGTCCAGTGTCTTACTACCATGCCACCCACTGGCCCTTCTGCAGGGTTGTTTTTGGTTTTGTTTTGGAGAGGTTTTTGCTATAGGGCTCATGCGCTCGCCAGAAAGACAGAAACAAAGAGACAGAAAGCGAGAAATCACCCCCCAAAGTGGGGGTGGCCATACTTCAATCCCTTCTCCTTCACTCTCTCAGGATCTTGGGCACGAATGCACATGCACCCGGCATGAGTTTAAGCCACCAGGTCTGGGACTCAAACCACGGTTGACTACGTGGGAGTCCAGTGACATAGCCATTACGCCAACTGCTGGTCCTGCTTCTACAGGGTTTTTATGCTATGAATCCTACACCCTGCCCTGCAGCCAACCAGGCAGGTTGACATAGACCTGAAACTAAAAACTAGAGACTTCCTGCCTGGTGCACAGCAGCGCTCCTGCAGCCTGAGCCTCTGCAGCTGGGCCTGATATGCCTTTTTTAAGACATCATATCCAGAGACATTTATCTATCAGACAGTCATTGACGATTTCAACTTTGATCACCCAATCAAGATACTATATGGGAGCCAGCAGGTTGCGTGGTGGTTAAGGGCGCTAGATTCTCACATGTCCTTCGACCATGGTTTGATTCCCGGACCTCGCAGCTTGCTTTCTCACTTTCTCTCTCTTTCTCTCTCTTCCTCTGTCCCTCTGTGGTCAAATTAATATAAACAAATAAATAAAGTTAAATAAAATAATTTTTAAAAAGATAATAAAAAAATAATAAAATTTTAAGAAGATACTATATAGTTTCTCCACTGTTATTCTCTTTTCCCAAAGAATAAGTGATTTCTGGCAAGACACTTTTGGCCCATCTAATTAATGCTGCATCACATGAAATGATCTATGCTATTGTGATTTTATAGCTCTGCTGTTACCAATTGGCATTCTACTGTAAGGAAGAATCCCCCTTCTCTTCTACTTAGGTATCTAATTATCTCTTACCAGGAAGACTCACAGTTCTTAACTTTATTCATGGGGTTATAATCCCTTACTGGTTTTTATTTTGTGGTTCAAATTGGCTCAGATTTGGCCAGTAGAAGTCTCTTTTACTTGGCGCTTTTGTCTTTTTGGCATATGCCAATCTTTTTTTAATTTTTATTTTTAAATATATCTTACTTTCTGGCATAATAAAATATCTCAGACTCATCTTGGATATTCTCTGCTTTGGTTCTGTAATTGGTTATCTCTGCAATGACCTGGTTCTTCTTAATAAAGAATGGTGTGTAGAAACCAAGATCTGGGACTAAGCCTGGCTGTTGTTGTTAAGAGGCTATTATCTTACAGACCTTTCCGTGGCCGGAGCTACACACATGCGTGCGTGCACTAGAAATCACGAATTCGCATTGATAACTGACTTCATTCTCAATTCCATGGATTCCACCTTGGTTTCTCATCTTCTCTGTATCTGTTTGCCTTTTTCCACAGAGAGGACCCTGGTGTCCAACAGCATCATTGCATTGGTTCATTTGCTCAGTCCTCTGCAACATGCACAGAATGGTTCCACAATTGGTATATTCATACCTCCATGAAAAGGAAACCTAATAGATGTGTAGGATTAACTATACTTGTGATAATTAAAATTGTTTCCTTATGGAAAAACATGTGTCTTATTAATTTGTCCGATTTGTTCATATTTAGAATTTTTTTAAGTATTTCACTTCATTTTATTTATTCTTATTATTTTTAAATTTGACCAGAGGAAGACACAGAGAGAAGGAAAGTGAGAAAGCAAGCTACCAGGTCCAGGATTCAAACTGTGGTCTGCCATGTGGAAGTCCAGCACTCCAACCACCACACCACCTGCCAGCCCCCGTATTTAGAATTTGTAACATGACCGAGTTTATAAGTACATGCAGCTTTGAAGCCACAGATAGACTTACTTCTGTTTTGACTTCTATATTAAGTCTATTTGTTAATTA
The DNA here is from genome assembly GCF_000334495.1 of Tupaia belangeri chinensis. Classification (NCBI taxonomy): domain Eukaryota; kingdom Metazoa; phylum Chordata; class Mammalia; order Scandentia; family Tupaiidae; genus Tupaia; species Tupaia belangeri. The sequence continues at coordinate 410,491 of NW_006159952.1, forward strand.
AAGAAATGCTAACTTAATCATACTGAGTGGTTATTAGCCTCTGGCTTGATTTTGTTTTAAATAGATTTGAATTTTGTTCTAGTGAGTATTTGCTCGTTGAAATTAGCAATATTTATTTTAAAACTTTAAACTCTGGGCTCAGGGTTTAAATTCTTTTCTCAAAAATAAATATAAGCATAATATAACTCTTCTCAGTTGATAGAACAGTATGTATTGAAATTTTAAAAATTTATCCAAGTGAATATTTAAATATAAGAATCCAATGCTATAAAGCTTTTAGTTGTAGGAAAAGATACTTAAGTTAGAGTCCTGTCTAAAGAGAGGTCACAGCCTGTGGCATCAGGTTGCTAATGAATCCTGAAAGCTGCCGGTCTGTATTTTTTTGTGTTTTAGATTTTAATTTCATTAGCCCTTTCCATTTTAGAAAAATGAGAAGAGATACTTTGTGGGGGAAAAATCTATCAGTCCTTGCACTTCAGTATACTCTTAACAAACACTCTTAAGAAGATACTGATGTACTGTTGACTGGTTGATTTTAATTTTAATTTTTTTTACATAGTTGAGCATTAGGAAGAAATATTTTTAGCTTTAAAGAATTTTTTCTACTTAGGTTAAAATAAAGAATGTAAATTATAATTTATAAAAGAATTCTCTTAGCTAGAAGAATCTGGTTTTTTTAAAATAATTTTTAAAATTTATAATTTTGAAAGATTTTTGCCATAGGGTGCATGCACTCACCGGAGAGAGAGAGGCAGAGAGAAAGCAAGAAATCACCATCCAGGCGGGATGTCCAGTGAGAGTCCAGCAACATAGCCATTACACTAACTGCTGGTCCGCCTGGTGTGAGTTTTAAGCCAACAGGTCGGAGACTCAAACCACGGTCGGTCATGTGGGAGGGAGTCCAACTACATTACCATTATGCCAACTGCCGGTCCAGAGAATCCATTTTATTTATTTATTTTTAAATTTTTATTTATTCATTTATTTTTACTTGACTAGAGAGAGGCAGAAAGAGAGAGAGAGAGGGAAAGTGAGAAAGCAAGCCACAGGCCCAGGACTTGAACCATGGTTGGGCATGTGGGAGTGTCCAACACCTTAACCACCACACCAACTGCCAGCCCCAGGAGAATCCATGCTAAAAGAAGAAACATAGTTTAGAAGTTGAAAATTCTCCCTCATTCAGAAAGCCCTCCTAAACCAAAGACAAATAAGTGTCACAGATTTCTTATAAATCAAAATTTCAAGTGCTTAAAAATCTAGAGTAATAACTGAGTAGGAAAATCATTCAGAGTTAATAACCTAGTGGGAAAAAATGGTACAGAGAGTTTACAGAAAAAGAAATACAAGATGCTGAGTCTCATAAGAGAATGCAGAGATAAAGATCACTTTAAGATGCCAGTTTTCGCTCACTGCATTGCAGAGATTAAAGTGAGATAGCTGTTAAGGTCTGAGGAAACATATTGCTGACGTAAGAGTAATTGAGTAAAAAATCTTATAAAAGGCAGTTTTGCATGTCTTGATTCTTACAGTTCAATTTCAGGAAAGCCATTCTATAGATACACTTAGGCATGTGGAAGTTATTCAAGCCAAGAATATTAATTTCCACATTGTAGTAGCAAAGGATTGGAAATAATCTAAATGTTCTCATTAGACGATTTTGATAAAAATTTAAGATACAGTCATACAGTGGAATTAAGAAAATGCTGTGAACTGCTAAGGCAAAAGTTTCAAGATGCATTAGATTGGGGTTGGCATACTTCCTCTTAAAAGTGCTATAGTAGTGGGGCCAGCAGATGGCGTAATGGTTATGTCACTAGACTCCCACATGAGTGACCCTGGTTGGAGTCCTGAAACAGGTGGAATTGAAATAACCTGAAATGAGTTCTTTGGAGTGATGAAGAGGCAAGTTGGACCATATTGTTGAAAGTGCTTCACCCTATTCCTCATTTACAACCCATTTTCTGTTATGAATTTTAAAGTCAACACCTAGCTCTATTTAAAACCTTGAAATTTTGCTGTATTTGCTTTTTATTTTATTTTTTTAAGGTTTTTGCCATAGGGTATGTGTGCTCACCAGAGAGACAAAGAGAAAGAAAGTGAGAAATCACTCCCTAGAGGGATGGTCATGCCACAATTCCTTCTCCATTCTGTTCTTGGGGTTTGGGCCACACACGCACATGTGCCCAGCATGATTTTCAAGCTGCTAGGTCCTTGGACTGGAACTGCGTGAGAATCCTGCACCTTAGCCATCATGCTACCTGGTGACCCAATTTAATTTCTTTCTTTTTTTTTAAGAATTATTTTATTTAACTTTATTTTTATTTTTATTTGACCAGAGAGAGAAGGAAAGTGAGAGAGCAAACCGCCAGGTCCGGGACTTGAACTACTATTGTCATGCGGGAGTCCATAACCACCACGCCACCTGCCGGCTCCATGCGGGAGTCCATAACCACCACGCCACCTGCCAGCTCCAATTTCTTACTTTTTTTCTTTTTTTCTTTTTTTTTTTTTTTTTTTAAGGAAACATTACAAGTAAAGTTGAAACTGTCCAGAGTACATTCCTCTCTTTCTCTTAAGAGATAACCACTAACGTATATTTGTTATGTTATTCTAACTTTGTATTCCTACATTAACTAAGTGTTTATATATTCCTAAAGAACCCATTGTATTGTTTTGTATGTTTTAAAGGTACATTTAGTGGTTTGCAGTATCATTTCACAATTGTTTTTTGATTTATAATTTATGGGTATAGCACCATTCAGTCTACAAACATTATGTAGTGTACATATATAAGGCACATCTTTGTATGTAATTTAAAATTTCCCAGTAGCCACATAGAAAGAAGCAGGTGAAATTAGTATACTTTAATAACCAAGTATATTCAAAATATTATTTCAACGTGTAGTCCATATAAATTATTGAGTACTTTTGCAGTACTTTAAAAAGAGATTGTTAGAGGGCACCATGTGCTCCCTAGAGAGAGACAGGGACAGAGGGGAAGCGAGAAAGCACTCACTTGGGCTATGTGCACACCACAGTTCCTTCTCCATTTCTCCCTCCTTTGGGGATTTGGGTATGCATGTACTCATGCCCACCATGTTTCTCAAGTTACTAGGTCTGGGACTTGGACCGCCCATTTGCCCAAGGGGATCCCAGCTGCCCTAACCACCATGCCATGGGATGGCCCTGCCTTACTTCGTATACTTACTTTGAAATCTAGTGTGTGTTTACATTCATAACATAACTCTGTTTACACAGTTTGAGGATCCTATAGACAGACACAAAGGTTAGACCTTTTCTGTCTGCTGCTTTGATTCAGAGAACCACTTCAGTGCTTAAAAGCTCTATGTGCTCCTACCACTAGGGGTCAGCCAAGTGCCACTGTGTCAACAGAGTAAGATCAGAGTATTGTGTGTTGGAGTTTTCTGATCTGCTGCAGTGTAAAGATCATTCTTTGTACAGTAAACATTTACTACCAGTGAAATAGTTGCAGCAGGAGAGGAATACAAATGAAAATATGGCCTGTGACATATAGGCTCTTTGTGTTCTGTCTTTACAGATGCACTGTCTTTGTTCTTACTTGTCTTGAATAAATGGCTGAACCTTCCCTCTTCCCTATTACCAGCACTGAATCAGTTGTAGTAAACATACTGATTCACCATATTTGGACCTTATTAACTGGTAAAACTGTTTGCTGCTTTTGCTAAGAATCTCAAATAGATAACATTTGACTACTGAGCCACAAATTGTATGCCTTTCTGTTCATAGTGTTTAAAGTCTCAGCTTGGTTTGAAATCATCTTGCCATTAAGGTCTATTCTTAGATTTGTATTTCTCTTACTCTTCATAGGAATGCCCTGGCCTTCATAAGGATTATAGCAGAAACTGCCATTTAACATGCTTTCATTTCATGCACACTATAATTAGGAAACTTTTTTTATGTTATTAATATCCATTACTTAAAGTGCCAGTGGGGGGAAAAATCAAACTAAAATCAAACATTTGAAGAAAAAGTCTATCTCAGTCATTCGTTATTTTTGTTTTGTTTTGTTTGTGTTTTCAGTTTTAGAGGATTTGTTTTAGCGTTTCTTCTCAGATGCTTATTAAAATAAAATCTTTTTTGTTATAATGCAGGTAATTTTTATATCTATAGTAGTCTCTGGTAATTATTAACATAGAGTTTTGATGTGTTCTGCTTGTAATAGCTTGATGATAGCCTCTTAATAACACTTTTATGCATGGTAGTGTTCCTATATTTTCTGCCACAAGGTGGGGACAAAGAGTCCTATGGTTCTTATGATGGGAGAATTTGATAACAAAGCTTCCACATAAGTAATCAAGTTAATCATTGGTACTATAATTAGGAAACTTTCCCTTAAGGGTAGCATCATCTCTAATTTATATATACTGATTTTTTTTTTAACTTGGTCATTAAGCATTCAGAAATTACTAGTGATTTTTTTTTTTGGACAACTAGTGATTTTTAATAAACATTTTAAATACTCTGAAATACTCTGAATTACTTCCAGTCTTTTTATTTTCTGTAACATTACTTTGATCAAAATTTTTCCTTTTTTAATTTTGCTTTAGGAAGCATGTGCTCACAGGAGAGAGACAGACCAAGAGAGAGGGAAAGTGAGAAGTCAGCCCCCAGGGGACATGACCACACTATAGTGCCTTCTCCATTCTCCTCTTGAGATTTTGGGTATGCACGCACATGCATCCTGTGTGTTTTCATGCTGCCCGTCCGGGCCTTGAACTGCTCTGTGAGATCCAGTTGTCTTAACTACTGCAACCATTAAATAATTTTTTTTTTAAAGGTTTTCGCTATAGGGCGCGTGCGCTCGCCAGACAGACAGAGAGAGACGAAGAGACAGAAAGCAGGAAATCACCCCCCGGGGGGGGTGGCCACACCGCAATCCCTTCTCCTCCATTCTCCTCTTGTGATCTTGGGCATGCACGCACATGCGCCCGGCGTGAGTTTAAGCCACCGGGTCCGGGACTCGAACCACGGTCGACTACGTGGGAGTCCAGCGACATAGCCATTACGCTAACTGCTGGTCCCACCATTAAATAATTTTTAAAGGACTAAGCTGAGCACAGCCTCTTGGGTTGGAGGTGGAAATATATGCTTTGACTGGGCAGATGAGGATTGAGAAATAAGGCAAATTCTGGAGAGTAGGGCTTTTGGGGGGCGAGGTCTGGTAGAGGATAGAAAATGAGCAGGAGGCCTGAGTGGGCTGTCCTTGTGGCAGGTCCTTAAACAAGGAATAATCCAAAGTCCTAGAGTGAGACATTTTTCAAATTCTAATGTTAAAATTATGTATATTCTTTCTAGGTGACCAATATAGATAGCTTTGAACAAAGTGAGAGGATGTATCTGTTTTCTTCATTAAAAATGAAAGTGCACTTATGAACACACACACATTCACGCACACACACTGTATAATCTGGAATGAGATGGAAGCATTTATATTAGTGAATACTATTATATGACTCCTTGGAGTCAGTTGCCCATATCAATTACTAAAGGATATTTTCTAATCATAATATGTCTATTTGTCAATCCCTTCTCCTCCATTCTCCTCTTGTGATCTTGGGCATGCACGCACATGCGCCCGGCGTGAGTTTAAGCCACCGGGTCCGGGACTCGAACCACGGTCGACTACGTGGGAGTCCAGCGACATAGCCATTACGCTAACTGCTGGTCCCACCATTAAATAATTTTTAAAGGACTAAGCTGAGCACAGCCTCTTGGGTTGGAGGTGGAAATATATGCTTTGACTGGGCAGATGAGGATTGAGAAATAAGGCAAATTCTGGAGAGTAGGGCTTTTGGGGGGCGAGGTCTGGTAGAGGATAGAAAATGAGCAGGAGGCCTGAGTGGGCTGTCCTTGTGGCAGGTCCTTAAACAAGGAATAATCCAAAGTCCTAGAGTGAGACATTTTTCAAATTCTAATGTTAAAATTATGTATATTCTTTCTAGGTGACCAATATAGATAGCTTTGAACAAAGTGAGAGGATGTATCTGTTTTCTTCATTAAAAATGAAAGTGCACTTATGAACACACACACATTCACGCACACACACTGTATAATCTGGAATGAGATGGAAGCATTTATATTAGTGAATACTATTATATGACTCCTTGGAGTCAGTTGCCCATATCAATTACTAAAGGATATTTTCTAATCATAATATGTCTATTTGTCAGGAGTCATTTTTAACAGATTTCCTTTTATGCTTTATTGTATGTATAAAATTCAACCCTAATAAATAGACTTTATTAGGGTTTTTATATAAACATATGTTCCATATAAATAAATAAGATTGAGTGACCCTGGGCAAATTTCTGTTATGTGGTAGACAGAGTTTTCAAAAGCACCATAGTGCTTGTCCATTTCAAAGTGTGATATGGAAAAGTTAATATAAACCAAGTAAAATGCCATTTTGCTCGCTGGAACATGCCAAGCCATGTAGTTTTTAATTTTTTAAAATTTGCTATAGAGCACATGCACTTATCAAAAAGAAAATAAGTGAGAAATCACCCCCCCCAGGGGTAATGGCCACATCACAATCCCTTCTCCTCCATTCTCTTCTCAGGATTTTGGACCTACATGCACACGTTCCCAGTGTGTTTTTATTCAAGTCTCCAGGTCTAGGACTCAGACCACTCAGTTGACCATGTGGGATCCAGTGGCCTTAACCACCATGCCTATATATATATATATTTTTTTTTTTTTTTTTATTTAAAGGTTTTTGCCATGGGGTGGGTGTGCTCATGGAGAGAGACAGAGGGAAAGTAAAATCATCCCTTGGGGGTATGGCCATGCCACATCCCTTATTCTCCATTCTCAAGATTTTAGGCAGGCACGCACATATGCCCTATGTGAGTTTCAAGCCACTGGGTCCAAGAATCAAACTGCAGTCTGTCTTGTGGGAATCCAATGCCTTAACCACTGTGCCACTGACTAGACAAGACCATCTAGGTGTTTTGTGTTTTTTTTTCCCAGAATTACTTTTATTTAATGTTATTATTATTTTTAAATTTGCTATAGGGCACATATGCTTACCAGAGAGAGGGACAGTGAGAAAGCAAGTCGCCAAGTCTGGGGCTCAAACCAGTCAGCCATGTGGGAATCTAGTGCCATAACCACTGTGCCACCTGCCAGCAAAGACCATGTAGCTCTAAAGATAAAAATGTATAAGTAGGAGTAGATTTAGATAGTGGATCTGATTTGTGAACCAAATTTAGGTAATACAGTAGTGAAATTCCTTCTTACCTGATGCCACCTGAAGATAGACATTTTCCTGTAATTTGCTTTAAGAATGCCATTTTAGTTTTGTTGGGATTATACTGATCGCTAGAATTCCTGAGAAAAGTCTTTACTTTGTGTTTGCTAAGGCTTTTAGTGGTTTGAAAGTAGAATGACAGATCTCCCAACGCAGCAACTGTGTGTTGGCAGTGTGATGCTAGTCTGGGAAGTCCGTTCAGTCACGAGCCTCCACCGTGGTACAGTGTTTGCCATCATTTTCCCCATGAAAAGTATTCCACCCCCACTCCCATTTCTTTTGCCAACTGAAACATGTCAGGTTTTAGAGCTATACCAGACACACTAAAATTTACATATATTTAATCTGTTTAGTTATACAAATCATTGTATTACATGTACAATTTTAGAGATAAAGTTATGTAATTGGAGTCCCGTGGAATAGTTTTTCTTCCTAAAATAGTTCAGGCAATAGCAATTAGTAATGTGAGTTCAGAAGTCTTCAGATGTAAGATGATTTTTTTTTTCCCTAAAAAATAGTTTGAGGTGATAAAAATCTTCACCTAGTATCTGGACATATATATCTTGTATTCCTTATTTATATGTAGAAGTATTTCTCAATTTTAAGAGGTTAGAACCTTAGCTTATTCTTAATGAATAGAGTATCTAAGATTTTAGCTATTAATGTGGATTTTGTCTTTCTCTTTTTTTTTCCTTTGAGGGGTTGGACATAATTGCCTTATTTCATTTCAGGGATCCTTCTAAAGTAAATATTCTGGTACCTGGTGCTGGACTAGGAAGACTGGCCTGGGAAATAGCTATGCTAGGTTATGCTTGTCAAGGAAATGAATGGAGTTTTTTTATGCTCTTTTCTTCCAACTTTGTACTCAACAGGTATTTAATTTATTTTTTGCTGGAAATAGTAATTTCTCAGAATCAGATTGACTTACCTATTTTTTGAACAGTTCTGAATTTCAAGATAAGTACATAGTGTTTGATTATAAAGTATGTCATAAATGTTTCTTACGTTAAAATCAAAATGCTTACACAGATTACCATCTGAGCCCACTGTCCAGTTAACAGAAACAGATGGGGCAAGTGACTTTTCAGAAAGTGGACATTTCATGAAACCGAAGGGATTTCTGTAGAGAATCTTCAGGACTTAGTGTGATCCAAGAACGAGCATTTTCTCATTATTTCTAAACTTCCTCACTCCTTTGTTCCTCTAGTAGAATAAGAATTTACAATAGTTGAGCAATCATAACTTACTTTCCTTAATCAAGTTCTTTAAAAAAAGGCCAAGAATGCTCACGAGTGTCAAGATCTCTAAGAACTTTTTGTGGCCTCTTAGAAGGTAATGAAAAGGATTTTTTGTCTTGTTTTGTTTTAGTATTACTATGGGCTGCATGAGCTCGCCAGAGAAAGAGGAAGGGAGAGAGAAGGGAAAGTAAGAAAGCACACCCCCTGAGGGGGGATGGCCAGGCCTCAATCCCTTCTTCATTTTTGTCTCTGAATTTCGGACACACATATATACACTGCTGGCATGATTTCATGCTGCTAGGTTCAGGACTCGAACTGAGATCCAGCTGCCTAAACTACAACGCCACCAGCTAGACTAAGATTTTTTTTTTTAAAGCTAGATGATGTGTGTTACAGAAAAAAAAATAGCTATCTTACTTAAATTATATATTGTCTCAGATGGCAGTGTGAGTTTTAGAGGGTTTAGAAGGGAAAAAAGAGGATCGTACAAAAATAATTAAAATAGGTAGCAAACTGTTTTAGTTGAAACCAATACCATTTTTAAAAAACACATAAATATCCCTGAATTTACTTTCTCTTTTTCTGTCCTTAATCCATGATTGGTTGCTCTTCTCCATGTATATGTACATTTAAGATAATTTGGTGGGGTATAGTCCTGACACTTGAGTATTGAGTTATATACAGAAACTTCTAGTCACACAGATTATATTTTACTATTTGGAGTAGACTCTCTTACTAAAATGTTTAGTTAACACTGAATTTTATGCTCATATTTTGCAGATGTTCTGAAATTAATAAATACAAACTTTATCCTTGGATCCATCAGTTTAGCAATAACCGGAGATCTGCTGATCAAATTCGACCCATCTTTTTCCCTGATGTTGACCCTCACAGTCTTCCTCCTGGTTCTAACTTTTCTATGACAGCAGGAGATTTTCAGGAGATTTATTCAGAATGCAGTAAGTTTACTTTATTACTTTTTTTTATTTTTAGAGAGAGATTTTTGCTATCAGGTGTGTGCACTCACCAGAAAGACAGAGACGGAGTGAGAAATTACCCCCAGGGGGGGAATGGCCACACCACAATCCCTTTTCCTCCATTCTCCTCTCGGGATTTTGGGCACACATGCACAAGTCACTGGGTCTGGGAACTTGAACCACACTATATAGGAGTCCAGCAACATAACAATTATGCCATCTGCTGGCCCCCAGAATGCAATAAGCTTAAAGCAAGTATTTTAAAAGATTTATCCTTTATCCTAAATTTAATGAGCTAGTTTTATCCTAAGCCAAAGTTGTTAATTCCTTATTTTGGTGGTAGGATACATTAATTTCTGTGACATTTTAGGATTATTTTCAAGGTTATACATAAGACAATTATAGAAAATATGTAGAAGGATAAGATCCCTCCAGTCAAGAAATGTAGAGTCTGTTGGGTTTAATATTGAAAGGAAGAAGAATATGGCAGGTAGAGGGGATACAGAATGACATGTAAATAAAGTTCAGATGAACAATGAATGCAATAGAGGCATAGGTTAGTGTGAGAGGGGAGCTTCGAACAGTGACTGACTTCAAGGATGAGGAGGAGTGGCGTTCGAGGCGGGCAGAGGTACAAACACACACATGAATGAGGTAATTGGGGATGGCAGCACAGTTGGACTGGCAAAGGAAGAGAAGATTTAATCAGAAGAACTGAACTGGTTCTAATTATGGAGGACCTTTTTTTTTTTTTTTTGAGAGGTTTTCGCTATAGGGCACGTGCGCTCGCCAGACAGACAGAGAGAGACATAGAGACAGAAAGCGAGAAATCACCCCCCAGAGGGGATGGTCACGCCACAATCCCTTTCTCCTCCATTCTCCTCTTGGGATCTTGGGCGCGCACGCACACGCGCCCGGCATGAGGTTTAAGCCACCGGGTCCAGGACGTGAACCACGGTCAACTACGTGGGAGTCCAGCGATATAGCCATTACACTAACTGCTGGTTCCCATAATTAAGGAGGACCTTTATAATCAGGCTCTGAAGTTTGGGCTTTAGCCTGGCTAACTTTTGAAGAATTTGAGCTAGGCATTAGAGGGAGAGAATGGCAATAGAGAAAGAGGAGAGGGGATGGCAGTAAAAAACAAAATGGGGTGCTGGGATCAACAAGAGCATGTTAAGCAGCAAGTCTGCTACATGCCAGAGACCAGAGAGCAACACTAAGTCTTTCACAAGAGACAACTAGGAAAAAGAGACAATAACAAGTAAATAAAATATTGTGAGGAAGAAAAATAAGGCAGAATAGGAGGATACAGAGTGACTGGGGAAGGGCTGCTATTTTGGCAGGGACGGCCTGTCTTTTATTGCCACGGAGTACATATGCTTGCCAGAGCGAGACAGAGACAGTGAAAGGGAAGGTGTGAAAACACCCCACAGAGACAATGGCCATGCCACAATCCCTTCTACTCCATTCATCTCCTGGGATTTTAGCATGCATGCATGCACACATGCCTGGTGTGATTTTCATGCCGCCAGGTCCAGGACTCGAACCGTAGTTTAGTGCCTTAACCACTACACCACCTGCTGGCCTGGGAAGACCTGTCTTCAGAGTAGAAATTTAAAAGAAAAAATGGCAAGCACACAACCTTAAAAGAGTAAAGAGGCAAATCATTCCCATGTTCAGGGGGAAATGTTGCAGACAGAGGAAGTGGCAAGGAGAGAGGATTAGGGGTAGAGAGAATATTTGTTCATCTCAGGGAGGAGCTGGGGTGTTGTAAGCCTTGGGCACAGTGGTGGGGCATCAGCCGGGAGAGAACTGGTGAGATAAACTCATAGACCATAGCAAAGACTTTAAATTGTACTTAGAGAGAGGGGGAACTGTTAGAGGGCTTGGAGCATGGGTGTAATAACAAGTTTTTATAAGAGGATTTCAAAATGTTTGTAGCAGAATCAAAGTATGTTTATTATGATATGAAAAATTTTGAAATCAGTACATAGATTTTTCATAATATGTTTCTATGAACTTTTTGAAGACCCTTTGTTTCTTTATTTATTTTCACAATGTAGAAAGTTTTTGTTCTTTCCTCCTGAACCCTGAGATGGGATAAACTGTACCTTGAAGATAATAAAGGAAAAATGGAAAATGTGAGGTACTGGGAATAAGTTACAGAGTAAGGTCTCAAAGAAGTAGCGAAATAATGGAAAATATTGCTTAGAGTAGAAATCCCTTTCTTCTGAAGCAGGTTTTGAGAGCAGATGTGAAGGTAGATCACAGAGGGCTTCAGATGTCTGTCTTGTACCAGCATTTGTGCAGATGCCGTCTTCAGGTCTGTCTCTGTCCCTGTGCCAGGCCACAGCTTTCAGGAGGCAAAAGTATTCTCTCCTGCGTGCCAGTATTCACAGTGAATATTGGAAGTTGTGGATGTTTTAGGTGTTTTAATGTCATTCATTTCTCATTTGGCAACAAGTATGTGCAGTCTTTCAGAAACCTGCCAGGAACGCTGGAAACCTGGTGATTAACCCTGATTAAAACCATCGTTTAATAGTCAGATGATTTATTTCATCTCAACTAGTTGTAAATGAAGGCTAGAACTTGAATAGATGGTAAAACTCAGAAATGTTATTTAGTAGTGATACATAGTGATATGTGTAACCAACCAAAAATGATTTGCAAATTCATTATCAGTTATTGATAAAACATTAATGAGTTTAAGTCTCAGAGCCAGCAAATAGCATGATGGTTAAGGTTTTTTATCCCACATGGCCGACCGTGATTCAAGTCCAAACCCAATGGCTTGAAAATCACACTGGGTGTGTGTGCGTGCATGCCCAAAATCCTGAGAGGAGACTAGAAAAGAAGGGATTGTTGGGTGGCCAAACGCTTGGGAGGTAATTTCTTACTTTCCCTCTCACTGTCTGTCTCTCTCCAGTGAGCACATATGCCCTGTGACAAAAACCTTAAAAAAAAAAAAAATGTGTCTCCTACGACTGGTTATTTGGTTATCTAAATTATAGTGTTGAACAAAGAACTGAGCTTCTCTATCCCTGCAGTTAAATGAAATATTAATACTCTCTAAAGGTAAATGACAAGTTTAAAGATACAGTAATTTGATTTTTCTTGACTAGATACCTGGGATTGTATTGCTACCTGTTTCTTCATAGACACGGCTCACAATGTAATTGATTACATTGATACAATATGGAAAATACTCAAGCCAGGTGGAATTTGGATAAATCTAGGTAAGTTCTCTGGTATTTATTAAAATTTTACCTATTAATACTGTGTACTTACAGGTATTTCACATTTAGCAACTTTGCAGTGCCAAATGTTCATGAAAGTTGTTAGGATTATGTTGTATGCATTTTGAAATCTCTGCAGTTTCTTTGAGGCTGTACCCTAGCCATGATGCTTCTAAAAGCAGGGAACCCCCAAATTGCATATTCCTAGTTAGGTCAGTCTCACAACAATCATGATTTCATAATATATCTATTATTAATCTGGCAGTAGGTAATCATTGACTCCTCTTCCCTATCTCCTACTCCACTGTGTCAGCAGTCTATTCTGTTAGGAAGGAAGTGTTCTTTTTTTCCTTCTATAATGAAGCAGTTGGGGGAAAGATTTTTACTTTTCCCATAGACTTGCTCTGCCAAGTACACCCATATACTGAGGAAAGAGTAGGTGTAATAACTTTTGTGATTACCTCAAATTAAAGAAAGAATATAGAGCCAGGGCCAGCAGGTGGCATGGCGGTTAACGGCACTGGACTCCCACATAGCCAACCACAGTTTGAGTCCCAGACCTGGTGGCTTGCTTTCTCACATTCGCTCCCTCTTTCTCTCGCTCTGTCCCTCTCTGGTCAAATTAAAAATAAATAAATAAAGTTAAATAAAAATTATTTAAAAAAATAGAAAGAGAGAGAGAGAGAGCGCCAGTTCGTGGCCTAGTGGTTAAGGGAGCCAGATCTCACATGGCTGATGTGGTTCAAATCTCAGGCCTGGTGGCTTGAAAAAAGCCTGGCGAGCTAGTAGGTGGCCTGTTGGTAAGGTACTGGACTCCCACATGACTGGCCATGAATCAAGTCCCATAGCGGGCAGCTTGCTTTCTCACTTTCCCTCTCTGTCTCTCTGATGAGCACACATGCCCTGTGACAAATTAAAACATAAAAATATTGATAAGTAAAATCAATAAATCTTAAAGAAAGAAAAAGAAAAAATGCCTGTGTGTGTGGTGTGTGCATGCACTCCAAAGCCCAACAGAAAGGAGAAGAGATTGTGCAGCATTGCCCATTGAGGGGTGCTTTCTTCCCTTCCTTTCCTCTTTCTATCTCTTTCTCTGGAGAATGCACGCATCCTTTGGCAATTAAAAAAATTGATACATGCAAAAAAACCTCTTACTGTATCATACTGCTTAGTGCTAGAAACTAAATGATGATTATGAATGACATGGTCCTTTCCCTTGAGAGTGTGAAGGAAAATGCCATTTTTTTCCCCTTTTAAATAAAGGGAGTACAGTAATAATATCAAGATAAAGTACTTTTTTTTTCATGAGATAATTTATGCTCAGAAAAATGTTAAGCCTAGAATATAAAGATTTTCAAGATGTGGGTCATTATACTACACAGAAGGACAGATATACATTGTTTGAGTCCCTAACCTAGGGTGGGTTTAGTGTATAACAGCCAATTCTGTTACCTACCCTTTCTGTCTCTTTTAAAAAATTTTATTGTAATTTCTGCTTTATAGGTAATAGTTATACATCTTTGTGGGGTACAGTGTGGTTTCTCAGTGCATATATACAGGGTGCAGTAATCAAATCTAGTAAGTAAATAAATATATTTACCATCCCCAACATTTATCATTTCTTTGTGTTATGGACATTCACAGTTTACTCCACTGGTTATACGGAAATATATGTTAAATTGTCACCAACATTTTCTTTAAAAAAAAGAAGGTATAAGACACAAAATGTCAGGTCTGCCCTCGGGAACTTGAGGAGGCCAAGAATTCCTTTCAAAGGCATCTGTAAGCCTGCCGAGCAAGTACCATGAGCAAAGCTCATCCTCCCAACATGAAAAACGTAATGAAAAGAAGTTACTGAAATTAAATGGTAGCAGACATATCCAAGGAATATTGTGGGAATTGTTCCATTTATGAATGTTGATAGACATGTGTGGAGATGGCAACTAGTGGGCAAGAGAACAATGTTGGAGTAGTAGTAATACAAGAAAATAGTATCATCCTGTTAGAAGCCTTGGAATGAGTGTCAGTAATGGCTGTTCAACAACAAAACATCATGTCCCCCTCACCAGCTGGCCTGTTTTATTATGATGTAAAAATCATGTTATGTACATTTTCAAAATAAACTTTGTGTGCGAAGTAAAAACTTTGTTTGATTTTACTTATTATTTAATTTGTTATAGGACATATGCATTCAACAGAGAGAGAAAGGGAGACGTAGAGGGAAAATGAGAAAGCAGGTCACCAGGTCCTGGACTGAGACCACGGTCAGTCATGTGGGAGTCCAGAGCCTAACCACCACATCACTTGCTGGTCCTGTCACCAACATTCTTTACTGTGCTGTACTATTCTGCAATGTGGTCCACTTGTTTACATGTACTCTCGTTTCTGTTATCCTATATCTCTCCACCCCTGCTCCACACCCCTCTCTAGATTCTGGTATACATCACTGCACTCCACTCCTGTGCAGTCAGGCTTGTTTTATTTAGTGTTATTTCTGCCATATTCACCAATTTTGCCTCCAATGTCACGAATTTGTTCTTTTTCACAACCAAATAATATTCTATTCTGTGTATATTACATTTTCTTTGTCCAGTCATCAGTTGTTGGGCACTTAAATTGATTCCATATTGTAGCTTTTCTGAATGATATAGTAAACACGGAAATGCAGACTGTCTCTTCCACATTTTGACTTCTTATTCTTTGACTTTATACCCAGTAGCGGGATTACTGGGATTTTAAGGTAGTTCTAGTTCTAGCTTTTTGAGGGACCTCTGTCATACGATCTCATGTAGTCCTAATTACAGCCTTGCATGCCCTGCCTTCAGATACACTGGGGATGAGGGTTTTAACATTTGAATTTGGGAACTTGGCCAGTGGGGGAGTGGGTGGACAACATAAGCATTCAGTCCAAAATACCCTTGTTTTGCCTAACCATATCCATCCATCAATATAAAAGTATAGAAGGGCCATACAATGATTGTGTATATTTATGGGCCACAGTATAATGCTCCAAAATGTGTATATGCTAGGTAATGATCAAATCAGCATAATTAGTATACTTATCACCTCATTATCACAACATTCATCCTTTCCTCATTGGGAGAACAGTCAAAGTTCTCTTTTCTGGTATTTTTAAGTATATATTATTATTAACTACATTCACCCTCTTGTATAGTAGAACATCAGAGCTTATTTTTCCTCTCTGAAACTTTATTATTGACCATTATCATCCCACCTGCTTCTCTCTGCAACCTCTTTCTGAGATCAACTAAAAGTTGTATCCCTTAAAGTTCCTTACTAGCAGGGGTTTGCCCTGTACATCATAGGCTGGTTAATAGTGTGAACAGTGTCCCTGATCTCTACCTTCCAGATGACCACAAATGTCTTTAGACATCAGAAATCATCCACTGTGGGGCAAAATTGTTCAAAGAGTTTATCAAATTGCAGATCCTTGGCATCTGAGTAGTCAAATACCTCTGGCCAAAAATCACATCTAGATTTACTTCTGGGTTTCTGGTAATTTCTTACTAACTTGCCAATTTAACCTCTATACTTCTTTTTTTTAAATTTTTATTATTTTTTTATACACTCAATCACTACACATCATGTAACTTACAGAGAGAATTTAACTAACATGAAGTATACCTCAGACCAGTCCAGTTAAGAATACTATACACATCGTCATCAACAAGTAATAAACCATTTCTGTGTTCCACAAATGTCTTATTTCTCCATTTTTCTCCCTAATTTTCTTTCCTATTCTCTTCCCCTCTCCCAACCTCCTTCCACACTGTTGCCAGTGTCCATAACTATTTTCAATGCTTTTATGCCCTCCAATCTTTTAGTATCTACCATAGAGTGTGGATAGTCAGTATATGTCAAGTGGTTACATACAGTGTCTCTCTTTCATAGCCTGACTTGCTTCATTCAGCAATAAATCTTCCATATTAATCAACTTTCTATCAAATGCCAGGGTCTTATTTTTTATGGCTGAATAATATTCCATAGAGTATATGTGCCACACTTTTTCAATCCTTTGGTCTGTTCGTGTACATTTGGGATGGTTCCATATCTTAGCCATCGTGAATAATGCCACAGTAAACATTAATGTGCAAGCACTTTTCCAACTGAGCATTCTTGTTCTTTGGGTAAATTACACCCAGGAGTGGAATTGCTGGATCATATGGTAGTTCAGTTTGTAGGTCTTTGAGGAACCTCCATCTTGTTCTCCACAGTGGCTGGAATAATTTGCCTTCTCACCAACAGTGTAGGAGAGTTCCCCTTTCACCACAACTCTGTCAAAACTTAACCATTTTTATATTTTTTATATTTTGAATCTTCACCATTCTGACAGGGATTAGGTGCTATTTCACTGTGGTTTTAATCTGCATCTTGTTTATGATGAGGGATGTTGAGCACTTTTTCATACGCTTTTTGGCTGGTCATATGTCTTTAGAAGTTTGTTTTTTGTTCAGCTCATTTTCCCATCTTTTAATTGGGTAAGCTGCTTGTTTACTGTGAATTCTGGTTATCAGTCCCTTATCTGAGGCATAGTTTACAAAAATATTCTCCCATTCTGAGGTTTGTCGATTCACACTAATTACTATGTCTTTTACTGTGCAGAAGCTTCTTAATCTGATGTAATACCATTTGTCTATTTCTGGGATTATTGCCTGTGCAATAAGTCTTAGAAAGGCTTACTTAAAAAAATATTTGACTACCCTAATGTCTCCTAGAGCTTCCCCAGTGTTTTCTACCAGTAGTTTTACAGTTTGAGGTCGTAGGTTTATATCTTTGACTCATTTTGAGTCAATTTCTGTTAATGGTGAAAGATTGGGGTCCAGTTTCATTTTTCTGCAAGTGAATACCTGGTTTTTCCAGCACTATTTGCTAAAGAGGTTTTCCTTTTCCCACTGGATTGACTGATATTCTTTGTCAAAAATCAGTTGGCTATATATTAGGTTTCCAGTTCCCTGGGGCATGATGTTAGTTTGTCATGTTTGTCACCTTTTCATCTTTTTCTTATGTGCACTAATTGCTATGAATTTCCCTCTAATGACTACTTTTGCGGGTTCCCTAGATTATGGAAGTTTGTGTACTCATTACCATTTATTTCCCTAAATCTTTTTATTTCAGTCTTCTTCAGTAGTTGAGAAATCATTCAGAAGTACATTGTTTAATTTTTGTGTATTATCAAGGATTTTTTTCTGAAATTAATATCAAGTTTAATTCCATCATGATCAGAGAAGATGCTGGATATAGTTTCTATGCCTTTGAATCTGTAAAGACTTGACTTGTGCCCTATCATATGATCAGTCTTTGAAAAGGATCCATACAGGAGTGAGAAAATGTATATTTTGTGGTCTTAGGGTGGAAAGTTCTGTAGATATCAAGTACATTTGACTTATGGCATCATTTATATCCTGTATCTTTTGGCTTAGTCTTTGTCTAGAAGATCTGTCTAAAGGAGATAATGGGGTGTTGAGATCCCCAATGGTGTTGCAACCTCTCTCTCCTTTTAAATCTAGCAGTCTTTCCTTCATGTTTTTGGGTGATCCTGAGTTGGGCACATAGATATGTATTAAGCATATGTCTTCTTAAGAATTAGTCCTTTTACTACTATATAATGCCCTTCTTTGTCTCTTTTTTACAGTTTTGTCTTAAAGCCTATTTTGTCTGAAATCAGTATTGTGACTCCAGCCCTTTTTTAATTTACATTTGCATCTAGCAGTCTTTCCTTCATGTTTTTGGGTGATCCTGAGTTGGGCACATAGATATGTATTAAGCATATGTCTTCTTAAGAATTAGTCCTTTTACTACTATATAATGCCCTTCTTTGTCTCTTTTTTACAGTTTTGTCTTAAAGCCTATTTTGTCTGAAATCAGTATTGTGACTCCAGCCCTTTTTTAATTTACATTTGCATGGATACCTTTTTCCAGCCCTTCACTTTTAGTCTATGTATGCCTTAATCCATGAGATGCATTTCTTGTAGGCAACAGATAGAGGATTTGTGTTTGTTTTTTTGTTTGTTTGTTTGTTTGTTTTTTTCATCTATTCAGGCACATTTTTGTCTCTTAATCAGAGAATTTAATCCATTAACATTCAACGTTATTATAGATATTTCTGGACTTGTTCCTATCATTAAATTAGCCATTTTCTTAGTTGCTTTTTGTTCTCTTATTTTTGTGTGTCTGTCTTTAGTTTTCCTGGTAAAACGCTCCCTTCACAACTTCTTGAAGAGCTGGCCTGGAGTTGGTAAATTCTTTTAGACTTTGTTTACCTGAGAATGGTTGTATCTTTTTTTTCCCCATAGGAAGGATAATCTTGCAGGGTATAGTAATCTTGGTTGAAATTGTTTTTCACTTAACACTTCCCATTCTTTCCTTGCCTGCATTGTTTCTTTTTTTTTGGGGGGGGGGCGAGA
>NW_006159952.1:429706-433691 GCF_000334495.1 Tupaia belangeri chinensis
CCCAGGGGAGATGGTCACGCTGCAATCCCTTCTCCTCCATTCTCCTCTCGGGATCTTGGGCACGCACGCACACGCGCCCGGCGTGAGTTCTAAGCCACCGGGTCCAGGACACGAACCGCAGTCGACTACGTGGGAGTCCAGCGACATAGCCATTACGCTAACTGCTGGCTCCCTGCCTGCATTGTTTCTGACAAGAGGTCCAATGTTAACCTGATGGAATAACCTTTGTAAGTAACTTGACATTTCTCTCTTGCCAATTTTAGTGTCTTTTCTTTGTCTGTGGTTTTGGCTAGTCTGATAAAGATGTTCCTTGGAGAAGATCTTGGGTTGATTCTGTTTGTGGTCCTTTGTATTTTCGGGTCTGGATATTTGAATGTCTCTCAAGATTTGGAAATTTTTCTTCCAGGATTTCATGGAATAGATTATCAATGCCCTATTATTTTCTTCACCTTCTGGGATACCAGTTATCCAGCTGTTTGGGCACTTAACGGTATTTAGTATTTCTCATGTACCGTCCTCATTCTTCTTGGTTATTTTCTCAGTCTTTTTGATAATTTTTTCTAGATTAGATGTTTTGTCTTCTACATTCAAGATTTGATCTTCTGCATGGTCTAATCTACTTTTAATACTTTTGAGGGAGTTTTTGATTTCCTATCTTATAGTCTTTATCTCTAACAATTCCGTTTGATTCTTTTTTATGGTGTATATTACTTCTTAAAAATCGTTAAAGGACTTCCTCATTTCCTGGAGCTAATAGTCTCTCTCTTTTTTAAGAGAGGTTTTTGCTATAGGGTGAGTGCGCTTGCCAGAGACAGAAAGCAAGAAATCACACACACACGCGCGCGCACACACACACACACACACCGGGGGGAGGGGGGGATGGCCATACCGCAATCCCTTCTCCATTCTCCTCTCAGGTTCTTGGGCACACATGCACCCATGCCCGGTGTGAGTTTAAGCCATTGGGTGTGGGACTCAAACCACGGTTGACTACATGGGAGAGGAGTCCGGCAATGTAGCCATTACGCCATCTGCTGGTCTTGCTCATTGTCTCTTTTCTCTTGCATATTCTGGAGTTCATTTTCTCTTTTTTCTTACATCTCATTTAGTTTTGTCACTATTAATAGTCTGAATTGTTTATCTGACATTTCCATCAGTTTCCATAGTATTGTCTGTGAATGGTGAGGAATTGATGTTTTCCATTGGGGGAATGATATTTTCTTGGTTTCTCATATTTCTTGTGCCTCTGCAATGGTTTCTAGTCATCAGGTGAGTTATACATTTTTTCCCCTAAATTCTTCAAGTTAATTCTGAGTGTTCAAAGGTGAGCAGGAGGAGGTGATCAACGATCTCTCTGCTGCTCTACCTCCCTGGTACTCGCCCAGCAATCTGCACTGTTGTTTCTGGACTTGGATAATTCAGAGTGCTCCCAGTTTCTAGAAAACAGGTGTACCTGGGGCTGAACTGCTGAGCCTCAGTTGAGGAAGAGAAAAGGGGTCGCACATTACATGCCGCATACTTCAGGAGATGCTGTAGTCTGGGAATTCAGAGACATGTGGCAGGGGATGAACCACAGTCTCTGTAGCTCAGGGTCCCTGCTGCTCAGTGCAGCCAGGCCGGTCGCTGAGGTGGATGTCCTGATGGCATGGGGACCAGGAAAAGATGGGCTTCTCCAAGTCCCATTGAACCCACCTGAGAGTTCCAAGGAGTGTAGGGGAGGGGATGAGCCACACTGCAGCATCGCTCCCAGCTGCAGCCAGCTCACCATCAAGACTTTTTTTTTTTTAAGAGAGACTTTTACTGCTCACCAGGGCAAGTGAGAGCCAGACGGGCACTGGGCCACTCAGTGCCTCACGGAAAAAAGATGACTAAACGTGGGCAAAGGAGATCCTAAGAAGCCGAGAAGCACAACGTCATTCTTTGTGCAAACTTGCTGGGAGGAGCACAAGAAGAAACACCCAGATGCTTCAGTCAACTTCTCAGAATTTTCTAAGAAGTGCTCAGAGAGGTGGAAGACCATGTCTGCTAAACAGAAAGGAAAGTTTGAAGATATGGCAAAGGTGGACAAAGCCCGTTATGAAAGAGAAATGAAAACCTATATCCCTCCTAAAGGGGAAACAGAAAAGAAATTCAAAGATCCCAATGCAGCCAAGAGTCCTCCTTCGGCCTTTTTCTTGTTCTGTTCTGAATATCACCCAAAAATCAAAGGAGAACTTCCTGGCCTATCCATTGGTGATGTTGCAAAGGAACTGAGAGAGATGTGGAATAACACTACTGCAGATGATAAACAGCCTTATGAAAAGAAGGCTGCTAAGCTGAAGAAGAAATACGGAAAGGATACTGCTGCATACTGAGCTAAAGGAAAGCCTGATGCAGCATTAAAGGGAGTTGTCAAGTGTAAAAAGAGCAAGAAAATGAAGGAGAAGGAGGGAGGCGAGGAAGATGAGGAAGAAACTGAAGGTGGTGATGATGAATAAGTTGGTTCTAGCCCAGTTTTTTTTTTCCTTGTCTATAAAGCATTTAACCCTCCTGTTCACAACTCACTCTTTTGGAGAGATTTTTGCTATAGGGCGCGTGTGCTTGCCAGACAGACAGAAAGCAAGAAATCACCCCCCAGGGGGTTGGCCATGCCACAATCCCTTCTCCTCCATTCTCCTCTCAGAATCTTGGGCATGCACGCACGCGCGCCCAGAGTGAGTTTAAGCCACTGGGTCCGGGACCCAAACTGTGGTCGACTACATGGGAGTCCAGCGACATAGCCATTACACTAACTGCTGGTTCCCTTTAACGTAAGAGTTTTGAGATTTACCCGTATTGTTATTCCTGTTATTGCTGAGTAACATTGGAAGACAACATTTTGTTTATTCATTCACTGGTGGATGGACATTTGGGTTATTACCAAATTATGATGATTAGGAATAAAGTTTCTATAAACAGTTCAGACTTTTGTGTGGCTTCAGGTGTTCATTTTCTTATGCAAATACCTCTTACTAAAATTGCCCAGTCATATGTGGGGGAGTGTATTTGGAACTTTATAAGAAACTGTCAGCCTGCTTTCCACAATGTACCATTGCATTCCCACTGCTTGCGAAACAAACAATAATCATTGCACTTGTGAATAAAAACTGTTACAGCTCTTTTGGAAAGCATTTTGGTAATCTGAATTAAGTCATTAAAAGTTGATTCTCTCTGACCTTCAAGAAACATCTTCATGAAAAAACTGAACTATGCAATATTTGCTAAAATGCCATTCGTAAGAGAAGATTGCAAAGGTGTTCAAAAAACTCATGAAAAATGCGTATTATGAAAAAACTTAATTTCACAATGTTTTTTGTAAAAAAAAAATTCTTTAATTCTGTTTTTCACCAACATTTTGAGGTATCTATATATATCACAACTGTTATCTTTGGTTTAAAAAAAAAAATCAATGATGGGACCAGCAGCTGGTGTAATGGCTATGTCACTGGACTTCCATGTAGTCAACCGCGGTTTGAGTCCCGGACCCGATGACTTAAACTCACGCTGGGCGCATGTGCGTGCATGCCAAGATACCAAGAGGAGAATGGAGGCAAAGGGATTGTGGTGTGGCCATCCCCCCTGGGGGGGGGATTCCTGCTTTCTGTCTCTCTGTCTCTCTTTGTCTCTCTCTGTCTTTCTGGCGAGCACACTCCCTATAGCAAAATCCTCTAAAAAAAAATTTAAAAGGTACATAATGATTAAATGTAAAACAAAATTTTTAATCAAAAAGTAGTATAACATTGCAGTAAATAAGTTTTTAAATATGTTTTCTATTAAGAGAAGCAGCAGTAGGGCTAAATACATGGATGAATTCAGCAAGGTATTTTTTTCTTGAAATTACCAGCTGAACTTTCTATTGAAAGTAGTTAGATTATTTAAGAAATTGTGTGATCAATAAAATGTGGGGGGAAAGGAATGAAAGACAACTGTAGACACCAGAGATAGTGTGAGAAGAGGGTGGGAAAGG
>NW_006159952.1:433702-439770 GCF_000334495.1 Tupaia belangeri chinensis
TATATATATATACACACACACACACACACACACACACACACACACACACACACATGAATCTAGAAATAGAAAATTATTGATGATAGCATGTATGATTAAGCCACTATGCAGTATATTCTGGATGGGAAATCACATTTTGTATGCTGTGACGATGCTTAGGGAATGAATATAAATTAATAAAGTTAAAAAAATGTTTCAGAAAAACTAAAACTGTTTTTCTTGAAATTAAAAATAGGCATTAAAAATACCTATTTGATGACTGCAGTAAGCTGTATAGCCCCAGCTAGGTGCTGTTTTATACTATGTTCATTCTGTTCACTGAGGTTTATGGCTAAAGTCAGACTTGTGTTCATGGATATGTATATTTTAGCTGTGCTTGCTATTGAAAATATTTAGCTTAATTAAGATATTTTCTTAATCAGTAAAATATGGGGGGAAAAGGACAACAACAACAAAAAACCAAAAAGACTGGAAACTTCTGGCTTGACTCAGGCATTAGTTCCCTGAATGTGTGGAACAAGAGAACAGTAAAGGGGGAATGTGATAAAAATAGCTATAATAGCTGTTGTGTCCTAACTGCCCTATTTATGACAGGCATATTACATATTATCTGAGTAAGGTCAAGTTCCAGGTGAAGCAATTAGATGACTTGCCTATAAACACACAGTTAGTAGGTGTTAGAGCTGCAGTGTGAACAGTACACTTCAGAAGCCAGCTCTAGGGTCACCTCCTCCTTCCAAGAAGGCTTCTCTGTAACTTCTCCACAATGCTTCTGCTTCCTAGCCAGCTTAAGGCCCCTTCTCTGCTTTCTCATGATACCCAGTTTACAACTGCAATTTTGCATTAACTTAGGAATTACAGTTACAGTGAATGTTTGGAATTTGGAGACTTAGCATTTCTGATTCAGCCAGTAACTGCAGAGTTACAGGTAAAGGGCCATGATGTGGAGAATTACCATGCACGTCAGGTGTGCCAGAGAGACTCAATCCCTATGCATTCAGGTTGTCCTAGATGTCTGTTATTGGGCCAGAGTCTCAGAGTCTAGGTAAGGGTCCTCTGCAAATGTGCATATTCTTTACTTCTCTTTGTGTTTGTTTCATCCACCACCCAGCTTATTATTCAACTTAACATTCAGTCTAACACAGCTACTAGTACATATTTGTATGCAAGTACTTAATTTGTATGATCTTTATTAAACCAGGTCCTCTCTTGTACCACTTTGAAAATTTGGCAAATGAACTTTCCATAGAGCTGAGCTATGAGGATATAAAAAATGTCGTTTTGCAGTATGGATTCCAGGTAGAGGTAAGGGTTTAAATATTCTAAAACTCTTAAACAGGAAAGTCTATCTTATGACAGTTAGAACTTCTTAACCTATTTTCCCACCATAAAGTAAAGATGCTATTATTCGCCTTCAGAATTACATGGATTTGGGATAATGGTAATGTGTATGTAAAGTGAAAGCTACAATCCCTGGTGAAACAATGCTTCAATAAATAGCGACTGATTATAATCATGTTAGCCTGGGACCATTAGATGGCATAGTGGTTACATCGCTAGACTCCCACATGGCTGACCGCAGTTTGCGTCCTGGACCCGGAGGCTTGAAACCTGCTGAGCGTGTGTGTGCCTGCCCAAAATCTCAAGAGGAAAATGGAGGAGAAGGGATTGTGGTATGGCCATCCCCCTTGAGGGGATGATTTCTTGCTTTCTGTCTCTGTGTCTCTCCAATGAGCCCACACACCATATAGGAAAAATCTCTCAAATAAATAAATAAATAAACAAACATACATATTGGCCTTTGTAGGCATTCACTGATAAATACCAAATAAATGAGACCCTGGGGAAGCAGGAGAGTTTGAGCACACAGATATATGAGAAATACCATTCACTGTATGCCCTTTTGGACTCCCAACATTTTTTTTTATCATGTGAGTTATAAGTTTTTTTTTTAATGTATTTTGGCTGTTTTATTTATTAAGAAACATTCCATTCATTTTAAAGGTGAACTACAGATTTGTTCTCAAGAGTAAAGAGAATCCACATGTTACAGTGGTTTAGTGACAGCACTATTCAAACCCATTTCCTCTGCTTAGTGAGCTTGAGCAACTTACATGATCTGTTATAGAGTAGGGTCACTGGTAGTACCAGTCTTATGAGGTAGTTGTGTGTAAAGAATGTGTAAGTTTAAAACAGCACCTGCCACTAATAGGTGCTCATATTTGTTAGCTGTGCTATGATTATTATCATTAAGGTGATTATTGTTTGCATTGCAGGTGGAAAAGGAATCTGTCTTGTCAACGTATACTGTGAATGATCTCTCTATGATGAAATACTATTATGAATGTGTCTTGTTTGTGGTCCGTAAACCACAATAACAATCTCAAGTGACATCACCCAGGAAAAAAGTTTAATAAGAGCAATTGCTGAAATAAACAACTCAAAGTCAACTATCAGTGATGACAGGACATAACCTCAAATCAGTGGTGCCTTCTTATTCCTAACAAATTTAGAAATAGTGTCTATTTTCTTAATGTCTATTGCTTTTTCAGAAATATACTATGCCATGCAGATTTGTACTAAACAAGTAAAAATGGAGGAAATGTCTTCAAATATACTTTTGCTTGAAGCTGAGAATTGTCTTTCAGAAGAAAAACCCTAATCTCCAGTGTCTTCATGAAGCTGTCCGTTGCAAGTCTGCCATGTTAACGACTAATAGTATTGAAGTCCATAATAATGTCCTTTTCTGTTATTTTGTATGCATTGCACATAATATTTTTCAAGAGTCTAAGGATCCTCTGTCACATTCAACATCTGGAATTGGGATTTCTATTCACTTTTAGACCTACGCAATCTATACATAAATGTTTCTGTCTTTTTATCATTCAAATTATTTTATTATTTTTTTGCCCTAGCTCAGCCAAACTTAAAGAAGCATAAAACATTTCATTTTTATGAAATTCTAAATTTAATAGTATTAGGGCCATTCAGATCATTCAGGTAACTGAGAAATTAATGTCTTTGGGCAACACTAAACTGAACACTTTACGAAAGGATATTCATCATGGATCACTTTGAAATTATGAGATCTCAGCATTCTAAGGGAGGCACAAAAGCCTTTATTAAACGTAATGCTAGGAAATGGAAAATAATCAGATTTGTCCATTAGAAATGTATGATTTCAAACTTTAAACAAATATAGTTACTCAGTGCGATGTTTACAATAATGTCTTTTCTTTAGATTATCTGAATTATGAAAGCAAGCACTTTTTTTCTCATTAAAACAAATACATACTAATAAAAACTGTCATAATGGTATTAATGTGGGACATTTTGGATACGAAATTCAGGGATAAATTACTGCCAGTGGTCTGTGTCTTCAATATTGTAAGCAGCAGCCATTAATGTAATTTCCGATTAACAGTAGTTTTGTTCCCTGATAGATGGAGCTTAATCAGTACACGCTGCTTTAAATTTCTACCTCTAGCTGACCTTTATTGGAGGGAGTTTTCCTCTGTATTTTTTATGGATATTATTCTGTTTCCAGTAGCTTGGAAAGTAGAAGTGACTAATGTTTTAACCTTTTCTTGGAGAAAAGGAGGAACATCTGTTGAATTTTTTCACAGCTGATTATTATTACTTTAAATGACCTCTGTGGCCATTTTGATTACGTGAATTTAATCTCAGAAATATGTAGGCAGCACATTTTAATAGTAAACTTACTTGTAAATCTTTAGCCCTTTGTTGTCACTTAGGCTGGGGGAGTCACTACCCATTTTGGCATGGTGGTGAAGGGACCTTTTCTAAACACAATGAGGAGCCCTTGTGACCTTTACTCTGTGCAGTAGAGGACACCATGGAGCTCATTCGACTTGTCCAGTTTGGTAAACTCCTAAGCTGTTGAGTTAAAAGAAACACAGCTATTTCTTTTTTGTGTTCCACAAGACTTAGCAGATACTCATCTTGTGGGACTCTCATTACCTATATGAATGAACTTGAAATTAATTGCAAGAGGAAACCACCCTACCCTACCCCCAAGAAAATTTTTAAGGGAAAAAAATAACAAAACATAAAAGGAGTATCAGTATTTTTAAAAATCAGTTGAACAGAAAGCAATGCATGTTGTTTTTGAGTATTAGAAATGCTTTTTATTCTCTGACTAATATTCATTTTTGTACAACTTCATTACAAGCAAATGACTTTTTTTTTTCCTATTCAGAGACAACAGTGCTGGTGAGTTGGCTTTGGTACTTAAAATTTGCTTTTGCTATCAGGTTTCATTCTTTAATAATGTTACTCATGTTTTTAAATTATAGTATACATTGTAGTTAATTATGAAATCAGTTAGTTCATTCGTTTTTAGTTTTTCCCTTACATCATGGATATTTTTTAAATGTTCTACACAAATGTGCATCACTTTTTTTATGACTTTTTCAGTTAATTTATTAAACTTGAAAATGTGGAATATCAATCAATATAGAAGTATCACTGGAGGATTTATTTAACTTTGTTTTTCTTTTGTTTAGTCCTAGCTACTAAAGTATGTAAGCCTTAAAATTTTAATTTTTTTCCTTAAATTAGTGTTATACACAAATGTTTTCATTCATTTTCATAAAGTGACAGGAGATAGGTCATTGTGCTTGCTTTTTTTTTCGATTTCTATATTCTGAAGTGATGCAGATCTAGGGTATCTTAATCAAGTGAGCAAGGTGGGACATGTAAAATATAAAGAATAGCTGTATAAATCACAGTGTACAATTATGAAGTTTGGGGACTGTAAAATGTACTGTATTTATATGTAACTCTCATTCTTAAAGTTGCCACAAAGGCTGGAAGATTCATGTCTGCATGAAATTTCCTATTATATTTTTAATGTGTATGATGGACTTAACTTTTCTTGAATATTAAAATCTGCCAATTGCTATGAAACAATATTTGCTTGGCTGTTTCCTCTAAGTTAGTGATAATGATTGCTCTGGAAATTTTAATTAATTGAGCACATCCGCTCTCATACCCTCGGAGTAGCCCGTTTTGTATGCTTCTAGAAAGTTGGTATGAATACATGGCCAGTGAGTATGCCTGCATTTATAGTAATGATTTTCACCTTGTTTCAAGTCCACTGTAGTGAAGTTTGAATCTACTTCCAATGACATGAAAAAGTAGTCTTTATTTTATTTTTGTTAAGTAATACAAGAACTATTGTAGGAGCCCATAGAAGAGGTTTCCAGGACCACCATTAATAAGACAAATACTTAGACCCTATTGGGTTCCTTGTGTGATTGCCGGCAAGCTACTCTAAGCTTGTTTCCTCATCTGTAAAACAGAATTAATACCACCTATTTCCAAGGGCTTTTCTGAGCTCATGTGAGCTATGAGTGCACTGTGTGTGTGTGTGTGTGTGTGTGTGTGTGTGTGCGCGCGCGTGCGTGTGCATCTATGGAAGCACATGGTAGACAATTAAATGTAATTTAATCTGTGTCAACCTCTATAGAAAAGGATGAAAAATTTGTTTGTAATGTTATGCTGACCCTTGGAAAAAAAATTTCAGTGGGGGGCTAGCAGGTGGTGTGGTGGATAAAGGCCCTGGGGTCCCATGTGGCCAACCACAGTTTGAGTCCTGAACATGGAGGCTTGCTTTCTCCCTTTCCCTTTTTTTTTTTTCTCTCTCTCTGTTTCTAGTCAAATCAAAATAATAACAACAAATGGAATTAAATAAATATATATATTTTTAAATTTTCAGTTGAATCCTGGGGGAAAAGGGTAAAAAAAAAAAAATAGCAGTTAAATGGTGCCAGCAGGTGGCATGGTGATTAAGAGCACTGGATTCCCACATGGACAACCATGGTTTGAGTCCCGGACCTGTTGATTTGCTTTCTCACTTTCCTTCTCTCATGCTTTGTCTCTCTGTGGTCTTAATTAATTAATTAATTAAGTTAAATAAATAATTCTTTTTTAAAATAGCAGGTATTGGGACCAGCAGTTGGCACAATGGCTGTGTCGTTTGACTACCATGTGGTCAACCATGGTTCAAGTCCTGGACCCAGTGGCTTAAACTCACGCCAGGCACG
>NW_006159952.1:439816-459662 GCF_000334495.1 Tupaia belangeri chinensis
ATTGTGGCATGACCATCCCCCCTGGGGGGTGATTTCTCGCTTTCTGTCTTTCACGCATTCTCTCTGTCTCTCTGGCAAGCGCACACACCCCTATAGCAAAAACCTCTCCAAAAAAAAAAAATATATATAGCAGGTTTAAAGATTCCAAAAGTGGAATCATTTGTTCCGTGTATATGGGCATTCAGTTAAGTTGCTTTTTTAAAAGACTGTACTGGCGGCCAGCCAGTGTTGTGGTGAAGGCAGCTGGATCCCACATGGCTGACTGCACAGTTCACCAGCTTGAAAATATGACAGGTGTGTGTATATGTGTATGCCCAAAATCTCAAAAGTCAAATGGAGGATAAGGGTTTGTGATGTGGCCACCCTCCGTGAGGGGGTGTGCTCTTTGTCTCTCCTCTTTATAGCAAAATTAAAGACGACTCTACTGGCCCAGCCGTGGTGGCACAAGTGAAAGGGCTGCTGTGTGTGACTGAGGCCACACTGGTAGCCTGGGTTCTGTTCCTGGCCCACCTATAACAGGCTGGATGCAGTGGTGCACACCTGAGGTCCTAGCCAACTAAGAGGCTTCGGTAGGAAGATTACAGCATGGTGAGTCCCTGTTGGAAATCCCTCCTCCTCCCTCCCTCCTGCCCTCTTATTGAAGGGGAAAAAAAAAACAAAACTACCAGTTTTAGGAGACCAGCAGCTAGTGTGGTGGTTAAGGTGTTGGACTCCCACATAGCCAACCCTGCTTCTGAGTCATGGACCTGGCAGCTTGCTTTCTCACTCTCCCCTCTCTCTCATCAAATTGAAGAAGAAGAATAAATAAAATTGAATAATTCTTTTTAAAAAATTCATTTTCATGCCAGCAACAATATTTACAAATACCTTTGTATCTCTTCTCTGACATGTGCTGGATATTGCTGACCTTTTTGTTTTTGTCAGTATAAGAAAAAAATGTATCTCATTTTAATATTTCTTTAGTTATTAGGAAAGCTGAGCAGTTTCCATGAGTTTAGTGGACTAAGAGCTGTCTTTAATCTGCCATTCTGCAGGAGTTCATGTGGCAGACCAGATAGGCCATTGGCACCAGGCCAAAAGTTAGTGGAAAAACAGGGTCATCAACTGGAGTACTGGCCAGAGCCGAGAACTTGAGTTCCATCCGTTGAGAGGTGTGGCCTCCTTTGCTGCTGGTTTTACACAGCCAATGTGGCCCTGAACAGCAGTATCTGCTCATTGGAGCCCCTCAGATTTCAGCCTAGTCTAGTAATCAGCAAAGTAGGCCCAGGAGTTTAGGGGAACCTGAGTCAAGGGCCTCATTGAACCAGTGGCTTTGTTTCAGACAGTGGAGTTTACCATCAAGTGTACCCCAAAAGGACAAAGGGAGAAGTGCAGAAATAACTCCATTGGACATAATTGAGTAGTCCACAGAGCCCTGGTGACAGGTGTCCAGGCCCTGGTCAGAAACCATAGGCAACAACAGGCAGTCTTCACAAAAAAAAAAATCTGCCCTCCCCACCACAGACGCAACAACAGGCAGTCTTCACAAAAAAAAAATCTGCCCTCCCCACCTCGGTGCACAGGCCGCACAGTGCAGTCTAAAGTGGTTGGCAGGGCCAGTGGGTAGCAGGGACGTTAAGGAGACTGGATCCCGCGTGACTGACCTGGTGGCTTAAAAAATCACACTGGGTGCATGTTTTTTATACATGCCCAAAATCCCCAGAGAAGGGATTGTGGCATGCCCCACCCCCCACCCACCCCCCGGGGGGGATGATTTCTCACCTTTTCTCTCTCTCTCTTCTCTCTGGCAAGCACACACAACCCAAAGCAAAATAAAAATAAAGGGAGCTACAGTCACATACTCGGACCCCTGACCAGCCGTGCTCTGACCCAGAACTGCATTCCCAGCCTGGCCTTGGCTTGACTCGGTACTTTTTCTACTCCCAGCCCTCCTGTCCACCTCCAGCACCACCCGCATGTCTGCCTCGGGTCCACAAAACTGCAGGGGCCTTTTCAGAGCTCTCTCAGCAGGGAGAAGACTGCGCACAGCTCTTCACCTGACCCCAGCTGGTACGCCTTTCCACGGTGGAGTGACGGGAGCTGGTGCTTTCTCTGGTTTAGCCTCTTGCTTATACTCGGTCAGTAGGTGATTAAAGCCTTGGTTATTGCTTTCATGTTGGCTTCATGTCTTACCTGCTATCCCAACACCCGCCAGCTCAGCTCTGGCTCTGATGAGCTCCTGACAAGTTCAGGTTCCCTCCCTCCCTCAAGCCCTGTCTAAAGTCTACCCCTTGAATTCAGGTGCCTTTTCCCTCCAGAAGATGAACAAGAGGTTTCACATATGAAGCAGGTGCGGCAGTTTCCCCCAGCTGGGTATGCTGGGTGTCAGAAGTGGCTGGGCCACAGGGGTGGGGAGCAGCGGTGGCGGGGAGGAGACTTAATGGTGGCCATGTTTCTCCGTGGCTTCTGACACAAGCTCAGTGGGCACTTCTACTTCCTCGCCCGTCTGCCTCCAGCATCCAGTGACTGTCCAGCCTCCAGGACCCCTTACTTTCTCCGTGCATGTACTGCTGTGTGCTGCCCTGCCGTCCTCTGGACTTGGCCACGATGGCACCCAGAACCCCGCCTGCATTATCAGCCCAGTGGGGCTGTGGCAGGTGCCAGGTGTTTGGCTTTGCACCAACAGGAAAGACGTCCTTCACTCACTCCTGTGTGGCCACCCATGCTCAGTTCGGCCACATGAACGGTGTTCAGTTCACCCAGAGCTCTGTACTGAATAGCTGAGTTCCTGTTGGTGACGTTAATTTCAGCCGTGAGAACTCCTGCCTCACGGCCACAGCCATACCGTTTTTCAGCCGGGGCCACGGGGCTCTCTGCTTGTCTGTAATGTCTTTTCCTCTTACTTCCTGGAAGAGTGAGCAATCAAGGTACTATTTGGGTGACTTATTTTAGTCTACCACTAGCTGCTGAGTATCACTAACATACAGTAGAGACTTTTCTTTTAAGTTGGTTTATTCCATGGGAGGGTCTTTATACCATGATCCACCCCAGCCCTACCTACTAGCCCAAGTCACAGGCAAGTGTGTGCAACTCAGGTGCTCAGAGAGGTCCCAGGATATAAAGACAGGACCGTCCCCTACCACTGTGCCAATGCCAAGCCCCCAAATTAGGGACTGTTAATACTTCCCTGCATTGGGAATAGCGGTTGGCATAATGGCTAGGTCGCTGGACTCCCACATAGTCGACCGCAGTTTCAGTCCTGGACCTGGTGGCTTAAACTCACTCTGAGCATGTGTACATGCATGCCCAAGATCCCGAGAGGAGAATTGGAGAAGGGATTGTGGGATGGCCATTCTCCCTAGGGGGTGATTTCTCACTTTCTGTCTCTGTCTTTCTGGCAAGCAGAAATGCCCTATAGCAAAAACCTCTCAGAAAAAAAGAAAAAAAAAATATATATACATGTGTGTGTATATATATATATGTAGGGGCCATCAGGTGATGTAGTGGATGAGGTGCTGGACACTCCCACATGGCCGACCATGGTTCCAGTCCTGGGCCTGGTGGCTTGTTTTCTCACTCCCCCCCACCCCCGGTCAAATTAAAATAAATGAATGAATAAATAAAATAACTTTAAAAAATAACAAAAATTTCTTTTTATTAATCTTCATTTTGTATAATTTATTTCTTCTGTCTGTGTAGGTTGTATTGATTGACTTCTTTTTAATTTTTTTAAAGAGGTTTTTGCTATAGGGTGTGTGCACTCACCAGACAGAAAGCAAGAAATCACTTACATGGGCAGATGGCCATGCCACAATCCCTTTCCTCCATTCTCCTCTTGGAATTTTGGGCATGCACACACATGCCAAGGCTGGGACTCAAACTGTGGTCGACACTGTGGGAGTCCTGTGCCTTAATTACCATGCCACCCACAGCCCCCAGTGATTGACTTCTAATGAATATAATCTAGTGTGACTCCTAAAACTAGGTCATAAGAGATCACAGCTTCTCAGATCACCCACTTTGGGGGAAGCTACTGACCTACCGTGAGAATACCCTAATAGCCCTGTGTAGAAACCTACATGGTGAAAAATGGAGGCCTCCTCCCAACACAAACTGGATGAGCTTGGAAGTGAATCCCCCACCCCAATAGTGCCTTCATGTGAGACAGCCCCAGCCAGTCTCTTGACTGCCATCAACCACATGAGCACGCCCGAACAAACCAGCTAATCTGATGGTGAATTCTAACCCACAGACTCAAGAAAAGGTTGTTTTAAGTCACTTTCATTCTGGAATAACCTGTTGCAGAGCACTGATTTCTTTGTGTGCTTCAAGTTTCTATCTAGTATACTTGTATCTGAACAGCTTCCTTCATAGCATAGGCTTGCAGGCAATGAAGTCTCTGCTTTTGTCTATAAAAGTCTTTATCTCATCTTTATTTTTTAAAAGATTTAATCACAGAATACAGAATTCTGGGCTGTTTCATTGTTTTACAGATATAATTCCATGTTTTCCTGGGTACTCTTTGGTAATTCCTTTCTTTATCCTTCTCTTCTTCCCTCTGGCTGCTTATAATATTTCCTCTTTAATTTTCAGTAATTTGACTATGATGTGTTGAGGTGAGGATGGCTTTGCTTGTTTTTTTTGTTTGTTTGTTTATTTGTTGGGTTTTTTTTTTTTTCAGTTAAAACTAATTTTCCTTTTATTAAAAGCCAAAGTTACCATTTCATGGTCTCAGTAAAGGAAAACTTGTTCAAATAAGGTCATATGTTATCATCAGTATTTCCAGGGGACTGTTTACAATTAAGTAGCAGCAGCAATGAATCCTTGAGAGGCCCATCCATGGGCTTTTTACGCTTTGTC
This sequence comes from Tupaia belangeri chinensis, assembly GCF_000334495.1. NCBI lineage: Eukaryota > Metazoa > Chordata > Mammalia > Scandentia > Tupaiidae > Tupaia > Tupaia belangeri. The sequence continues at coordinate 444,656 of NW_006159952.1, forward strand.
AAGACCCAGTTCCTCTGGAGTGGAGATGCCCATTCATTTAAAGTTGGCCTAAGTTCCTGGATGACATAGGGGTAGATTTCCTTAACAACCTCTAGGATGCGAACCGTACTGACAAAATCATTTAACTGCACGCTCGCAAGGCAGCATCAATGATTTTGGATTCTGGAACCAGATCATAGCCAACCAGCGTGTTCATCCCCTTACGCAGTTCCCAGGCATCGATGTCTGGCTTGTTGAAGTAGGTCACCCAGCCCGCATCAAATTCCTCATCTGTTTCATGTGACCCATGGGAGTAGCAGCGACCTGCCTGGAGATCCGCGGCATGTCCGGGGGTCAGGGCGCAGTGCAGGAGGCTCCGAGGGTGGGCGGGCCTGGGCTTAGTATATGTATGTTAGATTGTTATTGTTCTCATGGCTCTTGGATGCTCTGTTCTGATTGTTTTGGTTCTTGTTTTAGTTTATGTTTTAGACTTTTTTTAACCTATTCTCAGTGTGTCCATTCTGCTGAAGAAATTTTCATATCTGATATGATTTCATTTCTAGCATTTTCCTTTATCTCTTCATTTTTAAATTTACCATCTTAACATTTTTATCTTTATTTATTTCATATAACTTTACTTATTTTTTAATTTGACAAGAAAGGGACAGAGTGAAAGAGACTGGGAAAGTGAGAAAGGAAGCCGCTGGGTCCAGTATTCGAACCACAGTCAGCTGAGTGGGAGCTCACTGCCCTAACCACCACGCCACCTGCCGGCCTCTATTTATCTTTATTTTTTTTTAAGAGAGATTTTTGCTATAGGACATGTGCACTTGCTAGAGAGACGAGACAGACAGAAAATGAGAAATCATCCCCCAGGAGGGATGGCCAGGTGGCATCCCTTCTCCTCCATTCTCCTCTTGGGATTTTGGGCACGCATGTACATGCACCCAGCATGTTCTGGTCCGGGACTCAAACTGTGGCCATGTGGGAATCTAGCAGTATAACCATTAATGCCATCTGCTGGTCCCCATTCATCTTTTTTTTTTTTCACAGACACTTATATTTGTCAGAGAGACAGAGAGGGAGGTTGTGGGAGAGAGTACCTCCCAGTGGGGTGTGGTCACGCCACAATCCATTCTCTTTCATTTTCCATACTTTCAGGATTCTGGGCAGACATTTGCGTATGCCCAGCATATTTTTCAAGCCATCAGGGCTGGGATTTGAACTGCACAGTTGGCCATGGGGGATATGGTTCCCATAACCACCAGGCTCTGGGGCTGACGGACTTTTTTTTTTTTTTCTTTTTTAATAAGCAAGTTTGTTTATTTCACAAGAGAAAGAGAGAATGTGAGTGACAGGCACCCTGAAAGAGCCTTGCCATCTGAAATCCTCCCTCCCTCCACCTTCTGGCCAGCCAGGATTTACTGACTTACTGGTGGATGTGCCCTGACACATTCACTGGGACCTGGGATCTGAACTTGGGACCTCCCACATGGCTTTGAATATTGCAATGCATCACCCTACTATTTGAGCCATTACAGCTGGTCCCACTTCCCTCTTTTTTATAGTTTTTCATTTCTTTGCTGCAATTCACTGTGTGTCAATGCATTTTGTAAACTTTAATACAGAAATTTTAGTCGCTGATGATCCCAATAACTGGGTCACCTCTAAGACTAGTTCTGTTGTTTGCTTTATCTCTTGAAAAGGGCTTTTTCTTATTGTCATTCTCATACTTTTGTCAGCCTCATAATATTAAGTTGCACTTATTTTATGTCAATAAAACCAGAAACGGATAAACAGTATTTATGCCTTGATATAAATATGTGCTTGTTAGGCTGGTATGAGAGTTTGAATCAATCTCAAAGAAGCTGAGTTAGGTCTGTGTTCTGTTATCGTTACCTGCAGTGTATCACAAACTTCAAATTCCTCTAGAAGGGAGCCGTTGTTACCTTATGCTTAGAGAAGAGGACAGGATGCCATAGGGTGCCTTAGTCTTTTATAACAAACAAGGAGTGAGCATGTTCTGCTCCCTCTCCAGTTTCCAGCTGTCTCTGTGTGCATGTGCCACAGGGAGTTCTCTCGCCATTCTCTTGCCTCCATCCCAGAGGTAGACTGGTATTTCTTGTTAGCATGTACCAGGGACAGTGGAGGATCCTGTTGTACTGATAGGCTTAAGAAAAACTATGATTTTTGTAGATTATAAAGAAGCATGGGAAAATGGAGAGAAAATCCAAAGTTGTTATTTGTTATCAAGACAGCTACTGCTTCACAAAGAGACTCAGTCACTTAACTACATATATGGGGAGATCCCTGGGCAGGCTGGACAGAAATACTCTAAGACCGTAAGAAGGAGAAACAGTGAAAATGTATCTATTAGTCACAGTTTGCTCAAAGGAAGATAATTCCCTGCATTTCAAAATTGCATCTCCCGATTCAGAAGCTGCTGGTGAGGCCAAATCCCTTGCCCTCTGGTGTGGCATTTAATCTGAGGCCGAAGGTGTCAGTTACAAAAGGTCTGAGATTTTACCTAGCTAGCTCACCACTTTTTCATATCCTAGCAGAAGACAGTGCATAATAGCAGTTGCCAGAGTGTGAATTTTGCGCCAGTTTTTCAAGGCCCAAATCTCAGAGTACTTCAAAGTGCCAGGTTATGCCTACACATGCATTGGACTTGCATTATAGGAGAAAACCCCAAAGTTCTGGAAGGTTTTGTTTTTAGGAAGATATTTTTGCTATAGGGTGCGTGCACTTGCTAGACAGAGTGACAGACACAGAAAGTGAGAAATCACCCCTTCTAGGGGAGATGACAATGTTGCAATCCCTTCTCCTCTATTCTCCTCTTAGGATTCTGGGCACACCTGCGCACACGACTGGCATTAGTTTTAGGCTGCTGGATTGAGACTCAAACCACAGTCAATCAAGTAGGAGTACAACAACATAACCATTATGCCACCTCCTGGTCTCTGGAAGTTTTATAATGAGCTTTGAGGGCCTTAGTCTTTTATAACAAACAAGGAGTGAGCATGTTGACTTTTGTCCCGGTGACAGACATGATACTGGAGAATAAACGTGCCATGTGTTCGAGAGAGAGATACTATTTATATCTTTCAAACTTGTTCACTGTACAGATGTTCTTGAAAGATAATCTGGAGTAAAATCAGCCATTGTCGGGACCAGCAGTTACCATAATGGCTATGTTGCTGGACTCTCATGTAGTCGACCACGGTTCGAGTCCTGGATCCAGTGGCTTAAACCTCATGATAGGCGCGTGTGCGTGCATGCCCAAGATACCAAGAGGAGAATGGAAGAAAAGGGATTGCAGCGTGGCCAACTCCCCTAGGGGGTGATTTCTCGCTTTCTGTCTCTCTGTCTCTCTCTGCCTGGTGAGCACACACACCCTATAGCAAAACCAAAAAAAAAAAAAAAAAACCAGCCATTGTCTGCTTATACAGTATGCCAAACTGCTAAAAAACTGGCTCCCAACAGAGACAGTAGAAGCAGCCAGAAACTTTGGGTGTTAGCCTCTAGTGGAGAAATTTGATCCAGACCAGACAATAGTAAAACAAGATAATGTGAAGCGGCCAAAATTTGGGTCCCATTTGCCTTATATGTGTTTTCCAGTATCCCACCACACAGGCAACTGTTGTTAATGGCATCTTTCTAGGTGCATTCTGTGCAATACAAAATAAAAACAAAACAAAAAACATATAAATATGCATATATTTCAGAAGACGACTCCTCCATTACTGCTGAGATATAGTGATTTCAGGGAATAAGAGAAATGATGATTTGCTACTGATAATTCAGCCTCCAAACCCCAGTCTCCAGTGGTAGGGCGCCCCTCGACCCTTCTGTCTTTGTCTGTCTCTCTCTCTATGCCTCTCTCTGTCTTCTCATTTTTTTTGGAAATTTTCTTCTTTATTTTTTTTTAATTTTATTAATTTAATTTAATTTATTCATTCATTTTTTTTTTAATTTGACCAGAGAGAGACATAGAGAAAGAGAGAGAGATGGAAAGTGAGAAAGCAAGCCACCAGGTCTGGGACTTGAACCATGGTCACCCATGTGGGAGTGCCGATGGTGGTTCAAGTTCAGGACCCAGTGGCTTAAACTCATGCTGGGTGCATGTGCATGCATGCCCAAGATCCCGAGAGGAGAATGGAGGAGAAGGGATTGCGTTGTGGCCATCCCCCTGGGGGGTGATTTCTTGCTTTCTGTCTCTCTGTCTCTCTCTTTCTGGTGAGCGCATGGGCCCTATAGCAAAAACCTCTCCAAAGAAAGAAAAAAAGTATTAAAAGCAGACTAGATCATACAGAAGATCAAATCTCAGATGTAGAAAACAGAATAGCTGGCCTAAAAAAATCCACCACAAAGACTGAGAAAATAGTCCAAAAAAAAATAAGAATAATATACAAGAAATAATAGATACCATCAAACGTCTAAACATTCAGATAATTGGTATCCCAGAAGGTGAAGAGACTCATAAGGGCATTGATAATGTAGTCCATGAAATCCTAGAAGAAAACTTTTCAAACCTACAAAGTTATTCAAAGATCCAGATTCAAGAAATACATAGGACCCCAAATTAAATCAACTCAAGAAAATCTTCTCCAAGACACATTATAGCCAGATTGACCAAAACCTCAGACAAAGACAAGGTACTCAGACTGGCAAGAGAGAAACAACACATTACCTACAAAGGAAATGCAATCAGAATAACAGTGGACCTCTCATTGGAAACAATGCAAGCAAGGAAAGAATGGGAAAATATATTCAAAATGTTGAGTGAAAAACAATTTCAATCAAGAATACTGTACCTGGCAAGATTATCCTTCATATGGGAAGAGAAGACAAGAACATTCTCAGATAAACAGAACCTTAAAGCATTTACCAACACCAGACCAGTTCTCTAAGAAGTTCTGAAGGGAGTGCTATCCCAGAATAACTAAAGTCAGACACAGAAATAAGAGTTAAAAAAACATCTAAGGAAAAGGCCAGCTTAATGGTCAGGACAAGTCCAGAGTTGAATATTTTCAAGAATTTAAATGGAGGAAAAAAAAAAAAAAAAAGAATTTAAATAGAGGGACCAGCAGTTAGTGTAATGGCTATGTTGCTGGACTCCCACATAGTCGACTGCATTTGCGTCCCGGACCCAGTGGCTTAAACTCACGCCGGGCACATGTGCGTGCGTGCCCAAGATCCCGAGAGGAGAATGGAGAAGGGATTGCGGCGTGGCCATCCCCTCTGGGGGGTGATTTCTTGCTTTCTGTCTCTCTGTCTCTGGCTGGCTGGCAAGTGCACACGCCCTATAGCAAAAACCTCTCCAAAAAAAAAAAAATTAAATGGAAAGTTTGGCACACAACAGAAGTTAGACTAAGTACATGAGACTGAGCTAATGAAATAGAATTTTATGGCTTTTGACTAAAACAGTACTGATATTTTCTTATGCTTTGTAGTCCAGAGATAAGGATTTTTTTCTTCTCTTGAATTATTGACAGATGCAGTAACTACTATATGAACAGAATCCTAACCTGCTTCCTGGCATTAAGTCTTAAGCAAAGTTCTCTTTACATTTTTTTATTTTGATTTATTAAAGCTAAAATTGCCTTTCTTGAAAAAAAACATAGTATGTTAATATTGATACATATATTGTGCTTTACTGATAAGTAAAGGATGTTTTCAACGTTTTACTGTTCGTGCATTATACTACCATGAATATGCCTGTACACATTCCTTTCTGCTTTTTGTCAGTACTGTATCTGGAATATAAATTCTTAGAAGTAGAAATACTGAGTATGTGTGTGTACTTTTAAAGTTTCACAGATGGCTCTTTTAAAAGGTTATTTCAATTTACACCTTAAAACAAGGAGAGCATCAGGGCCAGCAGCTGGCATGGTAGTTAAGGTGCTGGAACCCACATGGCTGACCATGGTTGAAGTCTTGGAGCCAGTGGCTTGAGAGTCATGCTGGACTCATGTGTGGGTCCAAAATTCCAAAAGAAGGATGGAGGAGAAAGGACTGTTGCATGGCCATCACCCCCTGGGGGTGATTTCTCACTCTTTCTCTGTCTTTCTCTGGTAAGCACATGCGTCCTATGGCAAAAAACTAAAAAAATACAAGGAAAATATCTGTTTCTCCATATTCTCCCCAACACAGCCTCTTTAATGAAACATTTTTAATGATGGCCAGTCTGATGCTAAAAACTGTTCTAAAATCTTTGAAAGCTGCAATGTCTTTCTGTTTGTTTGGTGATTTACTATCATGAAATAGACTGGAGAGGGATGGTTCTGAGCTGTGGATGACCTGATTGGTATCTCAGCCTCACTGCTCTGTGAATTTCACTTTTGTATGTATTCCACAAATATTTATTAAGAACCTGCTCTGTGTCAGGCAGCAAACTTGGTTCTGGGGATTCTGCAGTCAACAGGACAGATACTGTTTTTCCCATCATGAAGCTTACATAGCAGAAAAATGCACCAAACAAGTAATTACTAATGTAAGAACTGCAGTAGAATTACTAAGGCAGGCCAGGAACAAGGTACGCTGAGAACATGTAACGGGTAGAAGAGTGCTGGCTGTCAGAAGAGGCATCCCTGAAGCAATGACATTTGAACAGAGGCCTGAGGACAAGTAGGACTTAGTTAAATACACACATTCAGACACGATCAAGGATATGCATTTCATTTTTTAAAAAAACTCTCTGTCTCTCTGGTCAAATTAAATAAATGAATAAATAAATAATTCTTAAAAAAAAAAAAAAAGTGCTCCTGCTGGGGCTGGCAGGTGGCTTGGTGGTTAAGGGCACTGGGCTCCCAAATGGCCGACCGCGACTTGAGTCCTGGACCCGGTGGCTTGCTTTCTCACTTTTTTCCTCTCTGTCTCTCTCTGATCAAACTGGAAAATAATAATAAATAAAGCGAAATAAAATAATTCCTTTAAAAAGAAGTGCTCCTGCTATACTCACCAGTTACATATACCTTGACACAATAAGGACAGCGGATCTTTTTCCAGTCTCTAAGAAAATGTTTATAATTTTTCCTTATGCTGTTTGAGTTCATTGTACAATATGGTCAGGCCTGTCATGTGGTTTGAATATTATGAGTGGTTTAAATACAAGGTTGATGAACAGATTGAACCTCAACTTCCTATAACAGATAATGAGTAACTTCCTGAAACAAGCAATGGAACAGGCATATCTCAAAGTTTAAAGTTACACTACAGGGATGACCCTGTAGCCTATTGGTTAATGGAGTCAGATCCCAAATGACCAACTATGTTTCAAACTCTGGCCCCAGTGGCTTGTAAAACACACTGACTGTGTGTTTATGTGTGTCTCAAATCCTGACAGGATGGAAAACTGGAAAAGGGATTGTGGTAAAACCATTGGGGGTTACTTTCTCCCCCTCTCTGCCTGTTTCTTTGGAGAACACATGTGCCCTTTGGCAATTAAAAACTTTAAAAATAATAATAGGTTTTTGCCTTAGGGCACTTGTGCTCACTGAAGAGAGAAAGACAGAGGGAAAGTGAGAATTCACTCCCTAGGAGAGATGACCACACTGCAATCCCTTTTCCTCCATTCTCCTTTTCAGATCTTGGTCACACACGCACACATGCCCAGCATGCGTTTCAGGCTGCAGGGTCAGGGACTTGAACTACAGTAGACCTTGTGGGGTGTCCAGCAATGTTACCACTATGCCATCTGCTGGCCCCTAAAATAAAATTTTGTAATTTAAAAATTTTAAAAAGGGGGATCAGCAGATGGTGTAATGGTTACATTGCTGGACTCTCAAGCAGTTGAACTGCGGTTTGAGTCCAGGACCCAGTGGCTTAAAACTCATGCCAGGTCAGGAACATAGTGTAATGGCTATGTCGCTGGATTCCCACGTAGTCGACCGCGGTTCGCGTCCTGGACCTGGTGGCTTGAAACTCACGCTGGGCGCATGTGTGTGCGTGCCTGAGATCCCGAGAGGAGAATGGAGGAGAAGGGATTGTGGTGTGACCATCCCCCCTGGGGGGTGATTTCTCGCTTTCTGTCTCTGTGTCTCTCTCTGTCTGGCGAGCACACGCGCCCTATAGCGAAAACCTCTTAAAAAAACAAAACAACAATAACAAAAAAAACTCATGCCAGGTGTGTGTGCGTGTGTGCCCAAAATCCCAAGAGGAGAATGGAGGCAAAGGGATTTGCAATGTAGCCATCGCTCTGGGGGGTGATTTCTTGCTTTCTGCTCCTCTGTCTCTCTGGTGAGTGTACGCACCCTATAGCAGAAATCTCTAAAAAAAAATTTTTTTTAATTATGCAATAATATATCCTTAAGTCAAAGTAAAATCTTATAGGAAAAGCAGTTTCTGCTTCTAGTCAAGATGGAGTAATAGGGAATAATAGTTTTTGTAATAGTTTTACCTAAAACAGCCCAAACTGAAGACACTATAAAACATTTTCGACAACATGATATCAGCCAACAAAAGACAGTGATTCCCCCAAATCTCTCAATTGAGGAGACAGAGTTGACAGACCAGGGAGATGGAGGCAGCTAGAGTTTTCAGGACAGAGTGCCTGGGGGGGAGGGGGAGGGGGAGGAGAACACACAGAGAACTTGGGAGATGTGATCATTATCCTTCTTGAGAAATCTGCAGGGTACTCGTCAGTCTGTGTGTGAGAATGTGACCCAAAGTCAGAGAAAGAAACACTTGAAAGTATTAGAGATAATGGTATTCAGGGCTCACATGGGGCTAGGAAGCGTGCTGGTTCCCACACCGAGACTGGAAAATGTATTTATAGAGCACTGGGTATGGTACAGAGAAAGTTCCTGCCTCAGCATTGGAGGGTAACTAGGCTTAAACAATGTTCGGGTTTTGTTTGACCAATTTGAAATGCAAGATCTAAAAGAATCAAGCCATTTCTATGTAGTTTAACAACATCTTAGAACAGAATCCAAGAACATTTATAGAAATACAAAAATATATGGCCCAGCTTGGTGGTGCAATAGGTAGTCTGCTGAACTGCAATGCTGGAAGTCACATGACTGACTTCAAAACTGGATCCAGGGACCAGCAGTTAGCATAATGGCTATGTCGCTGGACTCCCACGTAGTCGACCGCGGTTCGAGTCCCAGACCCGGTGGCTTAAACTCACGCCGGGCGCATGTGCGTGCATGCCCAAGATTCCAAGAAGAGAATGGAGGAGAAGGGATTGCGGCGTGGCCATCTCCCCTGGGGGGTGATTTCTCACTTTCTGTCTCTTTGTCTCTGTCTGGCGAGCACATGCACCCTATAGCAAAACCCTCTCAAAAAAAAAAAAAAAAAAAAAAAAACCCAACTGGATCCAGAATTGACCTGAAAATGTTTTGGGTGCATTGTGCCCAAGATCTTGATAAGCTGGAGGGCCATGGGAAAGGGAATGGAGAAATGAGACCCTGTCAAGTTTGCCAAACCCATGCACATGCATGTCTCTCAATTTAAAAAAGAAATACAAAAAAACTTCTCACTCAACAAAGTAAAACTCACTGTATCTGGTGTCCAATAAAAAATGAGCAGGTGAGGGACCAGCAGGTGGCATAATAGTTACATTCTTGGACTCCCACGTGTCTGACTGCAGTGATTCCCAGACCTGGAGGCTGGAAAGTCATCCCTGGTGCATGTGCTTGCATGCCCAAAATCCAGAGAGGAGACTGGAGGAGAAAGGATTGTGATATGCCATCCCCCCTAGAGGGGTGATTTCTTGCTTTCTGTCTTTCTGTCTCTTCCTTGAGCACAAATACCCTATAGCAAAAAAAAAACCTCTCTCTCAAAAAAATAAAATAAAATAGCCAGGTGTGCTGAGAAATAGGAAAACAAAACCCATAGGAGAAAGATCAATCAATTGAACCAACACAGAATTGAAACAGATGTTAAAATTAACACAGGAAGATATTAAAAGAGTAACTGTACATAAATACATAACTGTATTCTGTATGGTGAAAACATTATCTAGGGGACCAGCAGTTAGCATAATGGCTATGTCGCTGGGCTCCCATGGAGTTGACTGTGGTTCCAGTACTGGACCTGGTGGCTTAAAACTCATGCCGGGCGCATGTGCATGCGTGCCCAAGATCCCAAGAGGAGAATGGAGGAGAAGGGATTGCGGCGTGACCATCCCCCCTGGGGGGTGATTTCTCGCTTTCTGTCTCTCTGTCTCTCTCTGTCTGGTGAGCACACACACCCTATAGCGAAAACCTCTCCAAACAAACAAACAAAAACATTATCTAGAAACATAAAAAGATATCATTGAATTTCTACAGATGAAAAGTACGTTGGAATAAATACACACACACACACACAGAAGGCAAGTAAAAGATTAATTTTTTAAAACAAAAATCAGTCAATTTTAAGACACAGAAACCACCCAAAATGAAATATTGAGACTTTCTAAAAAAATTCATATGAGCTATTTTTTGCTATCCCTTCTTCATGCCAGGCACGATCTCGCTATTTTGTACTTTTGGACGTTAGTACTTCTTACCTCTGAAACCACTCCCCCCATATATGGATGGCATGGCCCCTCACTTTCCTCAGGTCTTTGCTCAAGTCTACTCTTGGAGATGTTATTTAAGCCTTCCCTATTTTTTTTTTTTTTGACCATTGAATTTTGATTTTTAACAGCATGTATTACCTCCAGTCAGGACAGAACAGATTAAAAAAAAGAATATCATTGAATTTCTACAGATGAAAAGTACATTGTAATAAATACACACACACACACAGAATGCAAGTAAAAAATTAATTTTTTAAAACAAAAATCAGTCAATTTTAAGACACAGAAACCACCCAAAATGAAATATTGAGACTTTCTAAAAAAATTCATATGAGCTATTTTTTGCTATCCCTTCTTCATGCCAGGCACGATCTCGCTATTTTGTACTTTTGGACGTTAGTACTTCTTACCTCTGAAACCACTCCCCCCATATATGGATGGCATGGCCCCTCACTTTCCTCAGGTCTTTGCTCAAGTCTACTCTTGGAGATGTTATTTAAGCCTTCCCTATTTTTTTTTTTTTTGACCATTGAATTTTGATTTTTAACAGCATGTATTACCTCCAGTCAGGACAGAACAGATTAAAAAAAAGAAAAAAACAATCAAGGCCATGGCCTGGTCTCATAGCACAGTACGCTAGCACCGAGAGCAGAGGCAACATGAACCAACCACGTGCAAGTCTCAGCCCGGGTGGCTTAAGCCTTCCCTATTTTTTAAAATATAGATTTATTTTTATTTTCTCCTCAACACTTGATAGATGTACTTATTTATTGTTTATCTCTGCCAACATAAGCTTCACTGGGAAAGTCACAGGGCAAGAGCTTTTGTTTACTGTTGTAACCTCAGTGTCTAGAGTTAAATCCACAAAATAGTTTAAGAATTAATAAGTGAATGTAAGACTATGAAAGAATACCATTAAACTTGTGGTATGAATACAGGGATGGATAAATGATGGTACTAGGAGACACTGGAGGAGAGAGTATGGGATGCCTATGAAACACCCAAGTGGGACTGCATAGCCATTTGTTTACTGAGCACCTAATACAGGCCAGACACTATTATAAGTGTTTATCAGTGGAAAATCACACACACAGAGAACAAAGAATACTACCCTCAAGGAGCTTACCTTCTCTAGGAGACAATAAGTGAATGATATAATAGATCATTCTGATCTATTATAGATCAGATGAGATAGTACTATGGGAAGAAAGACAAGGGGAATCTAGAGTCAGTGGAAATGTAGTTGCAATGTACTAATTCCTATTTTAAATAGGGCAGTCAGGGCTGAACTCACTGAGCAGTTGACATGGATCTGATGCTGAGAACAAACTAGTATGTTAAATTGGCAATACTATCTAGCCCAAGGTTTTATGATCAAACAAAATTTGTAAAAAAGGTCTGGCAAATAAATAGTTGCTAACATCGTTTAAACCACTTCCCCACCCTAACTGCTGTTAGGTTTCAATCAATCTGAAACAGGCGAGTTAAAAAGAAAAACAGAGTGGGTGAGTGAGTGTGTATCCCTCCTTTACTAAGACAGAAAAAAGTTCTCCTTCTTTGTTGCTTCATTTTTAGTAGTGATGTCTTCTGAGTCATTATCCATAGGAAATGAAAAGTCTTGGGAAGAGAAATCAGACTATTTTTTATACAAAATTGTGGGTAAGCAGAATAGGTAGAAGATCCTACTGGGTCAACATGAAAATGCATCTAAATGGGAGGGATGCTACAGGTGTTTATGTTTTACCAGAAGTGATACAATTTTTACTTTAGATAGTGAAAAGTTAAAGGTATATATTACAACCCTTAGTGCAATCACGGATTTTTTTTTTTTTTTTTTGTAGAGGTTTTTGCTATAGGGCGCGTGCGCTCACCAGACAGAGAGAGACAGAGAGACAGAAAGCGAGAAACCACACCCAGGGGGGATGGACACGCTGCAATCCCTTCTCCTCCATTCTCCTCTCAGGATGTTGGGCACGCACGCACACGCGCCCGGCGTGAGTTTTAAGCCACCGGGTCCAGCACTTGAACCACCGTCGACAACGTGGGAGTCTAGAGACAGCCATTACTCTAACTGCTGGTCCCAGAATTTTTTTTTTTTTAGAGAGAGACTTTTGCTATAGGGCGTTTGCACTCACCAGAGAGACAGACAAACAGAAAGCAAGAAGTCACCCCCCTGGGGACAGAGGGTTGGCAGCTATGCTGCAATCCCTTATCCTCTATTCTCCTCTCAGGATCTTGGGCACATAAGCACACGAGCCCTGCGTGAGTTTCAAGTATCCAGGTCTGGGACTTGAACCACAGTAAGCCATGTGAGAGTCCAACTATGTAACCATCACGTCATCTACTGGTCCCCACAACCACAGAATATTAATGCCACATATTACAAAGGCATACCTAAAATGCAGAAAGGTTACATTAAAATGAAGTTGAAAATACTCAATCCAAAGACAGTGTAACAATAAAAGGAGGATTCAAAACTATTTCTAACAGAAAGAAAATAAAATATAGAAATTTGTGAGTGCAGCCAAAGCAGTTCTAGAGGGAAAGTAACAGCTTTAAATATTAATATTAGGAAGGAAGAAAAGCTAAAATCAATAATCTTAAGTTTTTCCTAAAAGAGGCTATAGGAAAAAAAAAAAAAAAAGGCAAAGAAAACCCAAGTTAAATAAGTTAAATGAAATGGGGGCCAGCAGGTGGCGTGGTGGTTAAAGGTGATGGACACCCACATAGCTGACTGTGGTTCAAGTACTGACCCTGGTGGCTTGCTCTCTCACTTTCTCTCTCTCTTTCTGTCTGATTAAACTGGAAAATAATAAAAAAGTTAAATAAAATAATTCTTTAAAAACAATGAAGTGGAAAATTGAGAAACTAAGAAAATATTATGCCTTTCTAATATAAATGTTTAAAGCTGTAGTTTTGCTCTAGAACTGCATTAGCTACATCCCACAAACACACACACACACACGGAGAAAATACAATGAAGCACCAAAATGAAATATCAACTAAAAATTAAAAACTGGGGAACCAGCAGTTAGCGTAATGGCTATGTCGCTGGACTCCCATGCAGTCGATCGCAGTTCGCGTCCTGGACCCGGTGGCTTAAAACTCACGCCGGGCGCGTGTGCGTGCGTGCCCAAGATCCTGAGAGGAGAATGGAGGAGAAAGGATTGCAGCGTGGCCATCCCCCCTGGGGGGTGATTTCTCGCTTTCTCTATGTCTCTCTCTGTCTGTCTGGCGAGCACACGCGCCCTATAGCAAAAAAAAAAAAAAAACTCTCAAAAAAAAATTTAAAAACTGTAATTACCTAGAGTGAGTGAAAAGGAAGGAGGTGCCAATGAGAATGTCTCTTAGGAAGCTTGTCATGTTCTGATAGATTTTTAATTTTTTTAATGAGTAAGCCTGGGAAAGAAGAGGTTTATCTGACATGGTGTCATGTCACCACCCTCATTTCCCTGCCTCGGAATCAGCTAAGACTGCCCAGGCACACCATCAGCAGAGCCTGGGTAGGTGGGGGAAAGGAAACCAGACCTCCACATGGCCTGAGCTGGGCCCAAGTACCCCTCTGACTCCAGCTGGTGCAGCTAAAGTAGTAACAGTCTTCTGAAACGGGGTGCTGAGGCCTTACTCTTCCTTTTCATTACATGCATGTTTTATACAATCTCTGTATTTATAATACATTTCATAAGTCAGAAAAATAGTCTGTGGAGAGAAATGAACCATTAGCTACACTACACTCATCATTTGGAGGCAGGGTCCCTTCAAATCCTTTCAAAACATCTGATGAGTAAGACTAAGCTCTTTCACATCTGATCCATGTCAATGATTTTAAAAGGGCAAATTTTTCATCTTTTGGAAACAAGTTATTTTCAAACAAGAACTGAAGACGAAACAGAAATGTTCTGGTTTACTACCCTAACTTGCTACATTTCTGTGCTCGGTAATAAATAATTGCCCTATTCTTCCAAACCACCTTGTGTTGTAGAGTATGGGATAATCTCTACCAGTTAGAAGAATTCTCTTCCTTGCGCACTTTTTCTCCAGATTATGGTAGTTTCTCTTCTATAGCACTGATAACAGACTTCAATTTTTATTTGGTTACCGCCTTTATCAGACTATCAAAATATAAACACAATCAATACTCTGCCATTATCATAAATCCTTGGAGGTTCAGCCTGACCACAACACCGAGGAAGCAGAGAACTCAGGCTTTCGATCTAACTTAAGAGCCAGACAATTTTAGGTTTCATTTGGCAAAGAGAAAAGCTGTGCTCCAGGCTTGCTTCTTGCCAACTACCCAGCTCTTCGGGGTGAGCTGTGCGTCTACGGCTCCAGTTAGTTTCTCATCAAGAGATCGTCGAGGAACACAGCGGTGCCTATTTCTCTTCCCACAGCAGCTGCCCCAAACACCCCCAGCGCCTCGTCTGTCGTTTTTGTTTTGTCACGTCAGGCTGTGCCGCCGCTTCAGCCGCTGGTGTAACTCCGCGGGGTCCGGGACAGCCTCTGCCCGTTTACTACCGG
>NW_006159952.1:460583-471440 GCF_000334495.1 Tupaia belangeri chinensis
CCCAACTCCAGGCAGATCCCCGACGACCCAGAGCCCGTCGTTGGCAGCGTTTAGGGACAGTCCCTCTGGCTGGAAGCAGACCAGGCGAGGTAGAAGGGGCCAGGCAGCTCCAGAGGGACACAAGGCAGGAGCGAGTTCAGTACAGGCTGGACAACCTGCTGACCACCTTGGCCCGGAGCTCCACTACACTGCAGGGTGTAGCACGCCTTCCGCGGTTTAACGACGGTGGTTCTAGAATTCCTAACAGATTTATTTCTAAGGAGGGCAACCACCGTGGTAGCCATCAGGTAATTGGAAGCGCTACAGGTTGGTAGAGCTCTAATGGCTAGGAGGAAGGATCTTGCCTTTTAAACTTAGCGTTAAATTTGATTCTGTGAGAAAGGATGGTTGAAAATGAATGTGGGCGCCAAGGTAAGGCAACTATGAGGAAAACTGGGGAGTGCCTGCTCCCTGGGAAACACAGCTGCCTCAGCTCTGCACCTCAGGCATCTGGAGAAGATCTGATTTGGCCAGACCTCTGCTATTGAGGATGGCAGGCTTCAACCGTGTGCGGCTGAGCACGGAATGTGACTAGTCCGAATGGAGATGTGCTGTTAAGTGTAAAACAGATTTGGAAGATTTAGCACGAAAGAAGGAAGATGAACTATTGACAGCTCAGATTTTTATCTTACAAAAAATTTAGATATATCACATTGAATAAAATATATTCAGATTTACCTGTTTCTTTTACTTTTTTAATAGGGCTACTAAAATATTTTTAAAATAATTATTTAATTTTATTCATTTATAATTACTATTGTCACTTTTTCGAGAGGTTTTTGTTGTAGGGCATGTGAGCTCACCAGAAAGACAGAGACAGACAGAAAGCAAAATATCACCCCCCAGGGAGATGACCACGCTGTAATCCCTTCTCCATTTTCCTCTCAGGATCTTGGACACACACACACATGCACCTGGTGTGAGTTTTAAGCCACCAGGTCTGGGACTGGAACTGCAGTCGACTACATGGGAGTCCAGCGACATAGCCATTACGTCAACTGCTGGTCCCACTATTACCACTTTTAAACATGACCAGAGAGAGAGAGAAGGAAAGTAAGAAAGTGGGTTGTCAGATCTGGGACTAGAATGCTGTTGCCCACGGGGGAGTCCCGCTCCCCAACCACCACAGCATCTGCTGGCCCCACACTAGAACATTTTAAATTGGGCTTTTGGCTTGTATTATACATTATCGAACAGCTTTGGTCTAGACTTAGGAACTCAAGGTGAGTTCCACAGCACTGGAAGAGTTACCAGGAGGCCTTGGGGATGGAAGAACCAAACTTCAGGCACAGAATTCACCAAACTCATCAACTAACATTTTTCCGTTGTCTTACTCTTGGGGAAGTTTATTAGATGCTATGCTCATACCCTCATCCCCATGAGCTTTCTTTGGCATAACTTGTTCATGTGGAAAAACAGAAAATACTGAGTTTTATCATTGGGAAATTTTTTTCCTCCATAGTCGTGAGAAACCGTCTTTTAGACAGTCATGGTGAAGAGCATTTCTGGATGAAATTAAACATTGTAAATATTTCTAGAAAACATGACTCTTCCAGACTTTCTTCTTCAGATTCCTCTTAGATGTTCAGAATCAACTACTTAAGGAGATAGCAGTCATCCAGGGCTATTAGGAATAGCAAACAGGTACTGTATGGTCCAAAACTGCTACCTCACTCAAAAAAGATTACATATGCCACAGTATAAAGTAAGAGGGAACAATGGAGATGATAGGTAAGGAAGTACAGGTTTTTGTTTTTTAAGGTTTTTTCACTATAAGGCATGTGTGTTTGGGGAGAGAGTCTCTTCTCAGGATTTTGGGCAAGCACATGCACACCCAGCATGATGTTCAGGCCACCATGTCTGGGACTCAAGCTGTGGTCTGCCATGTGGGAGCCCAGCATCTTCACTGCTACATCTGCTAGCCCCAGGAAGGAGAGCTCTTCTAGCCTATCACAAAGGTGCCTATGTAGACGCAGAAGTACACCTGAGTCTTTCCCACAGCAGGGACCCCATTTGACAGCTCCTCTATAGTAGCTGCAAGTATGTGGCAGGGAATAATCGTGACTAAGGGTTCTTTCTTCACCAAGACCAGTCCCTGTTCTCTTTCCTCTAGGCAAAAGCTCAGGAGCTCTCGTTTTCCTTCTTTTTGTTAAGTCTGTTCCCTGAGGTGCTTCTATTCTGCAAAGCTAAGAGAAAGCTGTCCCCTCACCAGCTTCCCTCTTTCCTTTTTGCATCCAAAGACAGGTTTATTATTCTCCAAGGAAAAATGGGATATAACAAAACAAGTGAAAAGTTTTTCTGAATTTGGTGCAGTAAAGGTCTGGTTTCTCTAGTGCTCAGAATAGAGGTTAAATCTCTGCTGTCAGTCTTCGGACCTCCTTTAGGAAATGGCCTCAGGTACCTTCTCTCTACATTGAGGATTTGTCTTGATACTTCTCTTCTGTCCTGGACCCTTGGAATATTTTCTTAGTTTCAGGTTTGTGTGTGTGTGTTTTAAACAAGAGAACTAAAATAAAACCAGGTATTTATTAACCATATATGTAATTTTTCATTATAGTGTCACATTATGCAGATTTGTTGCCAGTGTTGAGTCTTGTTAGGTATTTTTAATAGAAAGTAAGCAAAAATACTGTTTTACTAGGGAGAAAGTGATTAATGATTCATAAGCCTACTGGAGTATGGTACCTAGTAATATTGAACAATTAAATGATCCTTCTCTTTTTCTTTTACCGGTGAAGTCAAGAGCAGAGTCAGTGAGTGGTAGAATTATGCAAATCCCAGTCTGTCTGGTGGCCAAGGTTATGCCTTAGCCACTAGGCTATAGTAATACCATTACAGGACCTTTGGGAAGGGGGTCATCCATGTTTATAAGTAGATAATTTGAAAAATACATTTTCCAAAAGGCAGAGAACCAGGATGTTTTTAACCCATTTGTTTATTGAAGCTTTTCATGGTATCTCATAACTTACTACATTTTTATGCCAATATTAGGAAATTCTCCCAAAGACTCAATTCTCCAAGTCTCAGAGTCTAGTCTAAGGTACCAAACAGACTTCTTTGTAAGACTTTCTTAGAGAGCCATGCTCTCTAGACAAGTAACCACTAATATATATGGTACTATTGTGCATTGAAATGTGGTCTGAATAGTGCTTGAAGCATAAATTACATGCCAAATTATGAAAATTGAGTATGATAAAAAAAATGTGTAGTACTAATTTTTAAGATATTGACTACATGTTGAAACAATATAATGTTCTGGATATATTAGATGAAACATAATATTAAAGGTTGATTTTATCTGATTCATTTACTTTTTTCAAATTTTTAGGTTTTTGCCATGGGGTGCATGTGCTCTCCAGAGAGACAGACAAACAGAGAGAGAGAGAGGGAAGATGAGAAATCACCCCCCAGGAGGGATGGCCGTGCCGCAATCTTTTCTCCATTCTCCTCTCAGGATTTTGGGCACACAGACACACACACACTCAACATGTTTTTCAAGTCTCTGGGTCTAGAACTCAAACCATGGAGTCAGCCATGTGGGATTCAGTGCCTTAACAACTATGCCACCTCCGGACCGTCATTTACTTTTTTTCCTGTGATTACTAGAAAGTTTTACTTACATGTGGCTCCCATTGTATTTCTGTTGGACACTGCTGATATAGCAAGTATGAACTTAATGTACACAGCAGAATAAAATCTGAGAAGGGTTTTAACATTTCAGAATTATCACCCTGGAAACCCTGTGTAATTCATGTTCTGCTTCCTTTGTACAGAGTATTTTTCAGAATGCTTTTGAAATTCTGTGCCAGTCTTAAACTTCATTGAAACGTCAGCCTCATTTTATAGTTAACTTGAAATAATTTTATAGTCATTCAGAGTAAACCTCTGGATTTTTAAGGGGCCAACACTCTTTGGGGATATATATATATATATTTTTTTTTTTTTTTTAGAGAGATTTTTTGCCATTTTTTTGGTACGGTGATTAAAAAGTTAGATCTTGTACCAAGTGGTATCTAAAATGATCAGCTTGAGGTTTTCTTGTAATTCATCATGTTTATATCCTAACACTTGCTAGAAGTTTGTCAAGATATTTGGTCTGTGTAAAGTCAAACTTTTAAAATACCAGACCCCTGGGGCTGGGAGGCAGCGTGGTACTTAAATGCACTTGATTCCTACATGGCCAACCACGGTTTGAGTCCTGGACCTGGTGGTTTGCCTCCTCTCTCTCCCTTTCTCTCTGTCACTCTCTGTTCAAATTTAAAATAAATAAGTAAGTAAATTACAAATGGAATTAAAAAAAAAAAATCAAACCTCAGGGAAACGACCAAAAATAAGTTCCATTGGGTATGTGCATGTATGTGGGAGTGTCTAAATACCTTTTTGTTTCCCTTATTGAAAGGTAAAATATTTTAAGACTGTTTTCAGGTAGTTTAAGGTAAAAACTTGAGAAAGTCATG
Organism: Tupaia belangeri chinensis; assembly: GCF_000334495.1. Classification (NCBI taxonomy): domain Eukaryota; kingdom Metazoa; phylum Chordata; class Mammalia; order Scandentia; family Tupaiidae; genus Tupaia; species Tupaia belangeri. Next base: position 465,080 of record NW_006159952.1, read on the forward strand.
GAAGAGATACTCTTAGAGGAAATTTTTTAAAATGTAAACTACCAAATACTTTCACAAATACATCAATATTAAGATGCATGGATTTGGGGTTTAGCAGATGGTGTGATAGTTACATTGCTGGAATCCATGTAGTTGACAGTGGTGGGAGTCCCAGACCCAGCAGCTTAAAACTCAGTCTGGGTGCATGTGTGGGCCTGCCCATGATCCTGAGCAGAGAATAGAGGAGAAGGGATTGCGGCATGGCCATCCCCTCTGGGAGATGATTTCTTACTTTTTGTCTTTCTGTTTCCAGCAAGTACACACACCCTAGCAAAAATCTCTCTTTAAAAAAAAAAAAAAAATGCACTGGGGGCCAGCAGGTGATATGGTGGTTAAAGGCACTGGACTCCCACATTGGCAACCATGGTTCAAATCTTGGACCTGGCGGCTTGCTTTCTCACTTTCTCTCTCTCTCTCCCTCCTCTGGTCAAATTAAATAATAATAATAATAAAGTTAAATAATTCTTTATAAAATGCACAGATTTGACTGTGTACATGAAGTACTTTAATTAAGCAAAATAAATGTATATGTGTTGAAAATACAAAGTAAAAGACTGCATTGTCTACCTACCCACTTTGGCACATATTGTAGTGTACTTATCTGCAGTGCTGGAAGTCTCATGGCCGACTGTGGATTTTGGTCCTGAGATGACCTGAAACACAATGGGTGCCTGCCCAAGATCTGATTATTTAGAGGGTTAGGGAAAGGGTATAATGTGATAAGACCTTGTCAAGGATATATTTGTCTCACTCAAGGAATAAATACTTTAAAAAAATGAGTGCAAATTCTTACATGAGTTTCATTTTGAAATGAGGAAATATTTCCCAAAAGAACATAGTTTTTTTTTCCCTAAGCCACTGATATACATTTTTATTTAATGGCCAGAGAGCATGTGCACTGACCATAGAGAAAGAGGAAGCACACCCTAAGGGGGCACAGTCACTCCTTGATCCTTTCTCCATTTCTCTATCCTATAGGAATTTTTGGCACACACACACACACACACACACACACACACACACACACACACCTGGCATGAGTTTCAAGCCACCAGGTCGAAGACCAAAACTATAGCCAGCAATGTGGGGTTCCAACAATGTAACCATTACACCATCTTCTGACCCTGAAATATCTTTAACTGGACTAATATACAGTATATTCATGCTGAGGAAATTCATTTTGCATGCTGTAATCACACGCGCCCGGTGTGAGTTTAAGCCATCGGGTCTGGGACACGAACTGTGGTTGACTACGTGGGAGCCCAGCAACATAGCTATTATGCTAACTGCTGGTTCCCACACCTGGTGTACTCTTCAGGCTGGGGGTGGGACAGGATTTAAACCACAGTTGGCCATGTGGGATCTGGCTCCCTTAATCACTAGGCTTCAGGACTGGCTCCACTGATGTACTTTATTTTTTGTTCTTTAAGAATTTTTTATTTTATTTGTTATTATTATTATTATTATTTTAAATTTGACCAGAGAGAGAGAAGGTGAGAAAGCACGGCGCCAGGTCCAGAACTTGAACCGTGATTGGCTGTGTAGGATTTCAGCACTTTAACCACCTGCTGGCCCCGTCACTGATGTACTTTCATCTCCTTTTTTCCTAAAGCACAACGAAGAGTTTTGGCAGTTTAACACCTTCCAGTACTGGAGAAATCCTTTACCACCTATTGATCTGGCAGACATTGAAGATGTAAATGAAGAAGCAACACTTCAGGGCAAGAATGAAGTGGGTGAAACTGACATGGAGTCCTGACATAAGCAGCTAAAGAAATGGGACTCCCTGAATTCGAGGAGACATCTCTAAGTGAATTCCTGTATTCTTAAGGGAAAAGTTACTTTCCACACTTGCTGTGAATCATTTCCGAACCTGAAAAATGAGGAAAGATTGTTTTGAAGATAAATGTCTGCTGTTACTTTGAACCTCCCAGTAGGGACTTGGTCAAGATTTTAGTGCAGTTGTAGAAGTATTTCATATACACATTCTTTAAAAAGTTTTGTTTAGAGTCTCAATTTGAAGATACTGATCTTATAAAAAGCTATTCTGGAGGTTTTAGGAGTTGATGGGAAACACGCAAATGAGCCACGTTGACTGCACCAAAAAGTTTATTTGTGATACCTAAAATGAATATTGTTTCATAATAACTATTACTAATAAAATATTTTCAAATACATTTTATTGATTGCTCTTGGTTGAACAAATAGCTGACCTGACCATCTATGCAAAATTAAATGTGGGAGATTATTTCTGAAAGTATTGTTTTAGCTTTTTTTTTCCCCCAGAGAGATTTTTGCTATAGGGCATGTACACTTGTTGGAGAGACAGAGAAAGACAAACAGAATCTGAGAAATCACCCCCCAGGGGGATGGCCGTGACAGGATCCCTTCTTCATCATTCTCCTCTCAGGATCTTGGGCATGTACACGCGTCCGGAGTGAGTTTTAAGCCACTGGTTTGGGGACTTGAACCGCAGTTGACTACGTGGAGTCCATTGATGTAACCATTATGCCATCGGCTGGTCCTTTGAAAGTATTGTTTTAACAGAGCTTTTAAGTAAAAGGTAGTGAGAATTTCTATTTGGGCAGCATGTTTGCATAACTTCTAATATTTGATGTTTGCTACTCTACTATGAGCAATTCAAAAAATGGATAAAGAACAATGAGAAGCAAGTCAGTGCCTATCCTCCTTTCCCCCTTTTCCCAGAATAGGAAGAAAGTTATGATCAACTTCTTTGTTTTGAATTGCTTTGAGGCCGTGACTTCGTTGCTCTTTACGTTAGACCTGTAGTTCACAGCACTGACAGCACTGTAAACATCTTTGCCTGGGCACCCAGTCTGGGGACATTCTTCTTGAACTTGAAGTAGCAATTTTGTTCAGTACCAGTCTTCTTTCCCTTTATTCTTCTAATGTGCAGACAGAGTTGAGAACCATTAGAACATGGTAGTTTTTCCTGTTTAAAGGAAATAACTAATTTGAGCTGAAGCAACGTTTCTTCATTTTGCTTTTATTTTTCTCCATTGATGACTTTGTTACAACCAAATCATTGTGTTGTTATTTTATTGCTGAAGAAATAAAATGAGTAATTTGTGTTTGAGTTATGAGAGCATCAGTGGTTGAGTTAATTAACTTTTGTGCTGCACCCAGAATGTTGACTTTGTAATTTGTTTTTTTGTTGTTAATGACATTTGATCCAAGATTAAGGCAAGATAGTAACTGTCAATGAAAGAGAGGCAAGCAAGGGGGCAGGGCTTTGTGTGTACTACAGGATTTAAGTATGGGTCAACATGAATAAGAATACTCTAGAACAAAAGAGAAACTGTAGCATTTTGGTCAGGCATGTTTCTTGTACTGCCATGTCCAACCTATGTAACCTTAAATTATTCACCTCTGAATCTCAGATTTCTCACCTACTAAATGAGCAATAAAAAGTATCTACCTCAGAGACTTTTGTGTATTATCAAACAATGTTTTAAGTACTTTGCATGGGTCATCTTTAATTCTCATAACCTTAAGGTAGGTTCCAAAAAGAGTAAAACCAAAAAAAACCCTAAGAATAAATATGCTTCCTATACTAACTACTTCACCTTTTTTTACTTTTTTATTTTTTTTAAGCTAAGGTCTTTTTTGTTGTTGTTAAGTGTTATTTATTTAATTTTGTTTGTTATCATTATTCAATTTGACCAGAGAGAAAGAGAAACCGCCAGGTCCAGGATTTGAACCATTCAGCCATGTGGGAGTCCAGCACCTTAACCACCTACCAACCACCTGTGCTACCTACCAGCCCCACTGCTTCATTTTAATCAATCTCAACCATTCCATTCTGGCCCCAAGAGTTTCTTTCAGAATAAGAATTTGAAAGTTAGGTCCTTTGTCCCAAAGATGTGTATACAAAAGACTTATTGCTGGACCAGTGGATGGCATAATGATTATGTCGCTGGACTCCCATGTAGTCGATTGCAGTACAGGTCCCAGACCCAGCAGCTTAAAACTCACGCCAGGTGCATGTGTGCCCAAAATCCTGAGAGGAGAATGGAGGAGAAGGGATTGTGGCTTGGCCATTCCCCCAGTGGGAAATTTATTGCTTTCTGACTCTCTGTCTCTCCAGCAAGTGCACATGCCCTATAGCAAAAAACTCTCTTAAAAAAAAAGAAAAAGGTTTATTGCTGAGAAATCAAATAGTAAAATATTATAAATAAATGCTAAGTAAGGGAATTCTATGCACCATTTTAAATAAGAGGTAAATTATATGTATTGACTGGGAAGATCTTTAAATATTTTTAAGGTAAAAGTTTCAGAATAACAAATTCATTAAAACTAAATTATATCTATGTGTACACAAATACTGGGTTGTTGGAGAGGTTATGACACATTTTTGCATAGAAATACAGGAAAAGTACGTCATGACTTCTGACAACCCAGTATATAAAAGCTTAATTGAAGGGTCAACAGAAACATACCAAGCTATTGATAGTAGTTAGTTACTTCTGGAAAAGAGTTGTTGACAGTCTTTTCTTTTTTTAAAGGGATTTTTGTTATAGGACATGTGCACTTGCCAGAGAGACAGAGACAGACAGAAGCAAGAAACCTCCTGGGGGAATGGCCATACTGCAATCCCTTCTCCTCTGTTCTCTCAGGATCTTGGGCACGCACGCACACGGGCCCAGTGTGAGTTTAAGCCACCGGGTCCGGGACTCGCACCGCGGTCGACTATGTGGGAGTCCAGCAACATAGCCATTACGCTAACTGCTGGACCCCAGTCTTTTCTTTTTTTAAAGGGATTTTTGTTATAGGACATGTGCACTTGCCAGAGAGACAGAGACAGACAGAAGCAAGAAACCTCCTGGGGGAATGGCCATGCTCAATCCCTTTTCTTCTCTTCTTGCTGAATTTGGGACACACGCACGTGTGCCCAGTGTGAGTTTTAAGTCACTTGGCCAAAGACTCGAACCACAGTCAACTACATGGGAGTCCATCACTGAGCACTTAACTATTACGCGATCTGCTGATCTTCAAGAGTTGACATATCTGAAGGGGATAATGGGGTAGGGAATGAGTTTCTCATATTTTCTCCAAGCTCATGTGCCATTTTGAAAATATGTGGGTTGGCTCTGGCCTTGTGGTTAAGGGAATCAGATCCCACGTGGCTTACCACACAGTGTAAATCCTGGCCCTGGTGGCTTGGAAGATACACTGAGCATGTGTGCATGCTTGGAGAAATGCCAACAGGATGCAGAAATGGAGGAGGAGGGATTGCCTGTGACTGTGAGCCACAGAGAGGGTCCTCTCTCTCCCTCTGTCTCTAATGAGCGCCAATGCCCTCTAGCAGAAAACAAAAGCAAAATTAAACATACTGTGGGGCCAGCAGATGGCATAATGGTTACATTGCTGGACTCCCATGTAACTGACTGCAGTTCGAGTCCAGGACCCAGTGGCTTAAACTCATACCAGGTGCCTGTGCATGTGTGCTCAAGATCCCAAGAGAACAGAGAAAAAAGGATTGTGGCATGGCCATTCCCCCAGGGGGATGATTTCTCGCTTTCTGTCTCTGTCTTTCCGGCAAATGCCGGAATATAACTCCCTATAGCAAAAATCTCTCTTTAAAAAAAGCAAAAACAAAAACATACTGTAAAGTGCTTATAAAGTTTCCAGTCAGGGCCAGCAGATGGTGTAGTGGCTAAGGTGCTGGACTCCCACATGGCTGACCGTGGTCCAAGTCCTGAACCTGGTGGCTTGCTTTCTAACTTTCTCTCATCTCTGGTGAGCACACATGCAGTATTACAAATGTAAAAGAATAACAAATAAATACATTTTTTAAAAAAGTTTCCAGTTTGCATGACATGTTGAGGTGCTTGGAAGTTACTCTGTCCTAATAGAAAACACTGAGCACAATAAATCAATATTTTTCTTTTATTATTTGGTTGCATTCAATAACTGTATATCATTACTGCATACCAAATGAATTTTCCCATCACAAATATACTGTATATTAGTCCAAAGATATTACCATATATATATATATATATATATATATATATGTCATCAAGATAATTTTTCATTGTGTCCCTGAAATGTTTTGCATCTTTCTTTTTCCCCTTGATTCCTTCCCTCTTACCTTCCCCCATTTCCCACCCTTCTCCCAGTCTCTAGTGTGCACAGTTACTCTCCATGCCTTTATACCTTCCAATCTTTAAGTTTCTGCTATAGAGTGCAAACATTCATTATATATTGAGTGGGAAAACACAATACCTCTCTTCCATAGTTTGGCTCGCGTTGCCTAACAGTAAATCTTCCATATTTGTCTAATTTTTTATTTAATGCC
>NW_006159952.1:471477-472094 GCF_000334495.1 Tupaia belangeri chinensis
ATGGCTGAGTTGTATTCCGTAGTGTGTATGTGCCACACTTTTTCAGTTCATTCATCTGTTCATGGACATTTGGGTTGGTTCCATGTCTTAGTGATTGTGAATAATGCCACAATAAACATGAATGTGTAAGTTCTTCTCCAACTGAGTGTATTCCTATCCTTTGGTTAGATAACCAGGAGTGGAATTGCTGGATTGTATTGTAGTTCTATCTGTAGGCCTTTGAGGAACCTCCATATTCTCTACAGTGGCTACTAGTTTACATTTCCACCAACAGTGAAGGAGAGTTCCCTTTTCACCACAGCCTCACCAGAAATCAAACTTATAAAATCTTTCAGAGAAATTAGGTCACTGGGGAAACTGCTGCCCTGAAAATTGGAGAGACAGAAGGGTTTCAGAAAATTATTTACTAGGGAAAAACCTCAGAAATAGAAACCTCAATAGAAAGTGTGGGAAGCTGCGCACCAGCAAGTCTGCTGAGGTTTCTCAGAGAGCAAACAATTACCATGATTGGTTCCCTTCCAAAAACCTGACCTTCGAAACCTTGCTCTGATTGGCCACTAGAATCCCTCAAATTTGCATATCCGGCACCTCATGATTGGTCCAAAAGCAACCAATCA
>NW_006159952.1:472305-476875 GCF_000334495.1 Tupaia belangeri chinensis
AGATCCTGAAGAGCTGACACTGCATCGTCTCCAGACGAACTGGGAGACCCTAAAGAGCTGTAACACTACATCGTCTCTGGACGACCCTGAAGAGCTGTGTTACCGCGTCGTCTCCGTGCTGCTCACAGTAGACGACGCGACCCTTAAGAGCTGTGACACTGCGTTGTCTCTGTGCTGTACCGTGCTGCCCACAATAAACAGACGACACTGTCGTCTCCGTGCTGTAACACTACGCTGCTTGCCCCGGCTCTCACTCCTTCACTCAGGAAACCCGTTCGGCTGTCCCCCCGGGTCGGGACAGAAAGGAGTACTTGGGCCAGCAGGTAGCATAGTGGTTAAGGTGCTGGACTCCCACAAGGTTGAGTGAGGTTTGAGTCCTGCATCCTGTGGCTTGAAAATCACACTGGGGCCGTGTGTGTGTGTGTGTGTGCGCACGCGCATGCACGTACTCACATCTAAAACTCCAAGAGGAGAATGGAAGAGAAGGACTTGTGATAGGACTATCTCCCCTGCGGTGGAGGATGACTTCTCACTTTTCCTCTCACTTTCTCTCTTTCTGGCTAGTGTACATACCCTATGGTAATGAAAAAAAAAATAAATAAATAAAAGGAAAGAAGTACCAGCATGGGAAAACCTAGGCTTGAGGGATTGTTGGAGGCTCTGTAAACAGTCTGAAAGTTAAAAGTAGATGGGGGCTAGCCTCATAACATAGCAGTTAGGTATGTACAGAGAAAGCTGAATCTCACATGGCTGACAATGGTTTGAGTCCCAGCCTTGTCGTCTTGCAAAACACGCTGGGCACTTCCCAGGATCCTGACAAGATGAAGAATTGAAGGAAAAAGAATTATGGTGTGGCAATGATTAGGCCCTGCTGTGTGTAGAGGGGTGTGCTTTCTCTCTCGTGCATATATGCAGTCTAGCATTAATAAAACTTTAGATGGGGCACCAGCAGATGGGAAAACGGTTACGTCCCTGGACTCCCATATAGTTGACCGTGGTTCCAGTCCTGGACCCAGCGGCTTAAAACACACAGGGTGCATTGAACTGCGGTTGACTACATGGGAATCTAGCAACATAACCATTAGGCCATCTGCTGGTCCCTGTCTCATCTTTTTTTTTTTTTTTTTTTTTTTTTTTTAAGTTTATTGCTGTGTAAAACATTTACATATTTACATGGTTCTAAAAAATCAGAACTATATTGAAAAACATAGTAAGAGAAGTATCTTCCACAATTATTCTTCTCTGTTCTCATTCCCTCATATTTCTACTTTCTTTTAAAAAAACTAATATTTTATTAACTTTATTTATTTATTAACTTATTTTAATTTGATCAGAGAGGGACAGAACAAAGGGCAGGGGAAGCGAGAAAGCAAGCCACCAGGTCCGGGACTCAGACCACAGAGGGCCCTTTGGAAGTCCAGCACTCTTAAGCACCAAGCCACCTGCTGGCCCTCTACTTTCTTACTTACCCTTGTAATTAACCAATTTAATTAATTTCTGATTTATTTTTGCACAAGTGGGTAGGTACATGCAATTTCTTTTTTATATATTTATAATTCACATAAATATTATAAAACATGATACCAACAAAAAAAATGGTTGGACAGATAGTTCACAAAAGAAAAAGAATAACATTTCTGTTTAATTGTGATCCCAAGTTTTAAATAAGATACTGCTTTCCAATATTAAATTGGCCATACTGCAGATAATACTTTCTTTTCAATAAAGCCTTTATGGAAAGTAATGTGATGATACGCTTTAAGAGCCTTATCAAAATCTTTGACCTAGGGACCAGCAGTTAGTGTAATGGCTATGTCGCTGGACTCCCACATAGTCGACCGCGGCTCGCGTCCCGGACCTGGTGGCTTAAAATTCACTCCAGGCGCGTGTGCGTGCATGCCTGTCCAAGATCCCGAGAGGAGAATGGAGGAGAAGGGATAGCAGCGTGGCCATCCCCCCTGGAGGGTGATTTCTCGCTTTCTGTCTCTCTGTGTCTCTGTCTGGCGAGCGCACGTGCCCTGGGCAAAAAATTAAAAAAAACTCTCAAAAAAAAATCTTTGAACTAGTAATTTTGTATTTCAAAATATACCTTAAAGATACAATCAGGGAGCCAGCAAGAGGCGTATTGGTTAAGGCACAGGACTCCCACATGGTCAACTGCAGTTTGAGTCCCAGACTCAGCGGCTTGAAACTCTCAAGAAGAGAATGGAGAAGGGATTGTGGTGTGGCCATCCCCCTGGGAGTATTGGTGTCCCCAGTGAGAGCATAACCCTATAGAAAAAATCTCTCACAGGAACAAAAAAAAGACATAATCAGAAAACTATGGATTCATGAACATTTATGTTCATATATCACAATGTTTTAGTTAATAGTAATATATTAGAACTAAACAAAAGAAAGCTTTAAAGAGAATGAATAACAAAAATGAAATATAATGAAATAATGTAATGTTTTAAAAATGTTTAATGAGACCAGCAGTTGGCTGTTGCTGGACTCCCATGTAGCTGACTGCGGTTCGAGTCCTGGACCCTTTGGCTTAAACTGACGTCGGGCGAGTGTGCGTGCATGCCCAGGATCCTGAGAGGAGAATGGAGGAGAAGGGATTGCGGCATGGCCATCCCCCGCTGGGGGGTGATTTCTCGCTTTCTGTCTCTCTGTCTCTCTCTGTCTTTCTGGTGAGTGCACATGCCCAATAGCAAAAACCTCTCAAAAAATGTTTAATGATATAGGCAAATGTTTTAAAATAAGTGCAAAAAAAGTTAAAACTTTTTAAAAATAATTATTTATTATTATTATTTAATTTGACCAGAGAGAGAGGGAAAGTGAGAAAGCAAGCCACCAGGTCCAGGACTTAAACCATGGTCTACCATATGGGTGTCCAGCACCTTAACAACCACATCACCTGCTGATACCCCAAAAAGTTAGGACTTTTGAAGGTGGTCAAGACAATGCAAGCCACTGCACCCTATCTTTCCCACTAATTATAAATGGAAGCTCTGGCTATACACATGTGGTCTCTGAAAAGTGAACAAAAGCATTGCTGGATGAGAATGGAAATCAAACTGGCCAAAGCAACTCCTACAAAGCGGAGTTTTCTGATTTTTTTCTTACTCTTCTCCCATCTGATCCAAGACTGAGTACCCAGAAGAACTGTATGGAACAGAAAAAACTGAGCAAAGTCTGCCTTTTTAAGCTAAGGGATCAAGGAAAGGAGCTACTTTGAGCAAGAAAGGGTGAGAAGAAACCTGGAGATGAAAGAATTGAATAAGGGATCCCATCATTCTGCTTATAAATTGGCATGAGTCCTGGGCTCTCTGAAGTACAGATCCAGGGGACAGACCAAGAGCCACACAGAAAAGTCTTGGAGACCTCAACTACACTATAAAATTCTGCCCAAGCTCCACACTGATGTCTGAGTGACCTACGCCTGGGGCAGGCCCATAGCTGCATCACCAACACTTTGGAAACATCTGACCTTAGCACCCTCTATGTGCACAAAGAACAATAAAACTGAAAGTATGAACCTATTTGATCCACCTAAACACAGTATTCTCTACAGGATTTTAACAACACCCAACATCTCACAACATAATATTAAAAATGTCCAGGACACAGTCCAAAATACAAAGAATCAGGAAACATAACTAGTTTTCAAGGGAAAAGACAACAAAAGCCAGCCCTGAGATGACGCACATGAGATTTTAAAGCCGCTATTAAAAATATGTTCCATGAAGAAAATAAACTTAAAGGAAAATATCATTTCTTGGGCCAGCTCATGGGCTGGTGATTAAGGGGGCTAGATCCCACATGGCCGACTGCACTGTAGGTTGTGGACCCGATGGCTTGAAATGCACACTAGGCATATGTGTGTGCATGCCCTAAATCCCAACAGAGTGGAGAAACAGAGGCAAAGGGATTGCAGTTTGACCATTCCCCATGAGGGATGTTAACTCTCTCTCCATCCTTCTCTGTCTCCAGTGAGTAAACTTAAAAAATACGTATTTTTTCAGAAGAGAAGTAGGAACTATAAGAAAGGAAACACAGCTGGGACCAGCAGTTAGCATAATGGCTATGTCACTGGTCTCCCATGTATTTGACTGTGGTTCGAATCCCGGACCAGGTGGCTTAAATTCACACCAGGCACATGTGCATGTGTGCCCAAGATCCTGAGAGGAGAAGGGATTGCAGCGTGGCCATTCCCCCTGGGGGGGAGGGGTAGTTTCTTTTTTTTTCTTTCTTTCTTTTTTTTTTTTTTTTTTAGAGGTTTTTGCTATAGGGCACGTGTGCTCGCCAGACAGACAGACAGAGACAGAGAGACTGAAGAATGGGAAGTGATGAGAGAAGAAGTAATCAATGGATTTAGTGATAGATCAGTAGAGATAATTTAACTTGAAAAACAGGGAGAAAATGATAACTAGAATAAACAGACCCTCTGGGGCCAGCAGGTGGTATGGTAGTTAAGGTGCTAGACTCCCATGTAGCCAGCTGCAGTGTTCCGAACCTGGTGGCTTGCTTTCTCCCTTTCTCTCTCTTTCTTAGTCTGTCTCTGGTGAGCACACACAAATTAAAA
>NW_006159952.1:477451-490974 GCF_000334495.1 Tupaia belangeri chinensis
CTCGGGATCTTGGGCACTCACACACACGCGCCCAGCATGCACTCACACACACGCGCCCAGCATGCAGGTAGGATTTTTTTCTGTTCTAGTTCTTTAATTTTTTTTCTTCTGCTATTTTCTGTTTTTCTAGCAGCTGATTGTGAATAACCTCCTTTGATTGAAGAATAAACATTCTTCCTACACCTTCATACATATTAGTCTCCTCTACCAAAGTCATAAAATCTGTAAGATGTGCGTGTTTCTTCATTCTGTTTAACTGTTCAATCTGTGTGTCTGCAAGCTTCACCTTCTGTTGAATGTCAATAACTTTGGTTTGAAGCTTTGTGAAAGCCTTCTTCAACTCCAGATTCATGGGGACATCCATCTTGGTACACTCTCAAAATAAATATTTTTTCTTTTTTTAAGAGAGGTTTTTGCTATAGGGCGTGTGCGCTTGCCAGACATACAGAGAGAGAGACATAGAGACAGAAAGCGAGAAATCACTCCCCAAGGGCGGGATGGTCACGCTGCAATCCCTTCTCCTCCATTCTTCTCTCGGGATCTTGGGCATGCACGCACACGCGCCCGGTGTGAGTTTTAAGCCACCAGGTCCGGGATGTGAACCGCGGTCGACTACATGGGAGTCTAGCGACATAGCCATTACACTAACTGCTGGTTCCCCCCAGGCTGTTTTATAAACTATTTCTATTTGCCTGCCTTTCTCTTTTCATCACTATATCTCCATCTGTTATGCTGAGGGGTGAAAACACAGCCCTCTGGAGATAAAAGAGTTCTTTATCACTTTAGCAGGCATGGAGGAGTTAACACTCTGAGTTCTGCCCCTCCCCCCCATGGGGGTTAAGCACAGTTTTTTATGGGAAGCTGGGAAAAACGGAGAGTTTCAGTAGGCTAAGGGTATCCTATCAGGAAGAAGCAACCCAGGATTTGCTCTAAAGAAGAAAGGGTCAGATAAGGAGGGTATCTGCCTTCTCAAGGTCTACTGGCTGCCTTAACCATCAGGTCTAGAGCTAGCCCCCCAAAATTAAATCTCCTTGTTGGCTGATTTCATTGTTATGTAGATTTAGGATTTTTTTTTTCCTTCATGGGTTTTTCCCATAGGGTAAATATACTTGCCCAAGACAGAGAGAGGGAAAGTGAGAAATCAGCCCCAGGGGGAATGGGCACACCACAGTCCCTCTCCTCCATTCTCCTTTTAGGATTTTAGGGACACAAGCACATGGTCCTGGGATCATTTTCAAGATGCTGTATTTAGGACTTGAACCATGGTCGGCCATGTGGGAGTCCAGTGCCTTGACCACAATGCTACCAGTTGGCCCAACTTATTTTTCTTATTTTAATTACCAGGAAGCATATCTACTTGCCAGAGAAAGAGAGGTAGAAAGAACGAGGGAGAAAATATCTGCCCTTCTCCATTTCTCCATCTGATTGGGAGTTGGGGCACATATGCACACACGGCCGGTGGTTGTTTATTTCTTTTTCTTTTTCTTTTCTTTTTTCTTTTTCTTTTTTTTTTTGCCGTAGGATGCAATGCATACACCAGGGACAGATGTCAGGGGTGGGAGGTGTCATGAGAAATCACTCCTCAGGGAGGAATGGCCATACCACAATCCTTTCTTTTCTCAGTATTCTGGGAATGCTCGCATGTACACCCCACATGATTTTCTTTCTTTCTTTCTTTAGTTTGTTTTGCTATAGAGCATGTGCACTCACCAGAAAGAGAGAGACAGAGAGACAAAAAGCGAGAAATCACCCCCAAGGGGGGATGCCCACACCACAGTCCCTTCACCTCCATTCTCTTGGGATCTTGGACACACACACACATGTGCCCAGCGTGCATTTAAGCCACCGGGTCCGGGAGTCAAACCGTGGTCGACTACATGGGAGTCCAACAACATAGCCATTACGCTAACTACTGGTCCCTGCCCCACACGATTTTCAAGTGACAAGGTTGGGAACTTAAATAAAAAAGTTGACCATATGGGATCCAGCACCTTAATCTCCAGCCACCCACTGGCTCATGCCTGTGTGCTTTTTAAGTCACCAGGGCTGGGATTTGAATAGTAGTTAGCCATGTGGAAATTGGATTTCTTAACCAGTAGGTCATAGGGTTGGCCCTGCTGGGGAGGTTTTGTTTTTTTTTTTAGACTTGTTTATTTAATTTTTATTAATTAGTATTATCACTCTTTAAATTGCCAGAAGGCCCATGTACTTACTACAGAGAAATAGAGAGACAGGGAAAGTAAGAAAGCAAGCTGCCACATCCAGGACTCAAACCATGGTTTGGCCATGTGGGAATCCAGCACCTCAACCACTACATCACCTGCTGGTCCTGCTGTGGAGTTTTTTAAAATTCATTTTTATATATGTTGATTTTCTTGTTTCAGATCCAACTCTAGTAGCTGGTTTTTATTTTATTTCTATATTTCTTAATTACATTACATATTTTTACTGTTATTTCTTGGGTAGCTGTAGGGGTTGGAAGCTAAGGTTCAGTTGTCATTTGCCACTTTCCTAACCCCTACCTACCACACACACATTCTGGTTTCCCACAGAGATACATGGTAACCCAGGACCTTCCCTGTGAGTCTAACTACATTACTGCCATGCCACTGCCTGGTTGGTTCCTAAAGAGGGAAAAAAAAATTAAAGAATTATTTATTTAATTTTATTTGTTATTATTAGTACTAGTATTTAATTTGAACAGAGAGAGACATAGAAAGAAAAAGTAAGAAAGCAAGCTGCCAGGTCCAGGACTCAACTGCAGTCAGCCATGTGGGAGTCCAGTGCCTTAACCACCACACCACCTGCCAGTCCCTAAAGGAAATGCTTTAATTGAAATATAATATCATGCCAGAAATGCACCATGAGAATACACTCAATCCTGAGTATATTATTCAATGAATCTTTACACAGTGAACACACTTCCATAAGTACCACCCAGATAAAGACACAGAACATAATCAGCATCCTATGTATCTAGTGCATTCTCCCAGGCATTCCCCTCCCACCAATGAAGGTGTCTGATACTCTGATGTCTACCCAGCTAGATTAGCTTTTGTATGCTAAATACATACACACACACACACACACACACACAAATATGCAAATAAATGTAATTTCCTTTTGTGTTGACTTCACCTGCCCCATATTATGTTACTGGGACTTACCAATATCATTTTGTGTGTGTTTACTTTCATGGCTTTATATAATTCTGCTTTATGAATTTACTACAATGTATTTATTCATTTTACTATAATGATACACAATGAGAGTGATTTAGAGAGAGACAGAGAGAGAGGCATTTTCCTCCAATTTCCTAGCTAATTGTTGTAGCCCAGCAAAAGGAAATGAAGGCATGGTAGTTGGGCCTCCAGAACGCCCGCTATTAAACCTCACACTGAACACTTGTTATCTTTTAGAAACAAAAGCAACATATGAGTGTAGAGAAACTATTATAGTTGAATTCATTTAGAATAGTTTTACAGAACTGAAGCCCTTCAAATTCACTTTCTTTGGCGGGAAGGGCAGGATGGGGGAAGGAAGACACATTTAGGTCCTTTAACCTAACTTGGCAATTGTTGGGAAATACCTCAGGAAGGATGATAAGATCTCTGCGTCATCAACTCCCTTCTAGATCAACAGTCTAAGGGCTATCAGGAAAGTGGAGTTTATAGCATAATAAACACAACTGACAACCAGCTCTTCAGCTCTGGATTCATGGCCGCCTTGAAACCCAACGCCGACTCTCCTCTGCCGTTTGGCAGGGAGTGCACCATCTGCATTGCCCTGCTGGTGGAGTGGAGCTCCATGAACTGGCCGAAGAGAAGCAGTGTGTGTGTGCTCTATTATCTCGGGCTGACGTTCATGCGATACTGCATCTGCCATTTCTCTTACCTGGGTGAGTTTACCTTCTTTTTCTTTTTTAACTTTTAGACACATGTATGAGGTCAGATTACATAGTAGTTGCTATTTATAACAACCATTTAAAGAAAAAATAATCTTTAGACAGATTTTTAGTTATTTTAAGTTATGTATGCCTATTAATTTATTCTCACCTGTTTTTCCATGCTGCTGCTCTCCAGAAGAGAAGGAACAGGCAATTCAAAAGGACCCTGGAGTTTTTAGAAACGTGCAAAATTGGTACTACAACAAGCCTAAGAGATCACAGAAATCCTTTTGTTTTTTTTTAAGAATTATTTTATTTAGATTTATTTATTTATTTATTTATTTTAATTTGACCAGAGAGGGACAGAAAGAGAGAGGTAAAGTGAGAAAGCAAGCCTCCAGGTCTGAGACTCGAACCGTGGTCTGCCATGTGGGAGTCTAGCACCCTTAACCATCATACTTGCCAGCCCCCAGAGATCCTTTTAATGGTACTCACAAACCACTGGAATTTTCAGAAAAAAGGTTTAAGTGATGATCCAACTTTTAATTAAGAGCAGAGTAAAAATGAAGAAGAGTTTAGTAAAAATAGCCACTGATCAATTTTCAGAGTTTATAAGCCCTGTACATACTTCTTTAGAACACCCAAACAGTAAAGTTGAATTCAGCGCGCCAACGCCAGCCCATGGGGCTGCGTGTTCACAACACACATGCCCGGATTGATAAGGTTCCTGGAACAAATCTGCAGCTGGCATGCTCAAACAGGTGACAGGCGTGTTAATCATTTCCTTACCAGGCAATCTCAGTCACAAGTTCCTGCTAAAAGTGAAATCAGCCTCTCTGTTTAAACACAGTTAAAAACTTTTTACTCAATTCACTTTACAATTTCTTCCTCCTACATTAAGCACATGGAAATTCGTTTGGCGATTCTCTTTACTGCACTATTGCCATTAGCTACTCCCACCAGCTGGAGTTTATCTAATCGTGCAGTGGATGGAAACTTCAGGACAAAATTCAATGGCTGACGTCTGAAATTACACTGGCTGTGGTTATGAAGAGGGTAAGGGAATGAACCTCTCAGTTACTCTTACTTATATTTTTCTTCTCTTATGCTAGATTTAATACACCATAACATGTGTCAGGTATAGTCTTGCAATTATAGTTAACAATGAGGATTTGCTTGATGATTGTGTTTAAGTGATCAGAGGTGAAAAACATGACATTTAAATGCACAATGAAACGTGTAAAAAGCAAAATTGCTTCTGTTTCTTGACAAATGCTGTTGTTATTAATTAAACAGCTTGTTAACTAAACTGTTACTGAAATGAAATGTTCTGTTGCATTGATGTAATGTCGATTGTTCAATGAACAGACTGGAGACAATTTTGTGTGAATGAAAAGACAAATAGTTTTGGTTATTGGAAATAATCAAGCTGGAAACTAGATGGAACATCTAGAGTCAGATTTCAAATGTCAACTAATTCTGGTTCTAATAGAAACAGTGTTTTATGGCTGTGTGTTTCCATTCAGGAAGGTGATTTACTTTTCTGTTTCTTAAAATCTATTTGAAAAAGTTATGTGAATTTTATAAATGAAACTTATATAGATATTTCAATTATCCTCTTTTCTGACAAGTAAAATGTTATTTGGTATAATAGAAGGACTTTCAGTAGAAAAGTACGGATTCTTCTCTTGCCTGTTTCAATTGTGGTTATATTGAATTTCAAGAAAAATAGTAGATTTCTTTTCTTTGAGTTTTGGGTACATAGAAGACTATGGAACTAAATATTGATTATTTATATATTTTTCATGTGTGCACATTTATATTATTGGATTTTAGAAGACATTTTCTAGACACCTGTATAAAATCTTATTAAGGACTCAATAAATCAGTGATGAATCAAAAAGGAAGTAGAAGATAGGATCTTTGCCTGAAAAATTTAATTCTCATCTTTGCCACTATGAATTAGGGTTCCATTTTGAAGACCTTTAATTAACAATTTCTTCTGAGTGTTGGAAAAATTACAGGGATGACATACAAGTTTTTGCAACAACATTGCTCCATTCTTGTGAAAACCTGGAAACAGTCAAATATTAAATAAGATAGTGGTTACATACAATGGAATACTAGCTAACTCATAAAAAGGAATGAGGTGAATCTGTATTATTAACATGAAGACAGCCCAAGTTATATTGCTAAGAAAAGAAAAAGCAAGTCTTAAAGAATTGCATTTTTCATCTTTGATAAATACCAGAATCTATATTTACAATATCTACAGGAATAATCACCAAACTACCTTTATAGTAGCCATTTTGGGGAATCGAAAGAGAAAGTTCACTTTCTACTTTGTAGACATTAGAATATTATTGGTAACGGGGGCGGCAGGTGGCATAGTGGTTAAGTCATTTGATTCACACATGGCCGACTGCAGTTCGAGTCCAGGACCTGGTAGCTTGCTTTCTCACTTTCCCTTGCTTTCTCACTTTTCCTCTCTTTATCTCTCTCTCTCTCTCTCTCCCTCTTACTCTCTCTAGGCAAAATTGCTAAAAAAAAAAAAAAGGGAAGAATGGTATTGGTAGAAACTTGATTTTTATTTACTGCTAAAACCTGAGTGTATAGGGCCAGCAGATAGCATAGCAGTTACATCTCTGGACTCCCGTATGGCTGACTAGGTTTGAGTCCCAGACCCAGTGACTTGAAACTCATGCCAGGAGTGTGTGCGTGCATGCCCAAGATTGCAGGAGAATGGAGGAGAAGGACTTGCGGAATGGCCAGCCCCATGAGGGATGATTTCTCATTTCCCTCTCACTGTATCAGTTTCTCTCTCTCTCTCTAGTGAGTGCAGGTGCCCTAAGGCAAAAACGTTTACAAACAACCCCTGAGTGTATAATATCTGGCACATAATAGGTACACAATAATTACCGTTGAACAAATGGATAGTTTTGTGTAATATTTATTTAGGTATTTTAATATATTTAAATATTTTTACTAGAATTGTTTAACTTTACTTATTTTATTTATTTTGATTTGAGCAGAGAGGGACAGAGTGAGAGAGAGAGACAGAGATGGAAAGTGAGACAGCAAGCTGCCAGGTCCGGTACTCGAACTGCAGTTGGCCATGTGGGAGTCCAGCGCTCTTAACCACCACGCCACCTGCCAGCCTCATATATATTTAAATTTCTTCCATGAGTGAGAAACAGAGAGACAGCACCTCCAACTGGTCTTGATGCCGCAATCCACCCTGGCGTCAGTCAGCCCCAGATAGTGGCCACACACATGCCTGGAGTACTCAGAAAAGTCTCCAGACCTGAACCCAAAACATTTCCCTGTGGTCAGCCTTGCAGAGTGTTGCATTTTACCACCGTGCCCCATCTGTCACCCTAATATATAAATTTCAAGAAACCAGCATGATCAATTTATAAGCAGATAAAATCCACAAAGTACCTTATTTTTTAAGTGAAAAAAAAAAAAAAGACTTACAACAGCTTTCAGAGCCTGTAATCCTTTTTCTCCTCAAGTTACTTTTTTCCTTTCCCACTCTCTTGCAGACATTCCTTCTCTCTTTCAGCTAATTTTGTTCAAAGAGAAATTTAGATGTTACAGTGTCTATGCATACTGAAGACTTTCTAAATTTCTTACTTTGGGTTTAATGTCCCTCTTTGGGAATCCCCAATCTCTAGGAAACACATTCTTTCCATTTCCAATTCAGCTAGGAAAAAAAGTATCTTAGCTTCAGCTGTTCTGGAAGATAAAATCAGGATACTCATTTAGATCGACTGAATTCTCTAACACTAGTGGGGCTGGAAGACTCAGTGCACTGGCTTTGGGAGCTTTGAGGGCCTGGATAAAGCTACCAGTAAACCAACTGGACTAAGGATGGGAGAGACGGATTCCCAAATAAAAACTGAGGCTGTTGGGACTAGCAGGTGTCCTTGTGGGTAAGGTGCTGGACTCCCACATGGTTGCCCGTGGTTCGAGTCCAGGCCCAGTAGCTTGAAAATCATGCCGGTCACATGTGTGTGCATGCCCAAAATCCCAAGAGGAGAATGGAGAAGGGACTGCGGCGTGGCCTCCTCCCCACTTCCCCACCCCCAGAGTGACTTCTCATTTTCCCTGTCTTTCTCAGGTGAGTGCAAATGGCCTATGGCAAAACCTTAAAAAAAAAAAAAAAAAAAAAAAAGAGGCAATTGCCATAAGTTGCCGTATCAGGAATAAATGCCTGGTAAATGTCAAACCCAAAGAAAGATGGTTATTTATTCTCTTTTCCGCTGCTCTCAAAAGTGAATAGCGTATGCGAGAACTCAATCAACTCTAGTCCATAAAGATGTGCATGTGAGTGTGACAGACACAGAGGGGGCAGGTGCACTGCAGTAAGGAGGGGCTGGCAGAGCCCTGGTCTAGAGCAGTAAGTCTCAGATTTGCTGGGCAGAGTTCTGACACCCAGGCCCCTCTTTCTTTCTTTTTTTTTCTTTCTGTTTTTTGGAGAGGTTTTAGCTATAGGGCACGTGCACTCACCAGAAAGACAGAGACAGAGAGACAGAAAGTGAGAAATCACCCCCGGGGGATAGTCACACTGCAATCCCTTCTCAATTCTCCCTTCGGGATCTTGGGCACTCATGAACATGCGCCCGGGTGAGTTTAAGCCACCAGGTCCAAGACTCGAACCACAGTCGACTACATGGGAGTCCAGTGACATAGCCATTACGCTAACTACTGGTCCCAGACCCCTCTTTCTGATACCAAGAGAAGAATACCTAATGCCAGGGCCCACGCGTTAGTACCTTCGGCTCCCAAATCAGTCACATTAGAGCCAAAATTGAGAACCACTGGTTAAAAGAGATATAGGTGTATGAGTGTGTAAGCCAGTAGCACTGGAACAGATGTATAGTGATCTGATCTAAAAGATTAATCACTTAGACCAGCAAATGGTATAATAGAGCATGGTTTGAGTCCCAGATCCAGAGGCTTAAATTCACACTAGATGTGTGTGTGTGTGTGCCCAAGATCCTGAGAGGAGACTGGAGAAGGGTTGAGGCATGGCCATTCTCCCTGTTGGGTAATTTCTCACTTTCTCTTTCTGTGTCTGTCTTTCCAATGAAAGCACACACCCTATAGCAAAAACACATCTTAAAAAAAAAAAAAAAAAAAAAAGCAATTAACCCCTACTGGGGCCAGCAGGTGGCATGGTGGTTAAGGCACTGGACAGTCCCACATGGCCCACCATGGTTTAAGTACCAGACCTGGTGGCTTGCTTCCTCACCTTCCTTCTCTCTGTGTGTCTGTCTTTCTCTGGTGAAATTAAAATAAATGAATGAATAAATAAAATTAAATTTAAAAAAGAGTAATTTACTCCTACTTAAAGACAGATTGCCCTACATGTAACAGTTATGTACAAAACAGTTATAAAATTTTCCTTGGCTTTACAATAATAAATGAAAAACACTAAAATTCTATTCTTTAATCAAACAAGAGTTTTATGCTGTCGGGGTTTTCCTTTTTCTTTCTTCTTTTTTTTTTGTTAAGACAGTGAGAGCAAAATAAGTTACTGTAATATAAAGACAGGAGCTGAGTGAGCTGCCACCAATGGAGAAAGAGGATATTTTCATACAACCAGTATTTTTCTCCATTCCATCTCCATTTGATGTCAGTCAAAACATATCACTGGCCATTTAGTTTTTAAAAAATTCAGGTGGCATGGTGGTTGAGGGTGCTGGACTCCCACGTGACTGACTGTGATTCGAGTCCTGAACCTGGCAAGTTGCTTTCTCACTTCCTCTCTCTCTCTCGCTTTCTCTCTCTCTCACTCTGTCCCTCTCTGGTCAAATTAAAATAAGTAAATAAATAAATAAAGTTAAATAAAATAATAACACAATAATAATTCCTGTTTTATTTATGCACTTATTTAAATTTGACCAAAGAGGGACAGAGTGACAGAGAGTGAGAGAAAGTAATTAACCACATGAGAGTCCAGAACCCTTAACCACTATGTGACCTGCTGGCCCCAGTAAAATAACTATTAAAAAAAAAATTCAGGGACCAGCAGTTGGCGTAATGGCTATGTTGCTGGACTCTCATGTAATCGACCGTGGTTCGAGTTCCGGACCTGGTGACTTAAACTCACGATGGGCACGTGTGTGGGCATGTCCAAGATCTGGAGAAGAGAATGGAGGAGAGGGGATTGTGGCATGGCGATTCCCCCTTGTGGCATGGCCATTCCCCCTGGGGGGTGATTTCTCACTTTCTGTCTCTCTGTCTCTCCTTGCCTTTCTGGCGAGCACACATGCCGTATAGCAAAAACCTCTAAAAAATTTTTTTTCAATATACTTCTGCACATGAACCAGTTTCTTTATGTATGATAAAGGAATGGGGAAGCGAAGATCGAAGAATAGAGAAAACTATACTGTAGTGGGATCAGCAGATGGCGTAATAGCTATGTCACTGAACTACATGGGAGTCCAGCGACATAGCCATTACGCTACCTGCTGGTCCCTCCCTGAGTGATTTTTAAGCAACTGTGTCTAGGACTTGAACCTTGGTAGGCCATGTGGGAATTCAGTGCCTTAACCACCACATCACCTTCTGGCCCCACAACAGGCATTCTACTGTGGTATCCTCTTTATGTACATGTTTTTGTAAATCTGTATTTTTGTATGTTTTGCATATATTTTTAAAAAATTGATCAATATGGTAATGTATTTTAATCTTAATCTATTTCTTTCTTTTCTCTCTAAGCATTAAGGTTTTTAATATTTATCCATACTGCTGTGATGTAGAGCTATACTTTCTTTTTTTAAAAGAATTATTTATTTATTTTCCTTTGTTGTTATTATTTTTCAATTTGATCAGACAGGGACAGAGAGAGAGAGCGAATGAGAAAGCAAGAAAGGAAGCTACCAGGTCCAGGACTTGAACTGCCGTTGGCTATGTGGGAGTCCAGTGCCTTTAACCACCATGCCACCTGCTAGTCCCTATATCTATAATTTCTAATTACTACAAAATACAAATGTTCCATGGTGTGAATTTATTCATTTCACCTATTTAAAGCAACAAGATGGAAAGCAAAATTATCTCCAACTCTCTGCATTACCAAATTTGATAAACATCCTCATACTGCTTCTTAATAGATGTAGTGTGAGAGTTTGAGATGTAGTTATATCCAGGAATGGCACCACTGGGTCTACCAAATTTAACTAAGAAGTTCCTTTTTTTCTTTTTTACTTTTGTCAGAGGGCATGTGCACTCACTGGAGAGAGACAGAGAGCGAGAGAGAAAATGAGAAAGGACTCCCTTGGGGTATGGTTATGCCACAATCCCAAAAAGTGCCACATTTCTTGTTGAGTGGTGGCACTAGCCTGCACACACATCTTTTTATGCTCCTGTCCCCTGCAACCAATGCAGAGTACAATTTGTTACCATCCACTCACTTTTTTTTCTTTTCCTTTATTTCATTTTACTTAAAAATTTTTAAATCACCAGATGGCATATTCATTTGCCAGAGAGAGACAGAGAGAGGGAGAAAGCACTCCCCAATGGGGTGTGGTCACACCACAATCTCTTCTCTTCCATTTCTCCATCCAGTCAGCATGTGGGACATGCTCACATGTACGGCCAGCAGTGTTTTTCAAGCTGCCAGACCAGAATTCAAACTACAGTCAGCCATGTGGTATCCAGCTCCCTTGACCACGAGGCACTTTATTGGCTCACACCTGTCTATGCACTTGAAACTTGTGTAGACTCTAGGAGGTTGAGGATAACCCTTTGCATAAGCTCAGATGAAGCTGGAAGGTTCCGTTACTTTCCCAGGCTATCCGGTAGGCCTGTTGGCCTCGCTTCCTCATCTGTGAACCCCACAAAGGTCTAAGATGAGATCAGAAGTGTCTCCTCTATCCATCTCTTCTGGCCTCCTTTCTCCCCTTCCTGGTCCTTTTCCATGGAGGTTGTTGCTGTCACCTTTCGGAATCTGTGTATCCGGTCTGCTACCAGGTTCTACTTTAGTTCCTGGTGCTACTCAGGCCACACTGCAGGGGTGAGAGATGCAAGGCCAAGTCCAGAGACAGCTCAGCCTTGAGGACTCTGATGCTGTTCTCTCCTGCCACTGTTACTGTCCAGGACAGGTGAGTGCACAGAGGGTCCCAGCTTCCACTCAGCCTGGGGATATCACAGCATTTCAGTGTCATCACAGTTTACACGGATTCACCTCTGTAGAATGTTTTAATTTTAATTTTAATTTTTTTGGAGAGCTATTCACTATAGGGCTCGTGTGCTTGCCACACAGACAGTGAGTGAGAGAGAGACAGAAAGAGAATGGTGATGCTGCAATCCCTTTCTCCTCCATTCTCCTCTCGGGATCTTGGGCACGCATGCACATGTGCCCAGCGTGAGTTTAAGCTACCAGGTCTGGGACTTGAGCCACGGTCGACTACATGGGAGTCCAGAGACATAGCCACTACGCCAACTGCTGGTCCCCACCTCTGTAGAATGTTTTAAAAATAATCTCTAAATTAAACAGAAATACAGAGTGAGTAATTTCCCTAGGACACAGGGATCAAGATCAGGTTCTAAGAGAGGCCTAAGTTTCTGGGAGAACTGAGATCTAGTGATTTCAGAGATAAGAGCAATGAGGATGTTCTGCTGAGAATTTACCCTGGTAGAGCCCCTGGAGAAAAGGCAACGCCAAAGAGTTTGCAGACCACATCCTCCTGTGAGTCTCTGATCACTCAGATTGATCTAGAAGTTAGGAAGAAATGAATAACTTATCAGATGACTAAAAATCACCACAGAGGCACAAGAAATATGCAAAACCAAGAAAATACCTCACCCTCAAGGGAAAAGAATAACTCCTCTTCGTCCACAGACAGTACAATGGAACTCATGGAAATGTCTGATAAAGAATTTAGAGTATTCATAGTGACAAAACTAACAGAGATGGAAGAGAAGAGAGACAATGAACACCAAAAGAAAAAATCCAATGAGTTCCAGAAGGTGGGGAAGTTCTTGCGAGAGCTGAAGGAGGAAATACCATAAAAAAGAATTGAATGGGGACCAGCAGTTAGCGTAATGGCTATGTCGCTGAACTCCCATGTAGTCGACCGCAGTTCGAGTCCTGGACTTGGTGGCTTAAACTCATGCTGGGCACATGTGTGTGCGTGCCCAAGATCCCAAGAGGAGAACAGAGGAGGAGGGATTGTGGTGTGACCATCCCCCCTGGGTGGGTGATTTCTTGCTCTCTGTCTCTCTCTGTCTTTCTAGTGAGTGCATGAGCCTATAGCAAAAAGTCTCAAAAAAATAATAATAATCAAATGGAACTGTTTGAGACGAAGACTATAAAACAGAAAGTCAAAACCTCCTTTGAACGTATTAAAAGCAGACTAGATCATATAGAAAATCGAATCTCAGATGTAGAAGACAGGATAACTAGACTAGTAAAATCCACCACGAAGACTGAGAAAATAGTCCCCAAAATAAGAAATACACAAGAAATACTAGATATCATTAAACATTCAAACATCTGGATAATAGATATTCCAGAAGGTGAAGAGACTAATAAGAGCATTGACAATGTATTCCATGAAATCCTGGAAATAAAGTACATGAGTTTGAACTGGTGCAATAGAATGTTATGACTTTTTTTTTTTTTTTT
>NW_006159952.1:490989-493101 GCF_000334495.1 Tupaia belangeri chinensis
TTTTTTTTTTTTTTTGGAGAGGTTTTTGCTATAGGGCATGTGCACTCGCCAGACAGACAGAGACGAAGAGTCAGAAAGCGAGAAATCAACCCCCGGGGGGAGGGTGGCCATGCTGCAATCGCTTCTCCATTCTCCTCTTGGGATCTTGGGCATGCACGCATGCACGCCTGGCGGGAGTTTTAAGCCACCAGATCCGGGACTCGAACTGCAGTAACTACATGTGAGTCCAGCGACATAGCCATTACGCTAACTGCTGGTCCTGAATTTTATGACTTTTGACTAAAACATTACTGACCTTCTATGCTTTGTTTTCCAGTGTTAAGGAGTTTTGTCTTCTCTCAAGTTGTGGATAGGTCCAATTTGAACAGAATCCTAACCTGTTTCCTGGCTTTAAGTATTAAGCAAAATGGGACCAGCGGATGGTGTAATGGCTATGTCGCTGGACTCCCATGTAGTTGACCATGGTTCAAGTCTTGGGCCCAGTGGTTTGAACTCATGCTGGACAATGTGCGTGCATGCCCAAGATCCCGAGAAGAGAATGGAGGAGAAGATATTGTGGCATGGCCAGCCCCCACGGGGGGTGATTTCTCAGTTTCTGTCTCTCTGTCTCTGTCTCTCTCTTTCTGTCAAGTACACACACCCTGTAGCAAAAACCTCTCCAAAAAAGAAAAAGTATTAAGCAAAGTTTTCTTAACATTTTTAAATTTTGATTTATTAAAGCTAAAAAACTGCGTTTCTTGAAATTAAAAAATGTATTTAAAAATACCTATTTAGTAACCACAGTAAGCTATATAGCCTCAGCTATGTGCTATTTTATACTATATTCATTCTATGCACAAAGT
This sequence comes from Tupaia belangeri chinensis, assembly GCF_000334495.1. Lineage (NCBI taxonomy): Eukaryota > Metazoa > Chordata > Mammalia > Scandentia > Tupaiidae > Tupaia > Tupaia belangeri. Next base: position 491,832 of record NW_006159952.1, read on the forward strand.
TTCATGCCTAAAGTTAATTTTTGTTCACAGATATGTATATATCAGCTGAAGTTACTATTGAAAGTATATACATTAAGAAATTTTGTGAATTAATACAATGTGGGAAAGAATAAAGGAATGGAAAGCAGCTGCAGATACCAGAGACAGGGTGGGAGGAGGATAGGAAATGGCGGAGGGTGAGAAATTGGGGGGGAGGAATATATATATATATGCACACACACACACAAGAAACAAGAAACTGAAAATCATTTGTTGATGATAACATGTATGGTTAAGCCACTGTACAGTGTATTCTGGCTGGAAAATTGCATTTTGTATGCTGTGGTGATGTTCAGAGAAAGTATGTAAAATAAATAAATTGATAAAAAAAGAAAACAAGAAAAAATAGGTATTAAATAGGAATCTAATGAAAACATTAGTATAGTTTAGCACATGTTACGTAATTAAAGAAATAGATAAAACTAAAAAAAAAAAAAAAAAAAAAAAAATTCCTGAGAGGGCTGACCCTGTATCTTGGTGGTTGAGGGAGCTGGATCCCGCATGGCTGACTTTAGTACAAATCCTGGAGCTGGCGGCTTGAAAAAATTGCTCCATGTGAGAACATACCCAGGATCCCAGCAGTATGGAAGAATGGAGAAGGGATTGCAGCCTTGCCCTCCCCTTGGGGGTGATTCTCACTTTCCTCTGTCTCTGTCTCTCTCCTATGAGGGCACAGGCCCTATATCAATACTACAGAAAAAAGAAATCAGCCAGTATCTTTTCTAAGAATATACTTTATTATAAAGTCAGTGGAGCAGAGATACTGTTCACATTGAATTTGAAGGTAAACATTTCTCATGAAGTTTAAAATTTACCTGCCTTCTTTTTTCTTCCTTTGTCCACATCTTCAGCTTAAACAAACCTGCTTACCTTTTGATTCACACCAGATTACCTGGGGCAGGGTGCATCCTGGAGTTAGCAAAGTGCTTTTTCAGCATTTCCCTCAATGAACTCTCAGAGGTATTTTATGGCAAGCGTTAAAATGACACACTGGTGAGTAACCTTTGTGCTCCTTCGTTAATACTGACCTGTTTATGGCGATAACTAGGATTAAAAAAGACAAATGGACAGGCTTCTACAGCCTGTAAACTCTGATTTAAATTTTTTTCAAAGCACTGAATCATATATACATATACATACACACATACATATATGATTCAGTGCTTTGAACCACCATGCCATCTGCTGGCCCCAACCAAGTGAGATTTAAAAAAAAATTATATATATATAT
>NW_006159952.1:493189-498136 GCF_000334495.1 Tupaia belangeri chinensis
TTTTTTTTTTTAAATCTCACTTGGTTGGGGCCAGTAAGTGGCATGATGGTGAAGGGTGCTGGACTCCCACATGGCTAACCATGGTTCAAGTCCCAGACCTGGCAGCTTTCTTATTCACACCCCCTCCAATCCCCTCTCTGGTCAAATTTTTAAAAATAGTTAAAAAACAAACAAAACAAAACAAAACAAAACAAAAAAACCCCAACAATTCTAAAACAAAAACCTCATTTGGTCAAGTACATTAGTTATCTATTTCCTTTAATAGTTCTGACTTTTTTAGCTACTTGAGCAGTACATTATCAGTACTGACCAAGGGGGTCGCAGAGCCCAATGCCCTGTGGTACCAAGGGAAGAAGTACAGAACTTGTAGAGCATCTAGTCTCTGGAGGTTCAAGGTATATACACAGATGACCAGTGAGGAAACAGGAAAGTGATATGTATGTCTGTGTATTTCCGTCACGAGGTAGTCAAACGTATTAGCATATGTGATGTATATGTAAGTATACGCATGTGTGAAGTGGTGTGGCACAGACAACCAGGGAACGGCAAGACGCAGTACGGAAATTATGTGAAGCGACCATGGGCCACAGCAGCTGGAAAGTGTTGTCCTTCTCGTTACTAAGGCAAGACTCTGCTATGGAAAGTTTTGCAGCTTAGTGTTTCTTTTCCTTCCTTCCTTCCTTCCTTCCTTCCTTCCTTCCTTCCTTCCTTCCTTCCTTCCTTCCTTCCTTCCTTTCTTTTTGACATAATTATAGTCAATTCCCCCTACCACTTCATCCTCCCCAGAAGTAGCAAAATTACTGCACAGAGAGCTCCCAGGTACCCTGCCAGCTTTTCCTGATGGTCATCACTTATATAACTATAGTATATTATTAAAATTGTAAATAGACAGTGGGGTAATCTACAGATTTTTTCAAATTTCATCAGTTTGGCTTTTAATTTTTTTTTAAATTTCTCTTTCGTTCTTTATTTTCTTCCTCTCCCTCCTTCCTTCCTCTCCTTCCTTCCTTCCTTCTTTCCTTCTCTCTCTCTCTCTCTCTTTCTTTCTTTCTCTTTTCCATGAGTGAGAGATACAGAAAAAGAAATAGAGATGGAGAAAGGAGAGAAATAGAGAGAGAGAGAGCACCCTCAAAAGGGTTTTGAAGATGCAGTCCACTCCCAGACTCAGCCAGCCCTGGATCATAGGCATGCGTGTACCAGGCCTACCTAGGGAGGCTGACATGTGAACCTGGAACTTTCCCACACGCGTCAGCTTTGCAGAGCATCATGTTTTATCACTATTGTCAGCCTCGAGAACTCGCCAGTTTTACATGCACGCTCTTGTTGTGGAGCTGAATTTTTATAAATTCATTCAGTAGATAAAGAAGAGCAATGAAGAAAGATTAGAGATAAGCAGACCCTCATAGAGAAGTTACTTTGAAGAATTGTTCTCTCACCTTGCTCTTCGAACTCTTAGCCATTCTATGTATTGGAGGTAATTTTACCGCACTGCTTTCCTCACCAGGGGATAACTTGTTACCGCTGGTCACAAATGTTACTGAAGCACTTACTCCTTATTTAGGTGACTTAAACATAGGCAATTTCCCCTCCAGAATAATTTGCTATCTGTAAGCTAGTTCGTAAATAAGTGGTTTGGGATCCAGGACAAATGTTCCCGTGGAACAGTCCCTTCTCCTTCATTCCTCTATCTTGCTGGGATTTGGGGTATGAACATACATGCACCTGATATGTTCCTTAAGCCATGGGGGCCAGTACTCAAAATGCAGTTGGTCATGTGGGACCCAGCTCCCTTAACCACTAGGCTCTGGGGTCAGCTGGATGTATTTTTCATTTTTTTTTTTTTTTGAGAGGATTTCACTATAGGGCGCATGCGCTCGCCAGACAGACAGAGAGAGACAAAGAGACAGAAAGCGAGAAATCACCCCCCAGGGGGGATGGTCACGCTGCAATCCCTTCTCCTCCATTCTCCTCTCGGGATCTTGGACACGCACGCACACGCGCCCGGTGTGAATTTTAAGCCACCAGGTCCGGGACGCAAACCGCGGTCGACTATGTGGGAGTCCAGCGACATAGCCATTATGCTAACTGCTGGTTCCCATGGATGTATTGCTTTTATAGTCAGAAAAACAAGAGTGCTTCTGGAATTAGGGAGGTGCAATTTTTTTTTTTTTTAGGAGAGATTTTTTTGCTTTAGGGCACATGTGCTCATCAGAGAGACAGAGAGACAGAAATGAAATAACTCCCTAGGGAGATGGTCACGCCACAATCCCTTCTTCTTCATTCTCTTATTGGGATTTTGGACATACATGCACGCGCACTTGGTGTGAGTTTCAAGCTGCTGCGTCTGGAACTCGATCTGTGGTCAGCTACGTGGGAGTCCAGCAATACAACCATCATGCCATCACATAATTTAAAAAAAGAAAGAAATTATTTAATTTATTATTATTATTTTTAAATTTGGTATAGGGCACATGTGCTCACCAGAGAGATACAGACGAAGATAGAGATAAAGTGAGACAGCAAGCCCCCAGGTCTAGGACTCAAACATTGGTTGGCTATGTGGGAATCCAGTGCCTTAACCACCATGCCCCCTGTTGGCCTTGGTGCTTACAACTTTTAAAACCAGTTTCTAGTACTGTTGGCCTTCTATATCCATGAGTTTTGTGTCTGTTGAGTCAACCAACCTCAGATGGAAAAAATTTTGGAAAAAAAATAACAATACACCAATAAAAATAATACAAATTGGGGTTGGCAGGTGGCATGGTGGTTAAGGTGCTGGACTCCCACATGGCTGACTGTGGTTTGAGATCTGGACCTGTTGGCTTGCTTTCTCACTTTCCTGCTCTCTGTCTCTCTCTGGTCAAATAATAATAATAATAATAATAATAATAATAATAATAAAAATTAAATAAATCATGTTTTAAAAATACAAATTAAGGGAACCAGCAGTTAGCGTAATGGCTATGTTGCTGGACTCCCATGTAGTCGACCGCAGTTCACGTCCCAAACACGGTGGGTTAAAACTCACCCTGGGCGCGTGTGCGTATGCGCCCAAGATCCCGAGAGGAGAATGGAGGAGAAGGGATTGCGGCGTGACCATCCCCCCTGGGGGGTGATTTCTCGCTTTCTGTCTCTCTGTCTCTCTCTGTCTGTCTGGTAAGCGCACATGCCCTATAGCGAAAACCTCTCAAAAAAAATACAAATTAAAATACAGTATAGCAACTATTTACATAGTAATTACATTATATTAGGTTTTATAAGTAATCTAGAGATTATTTAATTTATACAGGAGATTGTGCATATTCTATGCAAATCCTGTAATATTTTCTGTAACGGTGGTTTTGGGTATCCTGGATTTGGGTATCTGTGAAGATCCTGGAACCGATCCTGTGGGTACTGAGGGTCATCTGTATTGTCTGAAGGAGAGCAGGTGGCATATGCAGCATTTATGTGAGGTGGTTTCGAGTTCCAGCTGCATTGTGTGGGAGTTGTCTGAGTGTTGCAAGCACACACCTGATTGGGAACTTGGCACAGAGAAGTTATCTGTGCAAAGAAGAAGCTGATGCCACCCTTACCTTGGTTTCCCAATTGGGATATGAAGCATCGTTGTGTCGAGAAAGAACCCAGTTCCTGCTGGGCCACACGTCCATTTTGCCCTGGGCTTTTGTCACCATTCCAGGAGATGTTTTACTGAAAGCCTTGCCCTTCTATTAAGGAAATGTTGACAAGCATCCAGCTCTCCTAGTTCCTGAGCCAATCCCAGCGTCATCAAGTGCTTGTCCTCATCAGGGAGAGGAAAAAGGGAAAATATTGTTATCTAGAAATCTCAGAGTGATTTCGTCCTGAAGTACCTTGTATTTTCTCAGGAGATCCTATCTTGAATTTGGCCCCATCATCACCATCACAGCCTTTCGGTCTTCTAGAGCCTTGAACTCAGTGACAGCGCTTCCTGGTTCCTTTCTACGCACTCTTCGATGGGACTTCAGGCTATAAATACTTGCAAATGCTTGTGCTCAGTCATTTGATACAGTTTACAGCCTATACAAGAATGTTTGTCACAGGGCTGGCAGGTGGCATGGTGGTTAAGGGCACTGGACTCCCACATGCAGACCATGGTTCGAGTCCTGGCCCTGGTGGCTTGCTTTCTCACTTTCCCTCTTTCTCTCTCTCGCTCTCTCGTTCTGTCCTTCTCTGGTCAAAATACAAATAAATAAATAAGGTTAAGTAAAATAATTCTAAAAGAAAAGTGTTTCTCATGCCCATGCCTCAATCCCTTCTCCTCCTTCTCTTCTTGGGATCCTGGGCACGTATGCACACGCACCCGGCGCGAGTTTAAACCACCAGGTCTGGGACTTGAACCGCAATCAACTACGTGGGAGTCCAGCGACATAGCCATTATGCTAACTGTTGGTCCCAAGAGTCACTCTTTTTTAAAGAATAATTTTATTTATTTATTTAAATAATTACTTATTTAAATCCATTTGGTATTTTTTTAAAAAAAAATTGACCAGAGAGAGAGAAAGGGAAAGGGAGAGAGCAAACCACCAGGTCTGGGACTTATGTTGGTCATGTGGGAATCCAGCGCCTTTAACCACCATGCCACCTGCTGGCCCCTATTTATGTTTTTAATTTGACCAGAGGTTACAGAGAGAGAGAAAGTGAGAAAGCAAGCCACCAGATCTGGTACGTGAATCGTGGTTGGCCATGTGGGAGTCCAGCACCACACCACCTGCTGGCCCCCGAGTAAGGATCACTCTTTACAAGACTACCATTATAGGGACCAGCAGTTAGTGTAATGGCTATGTCGCTGGACTCCCATGTAGTCGATTGCAGTTCGCGTCCCAGACTCGGTGACTTAAAACTCATGCTGGGCACGTGTGCGTGCGTGCCCAAGATCCCGAGAGGAGAATGGAGGAGAAGGGATTGCAGTGTGGCCATCCCTCCTGG
>NW_006159952.1:498212-505686 GCF_000334495.1 Tupaia belangeri chinensis
ACCTCTCCAAAAAAAAAAAAAAAAAGAGTACCATTATAATTTTGTAAAATAGGTTAGAGAAATGTGATATTAATGCATGTGCAAATATGTCCTGTTTTTCCCTGTAGATACAATCATGCTGGCCTAAGCATACTGATGCTATAAAAAGCTAAAATGCTTCAGCTTGCTTATTCTTTATGCTTTCTTTCTTTCTTTCTTTTTTTTGGAGAGGTTTTTGCTATAGGGCAAGTGTGCATGCCAGAAAGACAGAGAGACAGAGAGACAGACAGAAAGAAATCACCCCACAGGGAGGATGGCCACGCTGCCACAATCCTTTCTCCTCTATTCTCCTTTCGGGATCCTGGGCACACATGCACATGCGCCCGGCATGAGTTTAAGCCACTGGGTCCAGGACTCAAACCGTGGTCGACTACATGGGAGTCCAGTGGCATAGCCATTATGCCAACTGCTGGTCCCCATGCTTTTTTCTAAAAAAAGAGAATTTCTGAGTCCTGTAAAATGTAGATGCTTAGTGATTTGTGTCTATTTCTTTTTTTATTTTTTTCTTCTTTTAGGTTTTGCCATAGGACACGTGTACTCACTGGAGAGACCGAGACAGAAAGAGAGAGGGGAATTGAGAAATCATCTCCTGGGGGGATAGCCATGCTACAATCCCTACTCCTCCATGCTGTCCTAGGGATTTGCACGCATGCACACATGTCTAATAGGATTTTTAAGCCACTGGGTCAGGTACTTGAACTGCAATTGGCCATGTGGGAGGCCAATGCTTTAACCACCATGCATCCTTCTGGCTCATCCATTTCTTGATAAATATGGAGAAAATAATTTCAAGCAAATATGACACTTCACTAAAGAACAAAGTTATTAATATTTCTTCTTCAATTTAATTGGGTTAAAAAATGTTCTTGTATTCTAGAACATGTAAATGCTGTGAGAGGCAAAAATGAGAAAGAAGCAGTTCCTGTCTGCATAATCTAGTCAAAACAAAACCAAAAATTGATGGTAACTTCTTAAAAAATAATTATTTAATTTTATTAATTATTATTATTTTAATTCACTATAGGGTATGTGTGCTTACCAGAGAGAGAGAGAAGAAAAGTAAGAAAGCAAGCTGCCAGGTTTAGAACCCAAAGGTAACTTTTAAATGTGTGTCTCTTTGTCATTATTACCAAAGAGATCTGTAGTATTCAGGGATACAGAAGTGACTGCAGAGAATTCGTAACTGAATGGAATTAGGTTGTAAGGAGTTTGCAGACGGCCTGAAAGGTACGTGACCATGTAAACGTCACTATACCATTTGGAGACTAAAAGGATGCTGTTAATATTTATGCTTCTGCACAAAGCATAAACTGAGTCTCTTTAGACAAAGAGAGAATTCTGGTGCCCCTACTTAAAAGACAAGACCTGGGAGAATTTCTTTGCATCCGAGTGGTAGAGGGCGTAATAGCTTACTAGAGGCACTGTACCTGAGTGACTTAAACAATGGAAGTTTTATTTCTGTTCAGCTTTTCTTTTTTCTAGCATCCAGAGCTATCTTGTTTTGGAAACTAGAGTTCTGACATCAAGGTGTCAGCAGGGCGAATTCCTTCTGGAAGTTGTGAATGAAGGATCTGTCCTTGGCTTATTGACAACTGTCTGTTCCCTGGGTCCCTCATACTGTATTCCGTCTCTGGTGTGTTTAGTTATGTCCAAATTTCCCCTTTTTATTGGGGATACCCATTAAAAAGGGTATTAAGGCTCTTTTTTTTTTTTTTTTTTTTTTAGAGATTTGTGTTGCCTTGGGGCACATGTACTTGGGGGGAGGGTGGGAAGACAGCGACAGTGAGAGGTAAAGTGAGCAATCACCTCCACCCCTCAGGGGGAATGGCCACATCACAATCCCTTTTCTTCCATTCTCCTCCTGGGGTCTTGGGTGTGCATGTGAATTTCAAGCCACTGTGTCTGGGACTTGAACCTTGGTGGGCCATGTGGGAGTCCAGTGATGTAACTGCTGTACAATCTGCTAGCTCCAGGATTCATTTAATGACCTCATCTTAGGGAGGGTGGTACAATGCAAAAACTTGACAGGAATTCTCCAGTAGGAGAGACGCAACATGGGTAGAGAGGTTGCTGCCTTCCCATTACATGTGGTGATGAGGTGATTCTCCTACAGGCTTTAGTAAGTAACAATGGATGGGAGAGAATGAAAAGAGTGGAGGGTCAGTAGAGAGGCAGACTTTTAGGTTGGGGATTATTAGTGTTCCAGGATCCTCTTTCCAGGCGAGCAATTCAGATTGGACACTGGCAGCAGAAGAATCTTCAAGTGGCAACTGACTAGGGCAGACAGAGCCATGGGTTGTCATGTTTGGCAGGAATCGCACATGATTGAGTTTTCTACTTTAGTCGGCGATTCTCTGCTGTGAGAACTGACTTTCTTAGAACATTAAAGCTATCTTTTCCTTCTCCCGTCTCCACAGGACTTTATTATTCAGAGAATAATAAATATCACAAATTCTAAATGCTTTGAAAGAAAGTTCTTGAATTAGTTCAAAGCATTACAATAACAAGAGTTTCAAAGGCTAGACCTATAGACTAGTGGTTAAGAAAGGTGGTTCCACATGGCCAACCCTGGTTCAAATCCTGGCCCTGGTGGATTGAAAAACATAGTAGGGGGCTGGCAGATGGCATAGTGGTGAAGGCATTAGACTCCCACATGGTTGACTATGGTTCAAGTCCTGGGCCTGGCAGCTTGCTTTCTCACTTTTTTTCTCTCTCTCTGGTAACTGTACATTTCCTATAGCAAAATAAAAAATAATAATAATAATAACTAAAATTAAATTGTAAAATGCTTAAAAAAAGAAAATAAAAGAAAAACACACCAGGTGCATGTGCATGCATGCCCATAGTTTTGGACAGGATGGAGAAAGAGCAGAGAAGGAATAGAGACATGACTATGTCCCATGGAGGGTTCCTTCTCCCTCTCTCTCTCTCTGTCTCGCTCTGGGAAGTGCACGTGACCTTTGGCAATTAAAAAAATGTTCTGAACATGTTCAAGAAATTGCATATAAAACAGGTGACTTGTAAGTTCAGAATAGTATGCATACGAGAAGTTAGAGAAATTAATACAGAATTTTTTGGCTTATGTATTTAGTGGCCTAGATAAGTAAAACTTACTTTTTTTTGGAGAGGTTTTTGCTATAGGGCGCGTGTGCTCGCCAAAAAGACAGAGAGACACAGAGAGACAGAAAGCGAGAAATCACCCCAAAGGGGGGATGGCCATGCCGCATTCCCATCTCCTCCATTCTCCTCTTGGGATTTTGGGCATGCACGCACATGCACCCAGCATGAGTTTAAGCCACCGGGTCTGGGACTTGAACCATGGTTAGCTACGTGGGAGTCCAGCGACATAGCCACTATGCTAATTGCTGGTCCCAAAACTTCACATATTTAAACACACATATTTGTGTATTGCTTAAGTACAAAATCCTAGGGCTGGACTTGAGATGAGATAAAAAGAGAACATGCTTTGAATTTAGATTACAAAAATACCATCAAAAAGATTGTAATTTTAAACTCTCACCAAAAGTATTTGAGTTCTATTTATCCACCTTGCCACCTATGAATATTCTAATCTTTGTTTATCGGCCAGGAGGTATAATCTGTTTATAATCTCTTTTCCTACCAAATAAACAGAATTGAAACATATTCCTATAGAAAAAATATTTAGAAAAATGAATGGATAGGATCAAAACTTAATGCCTTGTGTTTGAATTAGGAAGGTCTGAAAACACAAACAGATAAATGGGAATGAATCTGGAGAGTGAATTTCGTTCCCTCCTTCCCAGCAATGAGCCTTTGTCTGACTTCTTAAATTACCAACCTATACTCTCCTCACTCGTGGAACGTCCTCTAGATTTACTACAGTTTCTATTATCCCTTGTGGAATATCATTGCATTTATTTATTCTTTTTTTCCTTTGTGCTTCTGAAAGAAAATTAATAGCGATCCAAAGAAAGAACCATGAACCAGAGTGGCAATATACCACGATGGGTCGGGCAAGAGATTTTCCACTGTACTCTTTACTTGGTGCAAAGTAGAACTACTTATTTCTCAGTTTTTTCCTGACCCGTCCAGAAAGGCCTGTGTCAAAATCCCAACAACCCTGCTCCCATCTACATTAAGGAAACAAAGCCCAAGCCAAAAGTAAATCCATACTTAATTTTCTCCAGGAGAAGAATGCATGTATTAGAGACTACCTTAGTGACTTCCAATTGCTGGGACTCATTAAGATCTTCACTTATTAAGAAAAAAAAAATGTCGCAAGGGCTGACAGGTGGCACAGTGGCTGGGGCGCTAGACTCCTGCGTGGCCAACCATCATTCAAGTCTTGGACTTGGTGGCTTGCTTTCTTATTCCCCCCCACTCTGGTTGAATTAAAAAATGATAATAATGGGTTCAGCGGTGGCTTTGGTTAAGGGGCTGGACACCCACATGGCCAACCGCGGTTTGAGTCCTGAACCAGATGTCTTGCTTTCTCACTTCCCCTCTCTCTCTCTCTTTGCTGAGTACACATGACTTAATTAAATAAATAATTATTGTTTCAAAAATGATAATAATAAGTAAAATTGAATAAAATAATTCTAAAAACAAAAAATCTTTCAAATCACAAAAAAAGAAAAAAAAACCAAAAAAACAACTTCACATAAAAAGATGTTGTCACATCCTTTTTTTTTAGGGTTTTGCCATAGGGTGCATGTGCTTGCCAGAGAGAAACAGGTAGAGGGAAAGTGAGAAATCAACCCCCTCCAACCCTGGGACAGGGTAGGGTCAGTGAGGGGGGGGTAGTTTCCATGCTACAATCCCTTGTCCCCTTGTCTTCTAGTCTCCTCTGGGGATTTGAGGCATACACACACATGTACCCAGTGTGATTTTCAAGTTGCTGGGCCCAGGAGTCAGACCATGATCAACCATGTGGGAGTCCAGTGCCTTAACCAACCTCCCCTCCCACTCCCTGCCATCACATCCATTTTATTCCTCATTCAAAATGCCAGGTGTTCACCTCCACACTGAAATAATTAGATTTACCCCTCAAGTTGTTAGGAATCAGACATTTACAATGTCCACATAGCCTACTAGAAGGCCCATGAGAAATCTAGAAAAGCAAAGTAAAGAGGGAGGTGAGACAGAGGAGAAGGAGAAGACAGAGAGAAAAGAATAGGAAGAAGAAATGGATAACAGGACAACAGATGAGAAATAAAGCACTGTTTATGTGTAGTAGTGGTGTCTGTTTTTTCTTTCTAGTCTTTCCTGTCCTTTCCTTTCCTCTTTGTGTTCTCTTCTTTATAAGAGTGAGTGAGAGAAAGAGAGTGAAAGGGAAGGAGAAAGAGTTTTTGTAAAAAATTTTACTATCGGGTGTGTGTGCTCACCGGAGAGAGATAGAGAGAGGGAAAGTGAGAAATCACCCCTCCAGGGAATGACCACGCTGCAATCCCTTCTCCTCCACTCTCCTCTTGGGATTTTGAGCACTTACACACGCATGTGCCTGTCATATTTTTTCAAGCCAATGGGTTCAGGACTCCAACCATGCAGCTGGCCATGTAGGACCAAGCCACCTTAACCTCCATGCCACTTGCTGACCCAAAATAGGTATATTTTGACAGGGTCTCACCATGTCGCCATCCTCCTGCTGCCGCCTCCCACTTAGCTAGGACTGCAGGTACCGCATCCGTGCCTGGCATGTTCAGGTGGGACTCAGGCCTCCTGTGCAGCGCCGGCTTCTCAAGCTGTGGGGCTATCCCTGTACCTCTGCAGCTGGCCCTATTTCATTTTCAATTGTTCATCCACCTCCTATAAACTTGAGCTCCTTGCAGAATGGACAATGTCTTATTCATCTTTGTTTTCCGAGGGCTGGAATGATGCCTGACAAATGGTCTGTGTTTAGGAAATATCTGTGGGCCTGAATCAGACCACACTAGACTACTATGAATATTCCAACATTTACATTTTATAGTTAGCCCTGGGCATAGGTATATTTGTGTCCAGAAGACTTGACATATGAACTTTTCAATGAACTGGGGTGCTTGTGAAAGATACAGATTTCTGGGCCCCACCCTAGAAATCCTGATACAAGCGATCCGAGAGTGGGACCGGGGAATCTCCACTTTCCACACGTCTCAGGTGTTTCTGTTCAGCTTGGGAAGCAAAGGCAGCTTGCCAACGAGCACATCGGATGCCCAGCGCACCTGGAATTACCTTCGTATTTCAGGTTCTAAGTGCCTTGAAGCTTCCACAACCATCCAAACTTGTAAGTTTACGAAAGAGATTAAAGTAGAATATGGTGGTCACGGTGCACCAAGAGTCTTAAAAATCTTGGTCCCAAATGCCTAGTCAGTCTTCTCGCTGGATCTGCAGATTTCTGAGCACCCCCAGTCCCTGGTGCTGCAACAGACCTAGCAGGGAAGACACATGAACGACACAGAGCGTGAGGTACTTACCTGCCTTAAAGGGCGTCTGCACTTGTTAACTCTCACAGATCCTTAGCTGTTCCAAGGCCAGGAAGGGAGATGACATGTATTGGTAGACACAGAAAAATAGCAAAGTGCCAATGCACATGACATATTCCAGTTTTCTAATAAAGACATGCTTATTAAAACCACATTGAGAAATCGGGGAGAACACCGCGTCAGCCATGTCTGTAAGAGTGAGCTCACAGGCGAAAATTCAGAATGGACTATGGTAGTGTCCTTAAGTTTAAGTCAGTTGTCCAGGACAAGTGTCTGACATTCACCATTCAGCACAGCTGGTTACAGCACTTGCCATCATGTGAACGTCACCTTGCCGGTGTGTCTTGTGTCACCTCTGCCAACATTCTATGACCTACCAAACGTCACTGACTACAGACTTAATCAAGATTGTCCAGCCAGAGGAACCTGCTAAAGATAACAGCAACCGCTAAACATTGTAGAGTACTTTACACATAAATGATGCAGAGTGATTTATTTGTTCAGGGTGGCCTTGTGAGGGAGGTAGGATTTTCGCTATTATTCCTATTGCATAGATAAGTAAACTGAGGCCCAGAGTGGACTTGACCTGCTCAGTAACTCACAGGCAGTTAAAAAATGCCTTTGGCTTAAATCTCTGGGGTCTTCACCCCACCCATACGATCTCAAGAAGAAAGAACAACCCCAGAAAACACACATTTTGGTGGTGACAGGGAACATGCCACTGTACCCGTTATATTCATTCATCTCTTAGGTTGCAGTACCTTCTCTTCTGCACAGCAGAAAACTGAGGCCAAACGTAACAAATCCACGTGCTGCTTGCGGAGGTGGGGCCCAGATTTCTGACTCTACAGTCAACAGCTCACACAAGGCTTTGGTAGCTGGTAGCGGGACTTACACGCCCAGGATGACAGCCAGGCCGGCCCTGGGGGGTTACAGGTAAGGGAAAGTCAGGCTGCTGCTGGGCGGCGGGGGGCTAGGGCCTCTGGCGGGGC
>NW_006159952.1:506303-519855 GCF_000334495.1 Tupaia belangeri chinensis
ATGCTGAAGTGGGAAATTAATTCTTCAATTTCTTTTCCCATTTATACAGTTTTTTTCCCCCCTTCTCTTTTCTGTTTTTCGGCTAGAGGGCACATGAGCCAGAGAGACAGAGAAAGGGAGAGGAGAAAGCACCCTCATGGGCAGTGGTCATGCCTACAATCCTTTCTCCCTCATCTCTCCCTCCTTTTGGGATTTTGGGCACACTGCACACATGCCTGGTATGTTTCTCAAGTGGCCAGATCTGGGGTTCTGACCACGCTGTTGGCCATGTGGGATCCGGATGCCACCAGGACATAGAACTGGACATTTTTTTTTTCCCTAATTGCCAGGGGGCACGTGCACTTGCCGGAGGGACAGAGAGAGCCTGAGCAAAAGCATCCCTGAAGGGGCCTGGTCACACTGTACTCCTTTTTCTTCTATTCCATCCCATCAGGATTTAGACATAGTGGCACAGGATACTGGCTGCCAGGCAGGGATGCGAAATATATACTTCGCTCCTGATGCACTGCACTTAAGCGCTGCAGGAAGGGGCTGGCCCCCTTATATACAAATTTTGATGTTTCACTTTGCCATTTGCTTGGTTTCTTTCATGACTGATAAAGCAGTGTGTATTTTGGCTAGACTGGCATCTGGGTTTGATGATGTTTGGCTGTTTCTTACAGTTTTAACCAAGAATTATAATCATTTGGATGGGAGTCAGAAGGAGTTTCCTTTTGGGGACCCAAATTGAAAACTAGAACCCATGGGACCAACAGTTAGTGTAATGGCTATGTTGCAAGACTCCCATGTAGTCGACTGCGGTTCGAGTCCCGGACCCGGTGGCTTAAACTCACGCTGGCGTATGTGCGGCGTGCATGCCCAAGATCCTGAGAGGAGAATGGAGGAGAAGAAATTGCGGTATGACCATCCCCCCTGGGGGGTGATTTCTTGCTTTCTGTCTCTCTGTCTCTCTCTGTCTTTCTGGCGAGCGCACGCGCCCTATAGCAAAAACTTCTCAAAAAAAAAAAAAAAAGAAAAGAAAAAAAGAAAGTAAACTAGAACCCTTGGATAGTAGTACATTCATCTTGTCAGGAAAGGGCATACATAACTTTGAGTTTACTGTAAACAGAGGAGAGAGGAAAGAACGAGGCCATATATTGACAGTTTGGTCTTATTTTTGCTGATTTGCAATTCTTTGTGAAAGCTTATTTTTTGAGCTGGACATTTTTGCCAGATTGTCATGTGTGTGGTAAATATTGCACCTAAAATATGTCTTGTTTTGTTTTTTTTTCTTTCTAAAAACTTCTCACCGTTTTTTTGTTTGTTTAGTTTAGTTTAGTTTTGTTTCCTTAAGTTTGCTGTAGGGTGTGTGTGCTCACCAGATAGGGAGAGAGAAAGAGAAGTCACCCCCTAGAGGGATGGTCGCTGCAATCCCTTCTTCATGCTCTTTTTGCGATTTTGGGTATGTATATATACATGCCCAATGTGTTTTGTAAACCTTGAGATCTGGGACTGAACTGTGCAGTTGGCCATGTGGGATCCAGCCACCTTAACCTCTATGCCCCCTCTGGCTTCCTCACTGGGTTTTTAATCTTAATTTTCAACATAGTCTGAAGAGCCCAAGTAATCTTGGAATGATTTTTACCACACTTGGGAAAGAAGCATACAACACTGGAACTAAAGTGCCCATCCTACCTATAACCCAGTTATTGCTTTGCATCACATCAGAAGTCTGCATGACTACGATTTCCTGTAAAAATATGTTAGCTGAAGTTTTCTTTTTTTAAAAAAATAATTTTTAAAATATTTAACTTTATTTATTTGTTTTAACTTGACTAGAGAGAGACAGAGAGAGAGAGATAAAGTGAGAAATCAAGCCATGATTGGCCATGTGGGAGTCCAACGCCCTTAACTGCCACGCCACCTGCCGGTCCCTTAGCTGAAGTATTCTGATGTGGGTCTTAGTAGTTCCCTTTCTTTTTCTTTTTCTTTTCCCTTCTCCTCTGTTCTCAGGATTTTTGGGCACACATGCACACGTGCCTGGTGTGATTTTCAAGCTTTGGTTCTGGGACTCGAACCACAGTCTACCATGTGGAAGTCCTGTGCTTTAAAACACCATGCCACCTGCTGACCTGTTCTTCTCTGTTTTGTTTTTTTTTAAATTATTTATTTAATTTTTTTAGTATTATTTTTAAATGATAATATTAAATAAAGAGAAAGAGAGAGATAGAGGGAAAGGGAAAGTGAGAAAGCAAGCTGCCAGGTCTGGGAGTTAAACTGGTCAACCATGTGGGAGTCTAGCACTTCAACCAGCACATCATCTACTGGCTCCTCTTTTTTTTTTTTTTTTTCTTAATTCTTAGTTTTGTTTAAGTTTTCCATATATATGGTTCAGGATCAAATACCTTTGTAAGCTTTGTTAGTAATAAAGCATAATCCACCATCATTTTCTGCTTTTCAGGAGCGGTAATTGTGTTCGTCTCTTTTAGCTAGTTGGTATTTAGTCATATCTCTACACAGTCCTTCTACTTGCTTTCTTGAATTTTCAGGTTTAATCACCATTTTCATTGACTATGTGGATTTCACTCTCTTTTGCTTACCTGCCTCTACTATTCACATGCACCTTACATGTACTTCCCATTCATCCTGCGAATATAGTTATCGCATAATCTTTGTTTAGGTCAGTATTTAGTTAGGTCAACATCGTCATGCCTCTTTGCACACTACCAAGAGCTGAGTTATGTAGTGCTGTGTACTATAATTACTTTTCCTTTCTTACTTTTCTTTTTCCCTATAGTTGCCTTTTTATGTGTGTTGGCAGATCTTCTGTAGATTTGTCATCAATGTAACCACACATTATTTGACAGTTGTCTAAGCTTTTTCTGAGGAGGTCCTAATGCAGCAACAGCTATTTTAATCAACTTTCTTTCCTTTTTTATAATTTTTGGAGAGAGATTTTTGGTATTGAGCATGTATGTTTGGCAGAAAGACAGAGACAGAAAGTAAGACATTTCCCCCTGACACCAGGAGGGATGGCCACCGCACAATCCCTTCATCAGTGTCCTCTGGGGATTTTAGGCATGTGCACAGATGTGCCTGGTTTGAGTTTTAAGCTGCCAGGTCAGGACTGAAACCATATAGGCTACATGGGAGTCCAGCGATGTAACCATTACACCATCTGCTGGTCCCAGCAATTTTATTTTTAATGAAGTTTGCAAACTTGCTCTGTTAGTCCAGATTGGTTGCCTTTGATGTTGCTTTGGGTTCTTTTCACTATCACCTTTGGAATTCATTGTCTGTCTGTTTTGCTGGACCTGGTTTCCCATATCCCATGCCTTAGTCTGTCTTGATTTCTTCCATCATTTTGGTGGAACACATTTTCCAGTAGTTTTCTTACATGTAAGGTAAATTGAATTAATGTGTTCTTAGAATAAATCATCATTCCAGATTTTTTCCCTTATGATAATCAGCTAATAGAAAAATAATTTCTTCTTTTAAATAATTTAAATATTAAAAAAATTAAAAAAACCCAGTTATTTATTGGGACCAGCAGTTGGCCTAATGACTATGTCACTGGACTCCCATGTAGACACCGCGGTTCGAGTTCTGGACCCTGTGGCTTAAACTCATACTGGGCGCGTGTGTGTATGTGCCCAAGATCCTGAGAGGAGAATGAGAAGGGATTGTGGTGCGGCCATCCCCTCGAGAAGTGATTTCTCACTTTCTGTCTCTCTATTTCTGTCTTTCTGGCAAAGGCATGCGCCTTATAGCAAAAACCTCTCCAAAAAAAAAAAAAACAAACCAAAAAACAACAAAAAAACCCCAAAAAACCAATTATTTAGTTAATTGTATTTATTATTTTTATTTCTTAATTTGCTATAGGGCATGCACACTCACCAGAGAGAGACACTGATAGAAAGAGAGAAAGAGTAAAAAGTGAGAAAGTAAGTCTCCAGGTCCAGGACTCGAAGTGTGGTCGGCCGTGTGGGAATCAAGTGCCCCAACCACTATGCCACCGACCGAACCCAAAATTACCTTTCTAATCATCACCTACTCCTCCTCCTCTAATCCAGAAGTAATCAAATTATTGGGTTTGGAGCATATTATTTAGGTATATTTTTATATTGTACGCATATGTATTCAATGTTTTGATTTGTACATTTGTTTTTGCATCAATGAAACCTTGACCTGTAACTCAGTCACTGAGCAATAGTTCCTGGAGCTTTCTCCATGCCATTACACGTTGATGCTTTCTTGAGCAGATGCTTAGATGTCCTGGAGTGATCAAGAGCATACACGCAGCATTTTTCTCCCTTAAGACCAATCACTTAGACTCATTCAGACAAAATATACTTAGTGAGTACCAGCGATGTGCCAAGCCCTGCCCCAGAACCTAGAAATACAATTTTCGTTTTTGAACAAAACTTTTGTTTTTGAGATAAATAAGGATGGATGGTAAGATGCTTCCCGACAGAACTGAGCTGGCTTTAGCTTTAGTTAGCTGTGTTTCGTCTCCTAGAGTACAATCAGCGTGTAACTGAGTCTATTGGTATAAAACCATAATCATTAAAAACTGGGCTCCAGGGCTAGCCCTATAGTGCAGTGGTCAACACTACACGCAGGAAGCCAGATCCCACGTGACGGATTGCAGTTCAAGTACCAGCCTCTGTGGCTCGAAAAACTCACTGGGCAGGATGTGCCCGGATCTTGATGGAACTGAAAAATGAAGGGAAAAATGGACTGCTGTGTGACCAGGTCTTGTTGAGGGGTGCTCTTTCTATCTCTTTTCTTTTTTTTTCTTCTTTAAAGAATTATTTATTTCATTTTATTTATTCATTCATTCATTTTAATTTAACCAGAGAAAGACACACACAAAGACACACACTCTCTTTTTTGTTCTCTTGTATGCACAAGTGTCCTCTGGCAAAAAAACAAAAAGAATAACAAAAAACTGAGCTGCATATCTTGCATTCCACCAACAGAACCATACCCCGGAACCCCGGAGACATACAAATAGATTTTCCGAATGGGTAAACAAAATGGGTGTATACACACACACACACACACACACACACACACACATATGTATAAATATGCAATGGAATATTATTCAACCTTAAAAAAGGAGGGATATTTTGGGCCAGCAGGTGATGTGGTGGTTAAGGCATTGGACTTGCACATGACTCACTATGGTTCAAGTCCTGGATCTAGTGACTTGAAAATCACATTGGGATGGGACCAACAGATGGTTGGCATAATGGTTACGTCACTGGACTCCTCCATGGCTGACCACAGTTTGAGTCCTGGACCTAGCAGCTTGAAACTCATGCTGGGTGCATGTGCATGCGTGCCCAAAATCTCGAGAGGAGAATGGAGGAGAAGGGACTGCAGCATGGCCATCCAATCTAAAGGGTGATTTCCTCTCTCTCTCTGTCATCCTATGGCAGAACCTAAAAAAAAAAAAAAAAAAAAAAAAGGAAGGAAAGAAATTCTGACACACGCTGTATTATGGGTGAATCTTAGAACGGTATGCCAAGTAAAACAAACCAGTCACAAAAAGGTAAATATATGATTTCATTTATGAAATTTCTAAAGAAATAAAATTTATAAAAACAAAAAGTGGAATGGTGCAGTTCATAGCATACTAAATTGCAATGCAGGGGGGACCAGCAGGTGTTGTGGTGGTTAAGGTACTGGACACTCCCACATGGCCGACCATGGTTCAAGTCCCAGACCTGGTGGCTTGCTTTCTCAACCTGCCCTCCCATCCTGCTGTATCTATCTGTGGTCAAAATAAAAAATGAATGAATAAATAAAATAAAATAAAATAATTTAAAAAAATTGCAATACAGGAAGCCACATGGCAAACTGCAGGTTTGGATCTCTGGGTTGTCCTGAAAATATGCCAGGTGTGCACCCATGTCCAGGATCCTGAGGAGCTGGAGGGCTGGAAGAAGGAAAAAGAGATTGCAGTGGTATGATAAGAACCTGCCAAGGGTGGTTCTCTCTCTTTATTTCTCACATGTGTACATACTTTTCATCCTTTAAAAAAGTACAGTGGTGGTTTTTAGGGCTGAAAAAAAGAGTGGTTTAATGGGTACAGAGTTTCAATTTTGGAAGATGAATAGATTCTGGATATTGGTTGCAGAACAAAGTGAATATACTTATACTGAGCTGCTTGCATCCTTTTTTTTTTTTTTTTTGAGAGATTTTTGCTGTAGGGCACGTGTGCTCACTAGAGAAAGGGAGACAGACAGAGAGACAGAAAGTGAGAAATCATCCCCTGGGGAGATGGCCATGCCACAGTCTTCTCTCCTCCATTCTTCTGGGATCTTGAGCACGCACACACACATGCCTGGAGTGAGTTTCGAGTCATCAGATTCAGGATTCAAACTCCAGTGGAGTACATGGGAGTCCAGCATCTTAACCACTGTGCCACTTGCTGGCCCCTCTTGTACTGTACTCTTTTTTTTTTTTTTTAAGAGGATTTTGCCTTGAGGCATGTGTGCTCACCAGTGAGTGAGAGAGCGAGAGAGAGAGAGAGACAGAAACAGTGAGAGAGAAAGTGAGAAATCATTCCCCAGGGAGGATGGCCATGCCATAATCCCTTCTCCTCTTAGGATCTTGGGCATGCACACCCATGCACCTGGCATGAGTTTCAAGCCACTGGGTCTGGGACTCAAACCACGGTTGGCCATGTGGGATCCAGCAACGTAACTGCTACGCCATCTGTTGGCCCTGAAGTGCACTCTTAAAAATAGTTAGAATACTAAGTTTTATGTAATGTATATATATGCTTAAAGACATATTTATTAAATTTTATTTAATAATATTTAATCTAACCAGAGAGAGACATGAGAAGAGAGAGACAAGGAAAGTGAGAAATCAGGCCACCTGGTCTGGCACTTGAACTATGGTCAGCCATGTGGGAGTCCAGAGCTTTTTCCATTACACCACCTGCTGGCTTCTGTAATGTGTATTTTATCACAATTAGAATCAAAGAGAGATGGGGCTGGCAGTGGCATAGTGGTTAAGTGCTGGATTCCCACAAGGCTGACCATGGTTCAAGTCCTGGACCTGTGGCTTGCTTTGTCCTTTTCCCTTTCTCTTTCTCTCTGGTCAAATTAAAAAATAATAATAACTAAGAAAATTAAATAATTCTTTTTAAAAAAAGGAAGCAGATTCTTGTAATGGAACTTGTTCTGTATTTTGAATATATTTGGTGGTTGAATCTGGTTTCAGCTAGGATTTAGCCTTGAACTGGAATCAGCAGCTTTTCCAGGGTGAGGAGTGGGTGGCAATGAACTGACTCTGGAAACTTTCTTCCTGCTGAAAAAAAAAGCACCTCCCAGATGCCCTTGGGGAGGCGGGGGAGCCCAATGCTGCTTTCCCTTTCTTCGCATGAGTGGTGATATTTCCATATTTCTGGAGAAGTTCTTGGTTATCAATGTACAGATAGATTCCAGAAGTATTTTGGAGCACTACCAGTTACACAGTTGTGAGCAGCTAGATTACTCACTTTATTTGCTTCAGCTGGTTTTGGGATAGCCTCCCAGTTCATTCTGTTTGGAAATGAAGACATTGACTTGAAAGCACACACAGGTGCCTTCCCTAGCCATAGTACTTTGCAATTTCCCTGCTGGCCTTTGGTTTATAGCCCTAGCCTAATAAGAGTGGACCTCTTGCTGGCTTTAGATTTTTTCTTTTAAGATAGGGCCCTGTCTTGTCATGATTCTCAGACTTTAGCAACTATAAATGTGTGCCATTGCACCTGGTTCCTTTTTAAAGACAAGGTCTTACTACATTCCCCAGGCTGGCCTCAAACTCATGATCCTCCTGCTCAACCTCCCGAGTAACTGAGCTTACAGGCATGCACTACCGTGTCTGCTGTTTTTTTTTTTTTTTTTTTTTTTAAACTGGATCGTGCTGTGTTGCCCAGGGAAGCCTTGAGCTTGCAGTTCTCCTGCCTCAACCTCCCTGGCCCCTGTCCCTGGCATTACAGGTGCACGTCAGCAGCCCAGTCTCTGGGTTGAACTGAAGATAGAGGCCAGGCTTCCTTTGTGGCCCCAGACTGCAGAGCACAGCATCTTAGCTGCTTCTGGCACCATGGCTGGGCAGGCTTCAGATCTTCCTGGAGCAGTGTAGGACCAGATGGGAGTCAGATACCCTGGGATTCCAGCTCTGCTGTGTGTTTTGTCTGATGAGATTAATCTGGTGAGTTTGGTTGTTCTTTATTCTTCCACCTCTCCCTACACCGTGTATGGCCATCACGTGGAAAGTCCTCCCAGGCAGACTCAAGCCCAGTAGTTGAATGACAATGGGTAGCCAAAGTTCTCTCCACCCTTGACTGATGATGCACTAGGAGCTTCTTCCATGGGGCTGGCAGGTGGCATCGTGGATAAAGGTGCTGGATTCACAAATGGCTGGCCGCAGTTGGAGTCCCGGACATGGCGGCTTGAAACTCAGGCAGGGTGTGTGTGCATGTATGCCCAGAACCCCAGGAGGAGAGTAGAGAAGGGATTGCGGTGTGGCCATCCACTCTGATGGGTGATTTATCGCTTTCTGTCTATCCTCTCTGTCTCTCTGGCGAGTGCATGCTCCCTCTACCAAAAAATCTCTCTCAAAAATAAATAAATAAATACAAGATATACACTTCCATTAAAAAAAATGCACATAGTCACATCTACACTAAAGTTAGTACACAGTTCCTAAGTGATCATGACCCTCTTGATACCCATTGCCTGAAAATACCCACAGAGAACATACGAGGTGACAGGGTTTCTTTGGGCATTTCTTTGCTTGATCTCACTCATTATGACATAGCAGGGGCCTTATTGGATTTGTGTGATGGCTAAATGTTCAGAAAAATGATTTGCAAGCTCTGAAACACTGTTTACCTTAAGGGATTGGTATTAGCCCAAGTTCTGTGGGTAAGAGATGGTGAAGTCTGTAAGGGGATGAGCTCGTCAGACTGTGTATAATTAAGCTTTGTGTGTGTGTGTGTGTGTGTAATTAAATATTAGTGTAAGGGCCAGCAGGTGGGGTAGTGGTTAAGGTGCTGGACTTCCACATGGCCAAACAGTGTGAGTCCCAGACCTGGCAGCTTGAAACTCATGCTGGATACGTATGTATGTGTGCCCAAAATCCCCAAAGGAAATTTGAGGAGAAAGGACTGTGGTGTGGCCGTTCCCCCTCAACGGGGGAGTGTGATTTCTCACTTTCTGTCTCTCTGGCTAGCACACGTACCCTTCAGGAAAAATCTCTCTCCCTAAAAAAAAATGAAAGAAATTAGTGTCACTTTTATGAGTAATACTGCCTCTTAGTCAAATCACTCAAGCTCTCTGACTAGGTATCCCCATTTGTCAATTTATAAATGAGAATGATCACTTGACTCAGATGCTCTTGGGGCAGATTCAACTAGTTAATAAACAAAATGTTTTGTGTTGTGCCGGTGGGCGCATAGAGTGCTGAGTAAATTGTTAACCTGCTGTTAATATTATCTTAAAGAATGTATGAGTGGACCAGGTTGACCTTTGAATATAAAAACATCTTCCTTCTTTCAGGAGGAAAGAGCTATCTTCCTTTGATCCTTAAAAGGGTCAAGAAGTTTTTGTAAATTGAATCTGCATTATCCTCTCAGGAAAGAGAATTTTCTTCCCAGATGAATTAAAGGGCACAGGATATGTTACGGATCCTTGGCCTGGATCATTTAATGCTCTCTAATGTTTGTCATGGCTGTCAGTGCTTGCTTTAGAGGAACTTTAAAACACAACAAAACAAACCTCAAACTTTGCCCTCATCTGGTCTAGAGACGTTGAGCATTCCCAGCAGGACCTTCTGCTCTTTGACCACAAGGTCAGGCAAGTAGGCATTGTTGGATTGGAGTCCAAAGTCTTTAAATTTGAAATCTTTCTAACAGCCGCTGAAGTGTTTGAGATAGCCTTAAGAAAGACAAACTGGAGGAAATGAAGAATTGGCCTTAGACTTTACACAGTTTCTCTACTCTCACCCAAAATAAAGTAGGAGCTACTCTTGTATGTCTTTCTTAAGTTTTTTACAGCCACTGGCCTTAACATAGAAATGATTCTTGAGAAGCAACTACAGTATTATCTTAGAGGCATTTCAGACAGAAATACCATCTTGCTGGCAGGCCCCTGGTTGGAGCAAATGTTCAGGTGGGTAGCAGAGATGCAAGATGAAGCTCTAGGAGCTCCTTACCTTGAGGGAACCCTGCAAGATCCTTTTCCATGGGATCCTCTTGATGTCAGAATCTTCCCTTTCAGTTTAACTGAAGGAAAGAGCTGCTGCAAGGTCCAGGCCCCGGAGTTCTTCTGAGAAAGACTGGAGTTCTAGTGTTTTAACAGTTTTGTTCTCTGACCTATAGACAATTATGGTATTTGTTTATTTATTTTTGTGGCCAAAGCGTGCAACTGGAGGTGGCTAAGGTGAAATGTTCCTCTTTAAAATACATCTTGAAATATTTTGAGCATTTGAGTGACAGATTTAAAAAAGTTAAGTTTATATCTTCCATGAGTGAGAGAAACAGAAAGAGACAGAGAGCACCCCGAATAGGATCTTGATGCCTCAATCCACACCCAGCTTCAGCCAGCCCTAGGTCATGGGCATACATATGCCTTGCATATTCAGAGAGGTCTCCAGATATGAACCAAGAACCTTCCTATGTAGGTTAGCCTTACAGAGTTGAATTTTGCTGCTGTGCTGCTGTCTGATCTTAAGAGTGACACAGCCTTTAAAATAATTTTTAAAAAGCTGCTTTTCTTTCATTTAATCCCTATTTTATATTTGCCTTTTTGGGTCATTTCAAGGTCTCTTCTTTATGGATAGAATACATTTCTCATTTTATAATATCAGAAGAAATTAAATACAGGAGAAACATCTTAATAATCAAAACTCCATGGAAACAGAAACCGGTTCTGTAGTTTGGCTCCTCGGTGAGTTAGAGAAAGGTATTGTGTGGTAGATGTACTCCCCTTCCGTTCTGAATTGCTCTGAAAACTGTCAGCTCTGCACCACATTGGGACATTGAACACCACGTCTCACAGTAAGAGACAGAAGCTGGAAACTACAGCTTGGCAATGATGTTTACAGTTGTCAATCTGAGTACTCACAGACTTCTTCTTTTTTTTTTTTTTTTTTGGAGGTTTTTGCTATAGGGTGCGCGCACTCACCAGATAGACAGAGAGAAACATAGAGACAGAAAGCGAGAAATCACCCCCCAGGGGGGATGGTCATGCCACAATCCCTTCTCCTCCATTATCCTCTCAGGATCTTGGGCACGCACGCACACGTGCCCGGCGTGAGTTTTAAGCCACCGGGTCCGGGACATGAACCGCGGTCGGCTATGTGGGAGTCCAGCGACATAGTCATTACGCTAACTGCTGGTTCCCAGTACTCATAGACTTTTGAGTGTCAGCTTCCAGGGCTGCCCTTACTCTATTAAACATCTTTTTGTTATAGAATTGTAGGGGAGTTACTTATTCTAGATGTGAGTGGTTTTTTTTTTTTTTTTAATAAAAAACTGATCTGAATATTACTCTGAATCTTTACTTTTTGTGAAAGCTTTTGCCATGGGGCACATGCGCTTGCAGGAGAGAGACAAAGACATAGAAATACAGAGAGAGAGAAAGTGAGAACTCACCTCCTGAGAGGATGACCATGCTCTAATCCCTTCTCCATTCTCCTCTTGGGATTTTGGGCATGCACGCTCACAATCTCAGTGTTGATTGGGAAGTTGGGGTGTGTGGGATTAATACCCAGTGCAGGAATAGCAGTGAACCCTATTCTGTCTCACACTCAATGAAGAATTAGAGATGTGGACACAAAGAAGGGATACTAAAGTGAAGCATTTATTAAGAGAGGGAAGGAAGAGCGCAGCTCCCAGGCAGGGAGTGGGTCCTGGAAAATGGGTTGCTAAAGAACAACTGAAGTGAGGGGTTTTTGTATGGGTTATAGGGGCTTTGTTTGGGCTTCTTGTTTTTATTTAGATTTATTTGGCCTCTGAGAAGCTGGCCTTATGTGGAAAGAGAGAAGCAGCTTGCAGAAAGATAGGCTATCATATTGAGGAGAAATGCCAGCTCGCTAAGCAGCTTTGTGATTGCAGGGAGTGAGTCATCTGCAGGGAGTGCCGCTATAGGATGGGGGAGCTGAGTTATGCTGTATAAAATCCTAGGTTCTTTAGGCCCAGATCACTAAGATTAGAGACCTGAGACACAGAATGAAAAACCCCAAACTCATGTAAAGTAGGAAGAGAGATGTTTTAATAGAATAGTGAAGGTTTCTAATAGAAAAGAAACACATTGCCATGCCTGAAGGGCATGCACGTGGGCAGCTGCCAGAGATGGACAAATGTGTTTGGGCATGGGACTAGGTGTTACTTTTTTTTTTTTTTCCTTTTGTTTTTGGAGAGGTTTTTGCTATAGGGCGCGTGCGCTCACCAGACAGACAGAGAGAGACAGAGAGATAGAAAGCGAGAAATCACTCCCCATGGGGGATGGCCACGCCGCAATCCCTTCTCTTCCATTCTCCTCTCGGGATCTTGGGCACACACGCACACGTGCCTGGCGTGAGTTTAAGCCACCGGGTCCGGGACGTGAACCGCGGTCGACTATGTGGGAGTCCAGTGACATAGCCATTACGCTAACTGCTGGTCCCAGGTGTTACTTTTATTTGGAGATTTGGTAATGGATATTTAGCAGGAGAAGGTCTGTCATAATATCTGGGGACTTCGTTTGACTTTGTGGGCTTTTTCTTGTGCTTGTGCATATCCCTCAGGTGAGGAATTATTCAATCACGTATGCCCAGTATGGTCTTTTTTTTTTTTTTTTTTTAAATATTTTTTTTATTTTTTTATTTATTTTCCAGTTTGATCAGAGAGAGAGAGAGAGAGAGAGAGAGAGAGAAGGAGAGAGGGAAAGTGAGAAAGCAAGTCACCAGATTCAGGACCTGAACCACGGTTGGCCATGTGGGAGTCTAGACCTTTTACCACCATGCTACCTGCCGGCCCCAGCCCAGTGTGATTTAAGGCATGCCCATCCATATATGGATAAACTGCCCAATTAATTTATTGCTTCAGTGGGAATCAGAATGTTGACTTTGCTTACGACTTAATGCCAGGAAGCAGGTTAGGATTCTGTTCATATAGTAGTTGCTGCATCTGTCAATAATTTAAGAGAAGAAAAAAATCCTTATCTCTGGACTACAAAGCATAGAAAAATATCAGTACTGTTTTAGTCAAAAGCCATAAAATTCTATTTCATTAGCTCAGTCTCATGTACTTAGTCTAACTTCTGTTGTGGACCAAACTTTCCATTTAAATTCTTTTTTTTTTTTGGAGAGGTTTTTGCTATAGGGCGCGTGCGCTTGCCAGATAGACAGACAGAGACAGAGAGACAGAAAGCGAGACATCACCCCCAGAGGGGATGGCCACGCTGCATTCCCTTCTCCCCCATTCTCCTCTTGGTATCTTGGACACGCACGCACACGCACCCGGCGTGAGTTTTAAGCCACTGGGTCTGGGATGCGAACCACGGTCGACTATGTGGGAGTCCAGCGA
>NW_006159952.1:520529-531725 GCF_000334495.1 Tupaia belangeri chinensis
GAGAGGAGAATGGAGGAGAAGGGATTACAGCGTGACCATCCCCCCTGGGGGGTGATTTCTCGCTTTCTGTCTCTAATGTCTCTCTCTGTCTGTCTGGCGAGCGCATGTGCCCTATAGTGAAAATCTCTCCAAAAAAAAAAAAAAAAAGTACAAAGTTTGCGTTCATCGTTCACTTCAATGAGTTTCTGGCAGCCCGTGGCTGGGAAGGAGATATTCAGCTTCATCTTGAAGCAGCTGACCCCCTCCGAGTCACCAAGAAAAAGAGGCCCGATCATGCATTTTCTTGAATTTTATCATTCTGAAGAAGATCATCTGATGTGCTGTGAATGTCTGCATATAAACGTTTAAAACTTTTGAAAAGTATACAGCACTTCGGGGAGACTATAGCTGTGACTCTAAGGAGGCTAATACCAAGATTTTGGAATATGCTCCTCAGCCACAGTCCTTGTGAACCCAGCTACCTCAAATCAAATAAGTCAAAGAATAAGCCAAATAAGGAGTGCATACATTTTTAAAAATAATTATTTATTATTATTTTTGTTATTATTTTAATTTTCTGTAGGGCATGTGCACTCATCAGAGACAGACAGACAGATGGTGAGAGAGAGAGACAGAAAATGAGAAAACAAGCCATCAAGTTTGGGACTCGAATCGTGGCCCATCATGTGGGAGTCTAATGCCTTAACCTCCATGTCACCCTGCTGGCCCTGAGTCTGTCCATTTTAACCAAGTAGCCTATTTATTGATTTTTGCAATCTAATCTGTACAATACACAGTGTATTTACCTCTAAGTTGCAATAGGTGTTATCAGCTGCGCAGATTCCATCCCTCCTCCCCACCCCCGTTCAGCTAGTAGGTAGTAATTCTATCATTTACTATCCTGTGACTGGGTTAAGTCAAAACAGGGGGTGATAATTTGTAAGCCATCAAAAGGACTTGCAGATAGTGAAATTCTAACCAGAAGATTGTCCTGCCAAGTAAATGAGGTAGGCAAAAGCAAAGAAAATGTAAGAATGCTAAGAATCTTTTGACAGGGGATCTTGGGGCATGTTGGTTAGGGCTCTGGATTCCCACATGGCTAACCATGGTTTGAGTCCTGGGTCCTGTGACCTGTAAATCATGCTGGGTGTGTGTGTGTGTGTGTGTGTGTGTGTGTGTGTGTGTGCTCAGGAGTAGAATGGAGAAGGAATTGTGGTATGGCCATCTGCCGTGGCTGGTGATTTCTTATTTTCCCTCTTGCTATCTATGTTTCTCTCTGGAGAGTGCACGCATGTTATAGTAAAAACCTTAAAAAAAGAAAATGAAAAAAAGGTCCTCTGCTAGGGATCTTATCTTGTTCTAATATCTTGAGAAAAGCTGCCAAGTGTGAAGTCAGTGAATTCTCTCCTCCCTTTTTTTTTTGAAGAGGTTTTTGCTATAGAGCATATGTGCTCGCCAGAAAGACAGAGAGAGACACAGAGATAGAAAGCGAGAAATCACCCCCCGGGGGGATGGTCATGCCGCAATCCATTCTCCTCCATTCTACTCTCGGGATCTTGGGCACTCATGCACACATGCCTGGCATGAGTTTAAGCCTCTGGGTCCGGAACTTGAACCATGGTCGACCTCATGGGAGTTCACCCCTGGGGGGTGATTTCTCACGTTCTGTCTCTCTGTCTCTCTCTGTCTTTCTGGCAAGTGCATGTGCCCTATAGCAAAAACCTCTCCAAAAAAAAGGTAATGGTTTAAGTATGATACAAAGCTGAAGAAAAAAAAAATCACAATTCTTTTTCAGTTTACTCAGTCTCTTGTAGCTAATTCTTGTTCTGTTTGATCTTGGTTCACAGTTTAAGACTCATCGGTTTCTTTATTAGAGCTTTGGAAAGTTTTTTCTTTCTTTTTTAGTTTTTGGTATAGGGTGCATGCATTCGCTAGAGAAAGACAGAAAGTGAGAAGTCGAGAAATCACTCTCTGAGTGGATGGCCACACCACAACCCTCTCTCCTTCGTTCACCCCTTGGGGCTTGGGCTCACATATATGCACACCTGTTATGTTTCCCAAGGCGCCAGGTCCAGGACTCAGACCTCTCATTTGGCCATGTGGGATCCAGCTGCCTTAACCACCATACCACCTGGCTGACTCCAGATTTGACAAATTCTTATGCAGCCCCAAATTATTATAGACTGCTATGTAGCAGAGTTCTTTTTTTTTCTTTTTTTTTTTTTCCTTTTCTTGTGAACTTTCCTGAAGATATAATACTTTCGAATCAATATACTCCCAAAAACTTTTAAAAGACATCTGACTTAGACTCAGTTTGATGATGCAGCCAGTAATGAACTGAAACACCGCAGTGCTGGAAGTCACGTGGCTGGGCGTTTGGTTCACTGGGTCAACCTGAAAACAGGTACCTAAGATCCTGAGGAACTGGAGGGCTGAGGAAAGGGGATCAGGGTGCAATTAGACTCTATCCAGTTTCTTCTTACTCTCCTGCTCATACACGTACACATGCTCTCTGTCATGATGAAATAAATAAAACTCAAAGAAGACCTCATACTTAAAATAGCTAGGGTTAAAGTCCTGAGAGTTTGGGGCCTGCAAGTGGCATAGTGGTTAAGGTACTGGACTTCTACATGGCCAACGATGGTTTGATTCCCAGACCTGGAGGCTTGAAAATCATGTTGGGCAAACGTGTGTGCATGCCCCAAATCCCAAACCCCAAAAGGAAAACGAAGAAGGGATTGCAGTGTGGCCATTCCCCTTGAGGGTGATTTCTCACTTTTCCTCTCTATACTTCTCTCTGTCTCTCCAGTGTGCGCATGTGCCTTGTGAGACAAAAACAAAACAAAACAAACACCCAAATCTTAAAAAAAACAAAAACAAACAACAACAACAAATAAAAAAACCCCGGAAAGTTCTGAGAGTTCACAATCAACAAAGAAATTTCATTATTCCTGTGGCATATAACGGCACAATTACTGAAATCATAGCTAGTAATATTTTACCAAGATATATCAGATTTCTAGGAATCTATACAATTTTTGGGACACATACTAACAACATATCCACACAAATATGTCTCAAAAGAAGGTTGACCATGGTTTGAGTCTGGGACCTGGCGGCTTGACACTCATGCCAGGTGCCTGTGTGTGCGTGCCCAAACTCCTGGGAGGAAATGGAGGAGGAAGGATGGTGGTGTGGCCATCTTCCTGGAGGGTTCTTTCTCACTTTTCCTCTCACTGTTTCTCTCCTGTGAGCAGACACTCCTTACAGTAATTAGAAAAACAAAACAAAAACAAAAAACCAAGATTCATGGTACTCAGACTTTCCACAATCTCAGCCATTTTCCTGGAGCTTTCCCTTCCTCTCACATTGGAACAACCAGTTAGGCTGCTTTAGGACAAAACCACTCTCTTTACAAATAGATCCTCACAGCCTCCTTCAGAAAACATGCCTTACATTCTTTCCACAGTGTTGTTTCCCTTCCTATTTCTAGTGTTAGTTACAATATACTGGTTATATTTTAATCCTTCGCATCATGAACTAACACTTTGTTGGGTTCACACCTTTCCATAATTGCTGAAAGAGGTGCTTCCCCATAACATTTTTAACTGTTTATGGGACCAGCAGTTAGTGTAAGGGCTATGTTGCTGGACTCCCATGTAGTCGACCGTGGTTTGAGTCCTGGACCTGGTGGCTTAATCTCACGCTGGTCTTGTGTGCGTGTGTGCCTAAGATCCTGAGAGGAGAATGGAGGAGAAGGGATTGCGGGGTGGCCATCCCCCCTAGGGGGTGATTTCTCGCTTTCTATCTCTCTGTCTCTCTCTGTCTGGCGAGCGCACATACCCTATAGCAAAAACCTCTCCGAAAAAAAAAAAAAAGAAAAGAAAAAAATAATGTTTATTAACCCAAATGTATTTAGGTTCTCTAAACCATGTAAAACCAGATACCAAAGTATATAAACTTGAAACTAATGCTTCATAATTAGTGTTTTAATATTTTAACTTATGTAGAAATGATTCTGACAGTCATGATTACCTGTTACTTAGTTTAAGAACAATGTGAATTATTTAAGAGTTTAAATTACTGAAAAAATTTTTGAAACTATGACAAGTTTATTTTTATAATTACTTCCACTTAGGGACCAGCAGATGGCGTAATGGCTACGCAACTGGACTCCCATGTAGTCAACAGTCGTTCGAGTCCCGGTCCTGGTGGCTTAAACTCACACTGGGTGCGTGCACGTGCATGTGCGTGCCTGAGATCCCGAGAGGAAAATGGCAGAGAAGGGGTTGTGGCATGGCCATCCCTCTCTCACGGGATGACTTCTCGCTTTCTGTCTCTATGTCTCTCTGTATCTTTCTGGTGAGCGCACGTACCCTGTAGCAAAAACCTCTTCCTCCCCCCCCCCCAAATTTCTACTTATATTCATTTTATTTACTTGTTCTTAACAAGCATATTTGAATTGCCATTTTTTTTTAAGAGAGAGATTTTTGCTATAGGGCGTGTGCACTTACCAGAGAGACAAAGAAAGACAGAGAGATGGAAAGCAAGAAATTCCCCCCCGCCACCCCAGGGTGATGGCCATGCTGCAATCTCTTCTCCTCCATTCTCCTCTCAGGATCTTGGGCATGCATACATATATATCTGGTGTGAATTTTAGGCTGCCAGGTCCCGGACTCGAACCATAGTCAACTACATAGGAGTCCAGCAATGTAACTGTTTCGTCATCTGCTGATCCCTTGAATTGCTTATTGAAAACAAAAGTAGCTACCATTGTAAGTTATTTTTGAAAAGTCAGGCAAGTATTCAAAATATTATAAAAGCAAAGAAATGAAAAGTTACACATAATCTTACATAATCTTGCGGTCTTAAATATCTAGCAAAGAGACCCCAGATGGCGTAATGGGTCGCTGGACCCCCATGTAGTTGACCATGGTTCAGGTCCCAGACCTGGCAGCTTCAAACTCATGCTGGGCATATGTGCCCAAAATCCCAAGAGAAGAATGGAGGAGAAGGCATTGCAGTGTGGCCATTCCCCTGGGGCATGATTTATTGCTGTGTCTTTCTGTCTCTGTCTCTTCAGTGAGCACATGCACCCTATAGCAAAAATCTCTCATAAAACAAAACAAAAACTCATGTTGAGCAAGTGTATGTGCATGCCCAAAATCCTGAGGTGAGAATGAAGGAGAAGGGATTGTGGTGTGGCCATCTCCCTGGGAGGTGATTTTTTGCTTTATCTCTCTCTCTCTCCCCGGTGAGCATACACACACCCTATAGCAAAAATCTCTAAAGAAAAGAAAATCTAGTAAAAAAAACTGCAAACAAGTATTGTATTACCAGCAACCCAGGGGGGAATAAAACCTGATAACTCTGAAAACACTATTTCATTCCGCTGACAAGTTTACACTAGCTTTGTTTACCAAATTTATCTCCAATGACATGAATTAAAAAGCTTTTGAGCTCATTTTAATTCTATTATTTAATTGCCTGAGGGTGGGTGTGCTTGCCAGACAGAGAGACACAGAGAGGGAGAAAGCACTCCCCACTGGGGCACTGTCATGCCACGGTCCCTCCTTCCTTTCTCCAGCCTGTTAGGATTTGGGGCACACAGACGCATGTTCCTGGAGTGTTTTTCCAGCTTCCAGGGATGGGATTCTGTGACTGGCCATATGGGATCTGGCTGCTTAATCAGTAAGCTACAGAGGCCACCCTCCAATTTTTATTAGAGAATATTTCATTTAAGCAGTTAAAAATTCATTTTTTTCTTAATTAATCTCCCCCCCCCCCAGAGAGTGAGTGTACCCACTGTGGAGAGTGGGGTGTGGAGAGAAAATGAGAAAGTTCGCCCCATGGGGGATGGTCATGCTGTCGTCCTTTCTCCTCCATTTCTCCCTCCTTTCCACATTTTAGGCACGAGTGCACATCTTCCCACTGTGTTTCTCAAGCCACTGTTTGGGACTATAACCACAGAGTTGGCCATGTGGGATCCAGCCTCCTTAACTACCATGCCAAAGGATGGCCCTAAAATTTATTTTTCCTAGCCAACTGGATAGTGCTGTGGTGTGAATGTGTCCCCCAAAGTTCATATGTTGCATTTTGATTGTTTTGTGACGGTATTAACAGGAAACTTGGGACCAGCAGATGGTATAATGATTATATCCCTGGACTCCCACGTAGTTGACCATGGTTCTAGTCCCAGGCCTAGTGGCTTAAAACTCATGCCAGGTGCTGGGACCAGCAGTTGGTGTCATGGCTATGTCGCTGGACTCTCATGTAGTCACCCGTGGTTCAGTTTCTGGACCCGGTTACTTAAGCTCACGCTGGGTGCGTGTGCGTGCGTGCCCAAGATTCGGAGAGAATAATGGAGGAGAAGGGAGTGTAGCGTGGCCATCCCCCCTGGGGGGGTGATTTCTCACTTTCTGTCTCTCTGTCTTTGTCTGTCTTTCTGGTGAGCGCACGTGCCCTGTAGCAAAAACCTCTCCAAAAAAATCACTAAAAACAAAAAACAAAACACGTCATGCCAGGTGCATGTGCGTGCATGGGCAAAATCCCGAGCAGAATGGAGGAGAAAGGTGGCATGGGCATCTCCTCTGGGGGGTGATTTCCCTCTGTTTCTCTGTCTCTCTGGGGAGTGTACGGGCCCTATAGCAAAAATCTTAAAAAAAAAGAGGAAACTTAACTGACTATGGGATCATGAGGTGGAGCCTTTGAGAGGTGATACGGATTGGATAAGGTTATCAAGGAAGGACTGGCCACCTGAATACCATGGGCTGTGAGGAGAGGAGAGTGAGAGCAGGAGCACACGGACGCATGTTCCTGACCTCCACCATGTTGTGACGGCCTGCACAATGCTCTTGGACTTCTCAGCCTCCAAAACCGTGAGCCAAATAATCCTCTGTTCTCTTACATTACCCAGATCTGTTATTAGCAACAAACAGACTAGGACAGATAGAGCTCTTTCATATATTTTAACAACATTAAAAATATCGCATACACATAACAAAAGATACAGACACACACATAGAAACAGACCTTATAATTTTAAGAGTCTTCATTTGCGGTTTTTATTTGTTTGTTTGTCTTTAATATGTGCCATCACTCATTTAGGTTTTTGGCAAGAAATTTAGAGCACCAATTTGTGAGCATAAACACCATTTGTAAGGGCAAACACGGATCGCAGGTAGCCCTGGAGCTGAGGAAGCTTTGATTTTTGGTAAAATGTGCGAGTCCACAGCTTTTCTGATCAACCTTGTGCTGCTCTAAAATCTCATATTTCTCCTTTTCTGTGTTGAAGATCACACTTTCCTTGTGTCTGAGCAGAAGCAGCTTCTTTTTCTTGAAGTAAGCATTAAGTGTTTTGGGATTTTTACTTTGCTAGTACCGATTTTTATGGAGGTGGCGATGACAAATTTCTGGCGTGTTCTACGCAGTGGATCTCAATTGAGGACCAGAGGTCCAGTCACAAGTAGCAAGCCACCGCTCAGCTGCTTCAGGAAAGCCATTTGCTTTGGTGGCACCTGGTGAGGATGATCAGGATGGTCCCAGGAGTGATGCTGGCTCGCAGCTCTCTCACATGTGGACTGAAGGGTTTTGGCCGTAGCTCAACAGCTTTCGAGGCACATCTTCAGTAGGAAAATACCTAGGTGTTTTGCAGAATTTAAGTACTCGGGTACCACCATTCTTGTCTCCACCAACAGGTTTTGTGACAGTGGCAAGAACCTTCTCCTTTTTCTCTTCAGTCCTGGATTTAATGGCGGGGTATTTCCTCTTGTACACGGCCTTCCTGGAATACATGGCAGGCTGGGAGTATCTGCCGATGCCCCGGACTAGGGTCTGGATTTCAGTTGCAATGGGGCTTCCCCTTCTTGTGCTTCTTAGCCTTGAGGTCACCCTTATTAGCCTTGACACTGGCATCAGCCTTCTTGGCTGTAGGTTTCTTCTCAGTATCCTGCCTCACAGATTTTTTACCCGCTATCTTATATAGTAGTGGAAAAGCTCGTTTGTGGTTTTAAAAGTTATTTCTCTCTCCACTCCAGACCACTAATCCTTTACCTATTGATATTTGTCTTATCTTCCTAAGCAACTTTAGCATGGCAGTCTTAAATTTGCACTTTCAAAAGTATGACGACTCTTAGGTGAAACAAAGTGAAAAAACTTACATCTCAATACTTCCTTTTTTTTTTGAGAAGTTTTCGCTATAGGGCACGTGTGCTTGCTCGCCAGAAAGAGAGAGACAGAAAGCGAGAAATCACCCCCCAAGGGTGATGGTCACACCGCAATCCCTTCTCCTCCATTCTCCCCCCAGGATCTTGGGCACGCACGCACATGCGCTGGGTGTGAATTTAAAGCCACCAGGTCTGGAGCTTGAACCGTGGTCGACTACATGCGAGTTCAGCGACATAGCCATTACGCTAACTGCTGGTCCCAGCACTTATTTTTTTGAAACAAATAAAGACTTAGATAGAAAACCCAGTTAAGATAAAATCTTCAGCAGTGAGGTTTGCTATGCAGAGTTAAGCCAATTATTTCCCTGTTACAAAGAGTTTCTAGTGAATGAATCTCTCCTCTCCTAGTGTAGAAGATGTCTTCACAAATGAATTAAAGAGTTTCAAAATAGTCCATTTAAATGCTGGAAAATACTTTGAAGATTAATTCAGATGATAGACAGTCCATTTTTTTTTTTTAAACTTACCTATTTCTTAATTTTGACTTTAGAATCATACCCTTTCATAAAAGGGGAGGGGGTTCTGCTTGGCCTGTGGGCCTTATCTACCTTATTGTTTTGGGGGTGGGATAGTAAATGAATGAAAAGAATGGTTAGCTTAATTTTCTTATCAGTTAATTACTTAAGTTTCTTATTTGTTCTTTTCTGTTTGTTTTTTGTTTCCTTTTGTTTTTGTAAAGAGCGTTTTAAGAGAAGCAATACAATGTAAAATAATCCTTTAAAAGTTTTTGTGCATCAATAGACATCCCTGGGGGAGGCTAATTCAAGTGCCCTCATTTAATAAAAGTATCAAATCCTTCCATGGCCTATAATCACTCCAAAAACAGCCAGAAGAAAGAGATTTAGATAATGTTTTGAAAGTTATCAGAGGAGAATGGAGGAGATTTTCTTTTGTTTTTCTTTTTGGAGAGGTTTTTGCTGTAGGGCGCATGCACTCCCCAGAATGACAGAGAGACAGACAGACAGAAAGTGAGAAATCACCCCCCAGGGGGGATGGTTTCACTGCAATCCATTTTCCATTCTCCTCTCGGGATCTTGGGCACGCTCGCACACGCATTGGTGTGAGTTTAAGCCACTGGGTTCGGGACTTGAACTGCGGTCGACTACATAGGAGTCCAGCGACATAGTCATTATGCCAATTGCTGGTTCCAACATTGATTTTCTACTTTCTTTTTTTTCTTTTTTTGGAGAGGTTTTTGCTATAGGGCGCGTGTGCTCACCAGACAGGCAGTGAGAGAGAGAGAGACAGAAAGCGAGAAATCACCCCCTAGGGGGAATGGTCACACTGCAATCCCTTCTCCATTCTCCTCTCGGGATCTTGGGCACGCATGCACACACGCCCGGTGTGAGTTTAAGCCACCAGATCTGGGACGCAAACCGTGGTCTACTACGTGGGAGTCCAGCGACATAGCTTTTGCGCTAACTGCTGGCCCCTCTACTTTCTTTATTTTTGTTCTATAGCCAGATAGAGAAAAACCGAGAGAAATGAGAAATCACCTCTCAGGGGGTGGCCAGGCTGCGATCCCTTCTCTTCCAGTCCCCTCTCAGGATTTTGGGTACTCATGCACCTGCCCCTGGTGTGATTTTCAAGCCACTGGGTTCAAGACATGAACTGAAGTTGGCTATGTCGGAGTCCAGCTTCTTAACCACCATGCCACCTGCTGGCTTCCCCCACTTTCTTCTTTAGTTTTTTGTTATAGCATGTGTGCACTTGCTGGAGAGAGACAAAGACACACAGAGAAAGGGACAATAAGAAATTCCTGTTGGGAAGGATGGCCACGTTGAAATCCTCTCTCCCTCCTGGGAGTTTGGGCACACTCAAACACACTCCTAGGTGTGTTTTTCAAATCTCTAGGTCTGGGACTCAAACTGTGGGATCCAACTTCCTTAACCACCATGCCACCTGGCTGGCCCACACACTTTCTTCCTGACTCAGACAAAATCCAAGATCTCTGTTACCTAAACACACAAGAAAAAGAAATGAAGAGAATAGAACTCACGTATCTGTAAATTCCTTTTTTTTCTTTTTCTTTTTTTAAGAGATTTTTGCTATGGCATGTGCACTTGCTGGAGAGACAGGGAGAGGGAGAGACAGAGACAGAAAGCAAGAAGTCACTGCCCACAGGGGATGGGCGCACTGCAATACCTTCTCCACCATTCTCCTCTGGGATTTTGGGCACGCATGCACACATGAAATTGAAGTCACTGGATCCGGGACTTGAACTGCTGCTTGGCAGGCTGGGAGTCTGGTTTGATTTCTGCCTACCCTAAAATAACCGAGCATGGTGGTGCATGCCTGTGGTCCCAGCTGCTTGGGAGGGTATGGCAGAAGGATTGCAATCCTGCAGGATCCTGTGTAAAAACCTTGTGCACACCACCCTGTTCCCATGCATAAGAAACAAGCAAGCAAACAAAATACTGCCGATTTTGCCATGACTGACTGGCCACTGCAAACTGGAATTGAGGTTTCCTCTCGTGATGCAAACTAAATCTTAGTTCCCCAAAGCCGGGCACGTTCCAACAGTGCAAACTAACCCTGGATTCGAGAACCAAAAAATATAGGGAACCCAATGTGTTATAAAAAGAACAGTCTAGACCAAGTGGAAATTACTTACTCTCTTGGGACCCCCTGGGGGGACTGACAGGGGTCAGTGGTGCCTACCTTTTCACACTCTTCAAAGGATCTCAGGAGTCATCTGTATTGTCCCTTGAGTCCTTTTATGATCACCAGAACTATCAAAAGATACAATTACAATTTAGTTTAAAGGTCTTAGTTGGTGGGTTGGCAGGTGTGGTGGTTAAGGTGGCTGGACTCTCACATGGCTGACTGTGGTTCAAGTCCCAGACCTGGCAGCTTACTTGCTTGCTTGCTTGCTTGCTTTCTTTTTTTCTTTCCTTCCTTCCTTCCTTCCTTCCTTCCTTCCTTCCTTCCTTCCTTCCTTCCTTCCTTTCTTTCTTTCTTTCTTTCTTTCTTTCTTTCTTTCTTTCTTTCT
>NW_006159952.1:531820-537812 GCF_000334495.1 Tupaia belangeri chinensis
CAAAAACCTCTCCAAAAAAATAAATAAATAAATAAACAAAATAATAAATAAATAAATAAAAATAAAAATAAAAATAAAATAATATATATATATTTTTAAAAAGATCTTAGTTGGCTTTAACTATGGTCAGGCAACACTTCATTGAATAAAGCAGAGTAAGTATTTCAGTGTGCTGAGCAGAAGTTGGTTTTACAGACAGAGGGGCAAGAAGAAGAAGTAAAAAACAAAGAAGAAAAGTGAATCTGTCATTTTAAAGTTACTTTTCTTGCAGAGCCAGCAGTTAACGTGGTGGTTGAGGAGGTGGACTTTCACATGGTTGATCACAGTTCGAGTTCTGAACTTAGTGGCTTACTTTCTCACTTTCCCTCTTTCCTCTTTTTTTTGTCTCTCCCTGGTGAGCGCACTTGCCCGATAGCAAAATTTAAAATATAATTTAAATGAATAATTCTGAAAATAAAAAAGAAGTTATTTTCCTTGCAAGGTGGAAGCTGGGAGACAGAACAATAGGGAAATAACTGATTAATTAACATCATGTTACATCTTTTGTGTAATGATTAAACTGAGGATACTGAGGTTTTCATGCTGATTGAAACTGGTCTGGAAAACTAGACTCTCTCCTGATTCGCAAGTCAGATAACTTAGTTTCATTTGGTAAGACAGAATTTTAGTAAAAGTATCTCCATTTTGATTTTTAGTGTGTTTTGATGGGGTCTAGTAAAAGAAGTTAGTCCTAAAACAGAGGCCTCATATAATTTTTATTTTAGCCATAGTTTTTAATGAGTATGAAGGGATCCTATGCCCAAAATGCTTGAGAAATGCTGTTCTCAGACATGATAGTATCCTGACTATGGAATGACAGTGAAATTTCCCACACTTTCAAAATTGTTTCTCAGGGCCAGCCAGTTGCATAATAGCCGGTTACATGGCTGACTATGGTTCGAGTCCTGGATCTGTTGGCTTGAAAAATCATTCTGGCACATGTGCATGGCCAGAATCCCATGAGGAGAATGGAGGAGAAGGGATGGTGGTATGGCCATTCCTCATGGAGGATGATTTCTTACTTTCCCACTGTCTCTCTCTGGTGAGCA
Source organism: Tupaia belangeri chinensis (assembly GCF_000334495.1). Classification (NCBI taxonomy): domain Eukaryota; kingdom Metazoa; phylum Chordata; class Mammalia; order Scandentia; family Tupaiidae; genus Tupaia; species Tupaia belangeri. The sequence continues at coordinate 532,909 of NW_006159952.1, forward strand.
CACACTCCTTATGACAAAAACCAAAATTGTTTCTGTCTGTGTCTCACTTTTGACCTCTGAGCCCTCTCTCTTATTCTTTTAGCAAAGCTTTTGAATTTGCCTTAGTTAAAAATGTGGTTGTCTTGGGAACCAGCAGTTAGCATAATGGCTATGTCGCTGGACTCCCACGTAGTCGACCGTGGTTCGCGTCCCGGACCCGGTGGCTTAAAACTCACGCCGGGTGCGTGTGCGTGCGTGCCCAAGATCCCGAGAGGAGAACGGAGGAGAAGGGATTGCGGCGTGACCATCCCCCCTGGGGGGTGATTTCTTGCTTTCTGTCTCTATGTCTCTCTCTGTCTGTCTGGTGAGCGCACGCGCCCTATAGTGAAAATCTCTCCAAAAAAAAAAAATTCTTCAGGTAAATTAGGTGCAAGCGAGGAGAAAGGATGGTGGTACGCTAGGGAGAAGGAACAGAATTGGCAAAGTCTCAGTCTTTGCTCTTAGGTCACTTGGAAAACTAAAAAATTTACAGGGACTAGTTGTAAAATGGTTACATTACCGCCTGCAGTTATTTACATAAAGTTCTGTTTTCCCTGAGGCACTAGTATATAAAAGAGAGAAGATATTTTTTACTTTCCTGCCTGTTTCAAAAGAACGATGAATTTAAAAGTAGATATTTTAAAATCTGGGAAACATCTCAGGCTCATAAGAGATACTTTGCAATTACTATTTAGTTTTATAGACATCCACATCTTTCCAAAAATTCAACCTTTCCCTTCCAGGATAGTAAAAACTAGACTCCAGAATGCACAGAGTTGGACAGGGCTTTCAGAAAGAAGGAAAGTGAAAAAGGAAAAGTCTGCAAGACATAGAAATGATACTACAATTAATTCTACAAAGATACCACATCTGTGTTGTGGTTAAGGCCAACGGGAGCAGGAGAGCCCGCAGTGTGGAGCCTGGAGAGGACCTTGATGCTGAACAGCCTTGCAGTCCACTTACTGTCCTGGTTAATGGTGGAGCTAGGATTTCAACTGGTCAGCCGCTAACTCGTCTTTCCTTCAACGAAAAATACGTCTGAGGGCCTCGATTTTTCAGAACTAGAGATTAGGGTATCTTTAGTGTGAAAATAGCATAGTCAAATTTTTTTTAAAAAAAGTTATTTAATTTAAAAAATTATTTAATTAAAAAAAATTAGTTATCATTGATTTTTAAAATTTGACCAGAAAGAGAGATACAGAGAGAGAGAAAGAGAATCAGACAGAGAGGGAGAGAGAAAGTGAGAAAGCAAGCCACCAGGTCTGGGACTCAAACCATGGTTGGCCATGTGGCAGTGTCTAGCACCTTAACAACCACACTACCTGCTGGTCCCCAGCATAGTCAAACCTTAAACCAGCTACTCAAGCTCTCCCATTTATCTTCATGGCCATCTCATGTAGTAGCACCCCCCCAAAAAGGTCCTAATTCTCATGATTATTTGTTTATGGCCGCCTCACCTAACTGGAATGTAGGTGTTGTGAGAACAAGGGTCTCATTCTTTTCTGTTGGTGGCTGTTTCCTTAGTGGCAGTGACAATGTCTGGCACACAATGGGCACTCAGAAAGTGTTGCTGGGCCACCACAGTGGCACAGACATGACACAATATTCTGTGATGCTACTTCCATATGAGAAGGTCCTAAGTTCAAGTCCTAGATTTGCCTACACATGCCAGGTAGTTGTGAGTGCCCCTGACTCCCACGTAGTCGACCGTGGTTCGCGTCCCGGACCCGGTGGCTTAAAACTCACGCCGGGTGCGTGTGCGTGCGTGCCCAAGATCCCGAGAGGAGAACGGAGGAGAAGGGATTGCGGCGTGACCATCCCCCCTGGGGGGTGATTTCTTGCTTTCTGTCTCTATGTCTCTCTCTGTCTGTCTGGTGAGCGCACGCGCCCTATAGTGAAAAAAAAATGTGGTTGTCTTTAAATTTTATGAAGTAAAATCCTGTTGTGTTTTTTTAATTCTTTCTTTACACTACATGGAAAAAAAAAAGACAAAAAAAATTCTCACTGTATCTACCTTATTACGGATGACATAAAACTTAACCTGAAATGTCTGTTAAAGGCTTTATTGCTCCAGAAAATAAATTTCCCCTAAAAATAAATTATTAAATATTATAATTTCACTTGTCTCCCTAAGGAAAAAATGTTAGATTATGTAGTTTATTCAGATGCAATCCTAGTAAAATTTTGGATAATTAAACAAGGTGTTTGGAGCATTGATAAAGACTATCTGTGTACATAGGTAATGAATTTATGAGAATTTTGTTGCTTGGGAATTGGAGAGGATTGAGTTAATCTAATTGGAAAATCTTAACAGATTCGAATTGTGTACAACAAATAGATCCAGCATTCAATTAAAGCTCAGTGTTTTACTATCCAGGGACAGTTGTAAAAAACACTCATAAAGGAACCTTTCATTTCCTTTTCTCTTCTTATCAAAGTGATTTTCCATGATCTGAAATGATCAGTTTCATTAGCATGTTTTATTTCCCTGGTTATTGGCAGCCCCGAGGCATGTGTGGCAGCTGAGGAAAAGTTGTTTTCAATGGTGTTTTGGAATTGGGTTTTGGCTAAAATAAAGAGGGTTTTCACCAGTTTGGAGAGAGGAAGGAAGGGGTATGAGGTCACTTTAGTTTGTGTCTTTATAATATGCTTTCTAGGTGGAGTTCCACTTTTGAGTTACTCTAATCCCCCATTTGGCTCTGGGAAAATTCATAAATGTTTTCCTCATTTCCTAATGAGTTTCTATGATCTGGGAATTCATTCTTAGGTTCATGCCTTTGCTCAACAAGGCGGTGCATGAAAATGTTAGTAAAAGATTTTCACTTACGCTTGAGAATTGGGCATTTTAGGAAATTGTGAGTTCTCTAATTGACATTCCATTTTCAGAGGTGGTAGTACCCCCCAAAAAAAATCACTACCAGTAAAATGGTGCTATTCTTTTATTATCTCCAAAGAAAAAAATGGGTACGGTTATTTTGTGTTCTTTTTATGAAGTATTGCAAAATGCCACCTCCTAGAAAGTGTTTCAGTGGAAAATCAGTCAAGGTAACTTGTGGCAGAGTTGGTTGAATAGGCTCTCAATTTGGGGATATTTGGGACTTGGAGGGTGTTTTCCTGAGAAGTTTTTTTAAAAAAATAAATGAGATATCCTTGTAAATATAAAAATATACTTTATTAACTGCCAGGGGGCACATGCCCTTGCCAGAAAGAATGAGAGAGAGAGAGAGAGAGAGAGAACCCCCAATGTGGTATGGTCATGTTGTAATTGTTTTTCTCCACTTCATCCCATCAGGATCAGGATTTTGGACATGTACACGCATGCACCCAACATGATTTTCAAGTCACTGGGGCTGGAATTTGGACCACCGTAGGCTATGTGGGATCTAGCTTCCTATGTACTATGCTTAACTGCTGCATTATAGGGCTGACCCTAATTTTTTAAAAGAATTATTTAATTTAGTTTAATTATTATTATTATTATTGGAGAGGTTTTTGCTATAGAGTGCGTGCTGTCGCCAGATAGACAGAAACAGAGAGAAAGAAAGAGAGAAATCATCCCCCAGGGGGGATGGCCACACCATAGTCCCTTCTCCTCCATTCTCTTGGGGTCCTGGGTACGCACGCACAAGTGCCCGGCATGAGTTTAAGCTACCAGGTCCAGGACTCCAACCGCCGTTGACTACATGGGAGCCCAATGACATAGCCTTTACGCTACTGCTGGTCCCTAATTTAATTAAATTAATTAATTTTGGTCAAAACCAGAGAAGGGGGGGGAGAGAGAGTGAGAGCGAGAGAGGGTGAGAGAGAGAGAGAAAGAGAGAGCCTCCAGGTCCGGCACTCAAATCATGGTTGGCCATGTGGGAGTCCAGCACCTTTAACCACCACGCCATCTACCAGGTCCCTTCCTTAATTTTTTTTTTTTTTTTTTAAGATTTACTTAATTTAAGGGAGATCCTGTAGTTCAGTGCTTCAGTGTTGTGCATTGGGAACAAGTTCCTGCATTTTCAACCACGGTTTGAAAACTTGTCCAAGTGGCAACAAGTGGGTAACATGTGCGGTCACGCTTAGGGTTCTGATGGGATGGAGAAATGGAGGAAAAGAGATTGTGGTGGGTCTAGCAAGTGGTGTCATGGTTAAGGTGTTGGACTCCTACATGGACAACATCAGTTCGATCCCACACCTGGTGGCTTACTTTCTTTCCTTATCTCTCTCTCTCTCTCTGGTGAGTGCACATGGCTTGTAAATTATAATGATGGAGCTGGCAGGTGGTGGTTAAATCAATGGACTCCCACATGGCCACCTGGTTCGAGTCCTAAACCTGGTGGCTTGCTTTCTTACTTTCTTGCTCTCTCTCTCGTCAAAATAAAAAATAATATCAATAAATAAAATTAAATAAATGCTGTTTAAAAAATAGCACAGATAAATAAAGTAAAATAAATAATTCTTTTTAAAAAAGGATTGTGGAATGACTAGAGTCCATGGGGGGGGGCAGTGCACCATCTCTTTCTGTCTCTCCATCAAGCACTGCCCTCTGGCATCAAAATAAAAAATTTTTCTGAGTCGATAGGAATAAACCAGCCCTGTTTTTCTTTTTCTTTTCTTTTCTTTTCTTTTTTTTTAATAAAATGTTTATTTTACCAATGATAGAGAGTTCTTGTGTCTTTATAAGAGAGAGAGGGAGAGAGAGGCAGAGACAGAAAAAGAAGCAATAGTGGAGGAGTCACACTATGAACCCCTTTCCCTGACCCTCTGCTCATCAGAATCATGCACACATGTGCACATCTGCCCAGTGAGTTCTCAAGCCAATCAGGGGATCAAATCTGCAGTTGGCAGGGTGGCTCTCAGTACTGCAGTTGAGCTTGTTGCATTACTAGGGTAGGCATTCC
>NW_006159952.1:537833-552608 GCF_000334495.1 Tupaia belangeri chinensis
TGTGGAAGACCTCAAGCTGACGCTTCCTAGGGGACAGGCTGACTGCATTGATTCCAGTCCATCTGCCTGGTTTGTTTGAAGGGGTCCTTGCTTCAAGGGAGGAGCTCTCTAGTCAATACTGAAGGTCAATCAAGATTCTGAAAATTTTATTTCTCTATTTAATCCATTAGATGCTTCAGTGTGTGTTGAGGATTTCAAGAAAAATAGGGGATTCCAAGAAAAAAAAAAAACCCTTTTTTGAAGTGGATTACATTAAGATTAAGAGATAAAAACAGCTGGGCCAGCAGGTGGCATGGAGTTTAATGCACTGGATCTCACATGGCCTGCTGGGAGTATGAGTCCTGGACCCAGTGGCATGAAAATCACACGATGTGTGTGCACATGTTCCAGGATCCCAGGTGGAGACTGGAGGAGAAGGGATTGTGGTGTGACCATCACCCCTGGGGGATGATTTCTCACTTCCTCTGTCTTTCTCTGGCAGGTGCACATACCCCATGGCAAAAGTGAAAAAAAAAAAAAAAAAACAACCTCAAAACTAAAAATAAATAAATGAAAAAGAGATAAAGATAGCCAAATATTTGTAATTCAGGATAGTGCTGGGAGGTGTGCAAGATAGAGTGGGAGACACCAAAATAGGAAGAAGTAGTTATTTCTACTAGAGAAGTATTTAACAAATACTTCTCTATATTTATATATATATATATTTTATTTTATATAAATAAATATTATATATTTTATATATAATAATAAATAGATTATATGTATACACCCCCCCCACATATATATGTGTATATATAACATTTATTTTTTATTATTTTTTTGGAGAGATTTTTGCTATAGGGTGCATGTGTTCACCAGAGAGACAGAAAGCGAGGAATCACCCCTCCCTTACCCGGGGTATTGGCCACACCATAATCTCTTCTCTGTTCTTCTGGGATCTTGGGCACACATGCACACACACCCAGTGTGAGTTTGAAGCCACTGGGTCCAGGACTCCAACTGTGGTTGGCTATGTAGAAGTCCAATGTCATAACTACTACGCCATCTGCTGGTCCCAGATTTTTACTTTTTTTTTTTTTTTTGAGAAGTTTTTGCTATAGGGCAAGTGCCCTCACCAGTAGAGTAACAGAGAGACAGAAAATAAGAAATCACCCCCCAGGGTAGATGGCCATGCCGCAATCCCTTCTCCTCCATTCTCCCCTTGGGATCTTGGGCACGCACGCACACGCGCCCAGCATGAGTTTAAGCCACTGGGTCTGGGATTTGAACCGTAGTCAAATACATGGTAGTTAAGGTACAAAAATATCTTGAAAAGTAAACTAATGGCTTGTTACCTTTGGTTCCCTCTACCCCCAGTCTTGAAAACCTTTAAAGTAATTAATTCGTGAAATTTAAGGAAAACCTCTGAGATTGTGCTTTTTCAGATGTACCTGAGAGTATGTATAATCTGGAAGCCCTAAAAATCTCTGGAGTAGAAATACTGCTAAATAGCAGGGCTGGCTGGTGGCATCGTGGTTAAGGGTGCTGGATTCCCACATGGTTGATCGTGGTTTGAGTCCTAGACCTGGTGGCTTGCTTTTTCACTTGCCCTCTCTTTCACTCTGGTCAAATTAAAATAAATAAATAAAGTTAAATAAAATAATTATTTTAAAAAAGGAAAGAAATATTGCTAAACAGGAAAGGGATTAGTGGATTAATTGATGTATAGGAACTAGAAGAGGACTAGCCTTTGGAATCGTTATTTTTATTTTTTTGGCAATTCCCCACCCTCATCACTTCACGCCTAAGATAACATTTATAAGATCTGAGTATGTTTTAGGGTGAGACACATGGAAACTAACACTGTTTTTTCTCTGACTTTTGTTTCACTAAATAACACCAGATTAAAAAGGAAACAGGGCTGGCCCTGTGGTGTGAGGATTAGGCACTACACAGTTGGGAGGCTGTATTCCATATGGCTGAACAGGCTTTGACCTCTGGCCTCAGTGGCTTAAAAAACTTGTCTAGTGTGCATGTACAGATCCAGACGGAATAGGGAAATAGAGAAAGGAGTAATGTATGACTTGAACCACAGTCAACTATGTGGTAGTCCAGTGATATAACCGTTACGCCACCTGCTGGTCCCATGAAGTATGCCCTAAAGAGTTGGCAAGTGGTGTGGTAGTTGAGATGCTGGACTCCCAGGTGACCATAGCAGCTAAAAACTCCCAACGGATGCTGTTCAGCAATCAATGGTGAAGGACAAACAGACTGAGTTCCTCTGGGATCATTCCTTTTGAATACAGCCACTTTCTTTTCTTTCTTTCTTATTTTTAAAAATATTTTTACATCATAATTTTAATTACCATGTAATAGTTACACATATATATGTGATAGTGTTTTTTTCATTTCTTTTTTTATTCATGTATTTATTTATTTTTACTTTTTTTTTTTTTTTGAGAAGTTTTTGCTATAGGGCACGTGCACTCACCAGTAAGACAGAGTAACAGAGAGACAGAAAATAAGAAATCACCCCCCAGGGTAGATGGCCATGCCGCAATCCCTTCTCCTCCATTCTCCCCTTGGGATCTTGGGCACGCACGCACACGCGCCCAGCATGAGTTTAAGCCACTGGGTCTGGGATTTGAACCGTAGTCAAATACATGGTAGTTAAGGTACAAAAATATCTTGAAAAGTAAACTAATGGCTTGTTACCTTTGGTTCCCTCTACCCCCAGTCTTGAAAACCTTTAAAGTAATTAATTCGTGAAATTTAAGGAAAACCTCTGAGATTGTGCTTTTTCAGATGTACCTGAGAGTATGTATAATCTGGAAGCCCTAAAAATCTCTGGAGTAGAAATACTGCTAAATAGCAGGGCTGGCTGGTGGCATCGTGGTTAAGGGTGCTGGATTCCCACATGGTTGATCGTGGTTTGAGTCCTAGACCTGGTGGCTTGCTTTTTCACTTTCCCTCTCTTTCACTCTGGTCAAATTAAAATAAATAAATAAAGTTAAATAAAATAATTATTTTAAAAAAGGAAAGAAATATTGCTAAACAGGAAAGGGATTAGTGGATTAATTGATGTATAGGAACTAGAAGAGGACTAGCCTTTGGAATCGTTATTTTTATTTTTTTGGCAATTCCCCACCCTCATCACTTCACGCCTAAGATAACATTTATAAGATCTGAGTATGTTTTAGGGTGAGACACATGGAAACTAACACTGTTTTTTCTCTGACTTTTGTTTCACTAAATAACACCAGATTAAAAAGGAAACAGGGCTGGCCCTGTGGTGTGAGGATTAGGCACTACACAGTTGGGAGGCTGTATTCCATATGGCTGAACAGGCTTTGACCTCTGGCCTCAGTGGCTTAAAAAACTTGTCTAGTGTGCATGTACAGATCCAGACGGAATAGGGAAATAGAGAAAGGAGTAATGTATGACTTGAACCACAGTCAACTATGTGGTAGTCCAGTGATATAACCGTTACGCCACCTGCTGGTCCCATGAAGTATGCCCTAAAGAGTTGGCAAGTGGTGTGGTAGTTGAGATGCTGGACTCCCAGGTGACCATAGTTTGAGTCCCAGATTTGGTGGCTTGCTCTTTTATTCTCTGTCTTTCTCTCTGGTTAAATCGAAGAATAATAAATAAATAAAAAGAATAAGTAATTTTTTTAAAGTAAAAAAAGAGTATGTTGAAACTGACACCATTATGAGGTTGGTGTGGAAGGGGAAGGGAAAGTAAAGCTTTAAATTGAGAATTGTTTAAAATATTTGCAAAGTAAGGCTGTCTACCTCCACCCCCCTACCCTCCACTCCAGTAAATTTTAGATAAGTTATTGGAGTTGCAGGAGGAAAGTTTCTATGTTCATGTTCTGGCACAGACTTCCTGTTTATACCTTCAGAGGAAAAATTGTATAGATGGGTTCCTGAAATTCTGTTTTAACTGTGTTTGTTTTATTGCTCATTTAACAATAAGTGGGTTGGGCCCTTGGGTAGCAGAAATGACTGGCACTTGTCCCACAGGCTGGAGTCCAGGGTGGAGAAGTGGACCGGTAAAGGTTATTACATTGTAGTATGAAACATCCTGTGAGAAAGATCGGGAGGTCAGGTGGCATTTTTCTATGGAAAAAAGAAAAACATACATCAAAGTTAAGTTCCTGGATAATCACCCAAAACCTAAATTTATCTTTGGCTTTTACCAATAATTCATTATAGCTGTTTTATTGAGCCTTTTAGGTCCTAGGGATAATTCTTTTTTTTAAATTTAGAATTATTTTATTTCACATGTGGTTTGAGTCCCAGACCCAGACCTAGTGGCTTGCTTTCTCACTTTTCCTCTCACTCTTTCTCTTGTGCGCTCTCTGTCCTTATCTGGTCATATTTACAAATAAATAAATAAATAATAAAAAAGAATTATTTTATTTCATTTATTATCATCATTATCATTTGTTTAATTTGACCAGAGAGAGACAGAGAGAGAGAAAGTAAAAGGAAAGCAAGCCTTCAAGTCTGGGACTCAGACCACTGTCAATCATGTGGGAGTTCAGCACCTTAACCACCACGCCACCTGCCGGCACCCCCGGGGAGAATTCTAAGCCTTAAATTTATCTGATCCTTTCAATAGCTTTTTGAGGTATTATTATCATCTCCATTTTATAGAGGAGCAAATGGGCATGAAGAAATTAACTGCTCAGATAATCCTCTCACAGGGCCAGCTATCCAGCCTTTTGTAAACTTTCCTTATTAGAGCCATAATCCTTGAATCATTCTATTCTCTTAGCCCTTTCACATGGTCAGCAACACTTTTTTTTAATTAACATTTTTATTTATTTATTTATTTATTTATTTATTGGAGAGGTTTTTGCTATAGGGCTCGTGCGCTTGCCTGACAGAGAGAGTCAGAGAGACAGAAAGTGAGAAATCACCCCCCCAGGGGGGATGGCCAAGCCGCAATCCCTTCTCCTCCGTTCTCCTCTTGGGATCTTGGGCACGCACGCACACAAGCCCGGCGTGAGTTTCAAGCCACTGGGTCCGGGATGCGAATCGCGGTTGACTGCGTGGGAGTCCAGCAGCATAACCATTACGCTAACTGCTGGTCCCAGCAACATTTTTAATGTATTAGAAGACATTTGCTTAACTGTAAAGCATTCAAAACAAAGTTTGAAAAATTCAGAGCTATAGAATTCAAAATAAAATAAACAAGAAATTGAAAATCTACTTATCGTGACATCATAAGTTTTCCTCATGTATAGATACGATTTAAGTGCACAGGAACCAATCAGTCTTTCCCCCTTCTCTGTTTTGCTTATCAACATCTGGACTCTGATTAGCCTTAGTTCTATTCAGGGCTGAACATTTGCGTTCAGGATTGGGGCACATATTGGGCAAGATTCATAACAGACAGTGCAGTGGAGGAGGTCAAGGATTTCCTATGTTGCCTCATTTGTAATCATCTGGAAACCTGCAGAGAGTATGATAATGAAGTGCCGTATCTAGATTTCATGTTTTCTGGCCCAGTGCATTTCCTTCAATGATAACTGTCGGAAATAATCAACTCTGCAAAAATAATAATTAATGCAGTTTATTTCTAAGCAGAATGTGAGTGACCCAGTGTTGCAGAAAACCGGATGCTGAGAAATGAAAAACAGCACTCGGAGGGATGAGAACTGTTTATTACGCCAGCGGGCAGTGGAGTTAACACTCAGAATCTCCGGCCCGACTGAGAATTGGACATGGTCTTTTATGGGGGAATTGGGGAGGGGAGGTATCCAGATGTTAGGATTGGAGAAAGGGCTGAGAAGCAAGAAGAGTGGGAAGTCTGTTTTGTTCAGGGTTTCAGGTCATCCTGTAGCTCTAGGGAGAGGCAGTAAATTTGCTGGAGGGCGTAAACCTTAGGCAGCTCTCAGCTCTGTGTTATTCATGAATTCAGGGTCTCTTCTTATCACTAGACCTGCAGAGGAGGCAAGACATGCCTTTCTCTGGATGATCAGGTACAGGGGATCCTTTTATTTGATTTTGGGAGCAAGAGACAAAGTTTGGAATTTAGTGAAAAGTTTTTCCATTCATATGGCCCCCAAATGCGGGACATATGGAAGCTGGGGCTAGCAGGTTATAAGTGGGTTTTACAGTTTTTAGGTTGGTGGTTGGAAAAGGAAGGTTGCTGAGATCAGAAAAGAATGTACTTTCACAGAGATAAGGAGGTCTAATACACATCACAAAGATACCATGCCAGGGACAAAATGCAGGAAGAATCTTTTTATCAATGGGTCAAAAAGGTCTGTTAATGTTTCTGGGTGTGACTCCCCCAGGCTCAGTGGAAAGGATTTTAGAAAATAGGAAAAAGCAGTCAAACTTTTGTCCTCAGTGTGATAGGAGTTGCAACAGCGAGGAGGGGACTGTACCCATGGTAGAAAGCCTCTTTTTCTCTTTGCTCTAATACTTAATGTGTGTATCAAGTTTTATACGTACATAAAGATTATGTTTATATGTATAGAAACATATAAAGTCTTATATATGTGTATTTTTTAGAGGTCTTTGCCTTAGGGCACATGTATTCTTCAGAGAGAGAGAGAGAGAGACAGAGACAGTGAGAGGGAAAGCGAGAAATCACCCTCCAGCCTGATGGCTACACTACAGTTCCTCCTGGGATCTTGGGCATGTATACACACATGCCTGGCCTGAGTTTCAAGTCACCTGGTCTGAGACCAACCGTGGTCAGCCATGTGGGAGTCCAGTGATGTAACCACAGCCATGCCCTCTGCTGGTCCCAACAGGTTTATATTCTCATAACACAGAGTTAAATATACCTATATGAGGACATGGCCCTCCTATGTCCTCTATCTGTGTGGAGATGTGTAACATAGTTAATGGAGGAGCTTGGCTATGACTTGAACCTTGTAGAACAGGGGAGATTTTATTAGGAGGAGGAGCGAGCACCACTGACCCACTTAGATTCAGGGACAGTTACAGGCAGTTGTACATGAAACAACACAGCCTAAGGTAAGCTACGCTTATATTAGGTTGTCGGAAAAGTCATGACATTTTTCTATGCAGAGATGCGTCATGACTTTTCCAACAACCTGATAGAAGGTGTATTGAATCTCACCAAAGGGGCATCTCTCCTCTGACATTCTTTCCAGTTTCCTGTGAAATCTTAGCCAAAGTGGAATTTTATGAGTAAGAAGTTTTAAGTTTTTGGGAGCTTGACATATACTCCATAGCATAATGGTGCAGGATATAAAAGTGACTTTTAGGAACCAGAAGTTGGCGTAATGGCTATGTTGCTGGACTCCCATGTAGTCAATCACAATTTGAGTCCTGGACCCGGTGGCTTAAACTCATGCAGGGCGCATGTGTGCTTGCATGCCCAAGATCCCGAAAGGAGAATGGAGGAGAAGGGATTGCAGGTGGCCATTCCTCCAGGGGTGTGTGTATGTGTGTGTATGTGTGTATGTGCGTGTGATTTCTCGCTTCATATCTCTGTTTTTCTGGCAAGCACACATGCCCTATAGCAAAAACCTCTCAAAAAAAAAAAAAAAAGTGTTTTTTAGGCCCAGCCACAGTGGGACTGTTAAAATACGCATCTCTGCAGGCTGAGGCCCAATGGGGGGCCCAGGTTGGATTCCTGGCAACCTGAAAGCAGACGCTGTGTGAATCTGTAATCCCAGCAATTTGGGGAGATTTAGGCAGGAGGATCAGGAATTTGAGACTGACCTTGTCTAAAAAAGCCGGATGTGGGGGCCAACAGATAGTGTGGTGGTTAAGGTGGCTGGATCCCACATGGTGGACTATGCAGTTCAAGGCCTGGACCTGGCAACTTGAGAAACATGCCATGTGCCTGTGTGTGCATACCCAAATCCTGAGAAGAGAATGAGGAGAAGGGATTGTGATGTGGCTAAACCCCCAGAAGATGCTTTCTTACTTTCTCTTTCTCTCTCTCCGTGTAACCACATGAACCTAGAACAAATTAAAAAAAAAAAGAAGCCAGTCATGGTGGTGTCCTTTTGGTGCTAGCTGCTTCAGGCTGAGGGCAGATAATGATATCAGAGAGACCCTGTCTTAAAAAAAAAGTTTCAGGGGACTTAAGGGACTCAGTAGTTACACCTTTAGTTCCTTTGTTTGTTCATTACACAAGATGAGATTATGGACTAATTAACTCTATTTTTATGTTTGCATTTGGCTTCTTTGTGTCTATGTTATCTGTAATAGAAGCTAGTAAATACTTCGTTTGTCTGGGCTTTGTCTGTCTTGGCATTTTGATCAGTGTCCATGACTCAAGTCTATCTTGTCTACCTGAGGCACTGTGGCTACATTCCTTTCTCAATTATAGTATAAAATAATGAGACTTTCTGTTCAGTCCCAGAAATCCTGGATTGAAGGAGTGTTTGACAAGAGAGAATGCAACAAAGTGATACCCAGCTCCAAAGACCCGCACAGGTACCATTTTAAATTACGTTTTCTTTTCAAAGCAATATTACTTGGAGGACTGTTACAGAAAGTTAACAGACAGGATTTGTCTAGAGGATTTGATAATATCTGTAGCTAGTATGTATTAATTTTGAATCAATGTTTGTTTCTTTCACTTTATCAAAGTAATACATGATTATTGTGGAAAATATGGTTAAGAACAGGGATCTTGTCAATTTTGTATTTCACTCTAACCCCTGGACCTGCCACAGAGAGGATGCTGATAAATACCTGTCTAATGAGCTAATGGAGTTTAAAGGAGAAGGAAGTTCATTGCAATGAGATCACTGCTAACAGTGTGGTGGATTTCATTCCATTGGGTGATCCTATTCCTCTTGATGAGGAGGTAGACTTTAAGGAAATATCCAGTGCTACATTCATTCCAGTGCATTTGGATAAATAGTTTACAACCTCTGAATTTTGAATATTCAAAACACTGTGGACGTTTCTTACCCTAATGAAAGTATCAGTGGAAAACTGTTTTGGACTTTCTAGAATACTGTGCTTAGGTGATCTAAACACGTCATTTTAGTTCTGTTTTTCTCCTGTGGGCATTTTGTTTGAGCAGAAAATGGGCAATTGAATGGAATGATTTGAGTTGACTACTCTTGAGTTCTTGACAACTCGACAACCCTTTGGAAGTTCTAGTTGTAGAACAAAGTTCAAAAAGGCAGCCAGTTAAAGATAGTGGAGGAAAGGGCTATGGAAAATTCCCTAAGGTAATCAGATCTATGAAACAAAGATTAGATGGCATTTCCTTTAGGGGGAAAAAAGGAAAAATAGGAGAACAATAATTAGGGAACAATTCTATTTTTAGATTTTATTTGATCAATTGACCTTATATTAATTTAATTTTTAGAAATCATAACTGTATACTTATGAAGATAGCATGGTGAGGTTCTTGAAATTCTAGTTCTTTGAAGATGACTAAAATGTGTTCTTTGCCTTTGTTAAACATTTACTAGTCCCACCCTCATTGAATTACTGTGATTTGTAAGCCCTGTGATTGGAAATTCTCATTATACCTGCTTACAAAATGTTTATAGTATGCCAAGGTAACTTTCTTTTTGCCTTTCATCATTTATGATGTCTTGTAATGTGATGGTGACTATTATGGAAAACGGATTGAATTCCTTTTGCTTCTGTAAGTGGAAAATCCTTTCACAATCACCTTGAACCTCATGAAAGTGTTAAGATTACTGAGTCTGTTATTAATCCATAAACTTTAGCAAAAACCAATGATAATAATTCTGTGAATGTTCCAGTGCCTCCTATGTTTTATGGAAAAAAAAGGCTATTTTTGTGGGGTAGTGGGAAAAAATTAATGGATGACTATGGTTATTGCTTACCTTTTCAAGGAAAAAGTCTTTTCCTTAGATCCTACGAAGATTCTCAAAATTACATTTATGAAGTGTTCTTCATTATGGTGGACAGTAGTTTGCTATCTTAAATTTATTGATTTATTTATGTTGCCAGGGATAGAGAGGGAGAAAGGACTCCTTTCCCCAAGGGGCATGGCCATGCTACAATCCCTTTTCCTCCATTTTTTCTACCCTGTCAGCATTTTGTGCATGCATGCACACATGATCAATGTGTCTTTCAAGCCATTGGGGCTGGGATTAGAACCATGGTCATCCATGTGGGATCTGGCTCCTTTAACTGTGGAGCTGGTCCATTGTTTTACATTTTGACAAAATTTATCCCTTTCATTGATTCTTTTTTGTAGCTCCTATTGAGAAACAATACTAATAGACTTGATCATAATGTCTTTTTCTTCTCATTTTAAACTCTTTTTTTTTTCTTTAAATCGCCAGAGCGTGTTTGTGCTCACTAGAGAGAGATAGAAAGAGAGAAGAGGCAGAGGGAGAAAGCAACCCCTAAAAGGACATGGTCACACCATAATCCCTTCTATTCCATCTACCCATCTGGTTGAGATTTTGGGCATACACGCATAAGTGCCCAGGATGTTTTGCAAGTTGCTGGGACTGGTATTCAAATCACTGTGGGCCATATAGGGTCTTGGTCTTTTGGCCAATAAGCTAAGGGGCTGGTGCTCATTTTCAACTTGTCGTATAGTAAAGCTTCTGAGAAAGATATTCTGAAAAGCCTGGTACTGGAAAAACTAAAAGGCCTGAATATTAGTTTCTGTACAATGTAGAATGACTCTGAGTCACGCACATTACCCTTTTTTCTACTCCTTTCACTAGAATTCTCTGTTAAAACTTTTCACTTTGGGGGCCAACAGGTGGCATGGTGGCTAAGGCAATGGAGTCCACATGGCTGACTGCAAGGTTCGAGTCTTATACCTGGAGGCTTGAAATTCATACTGGGCATGTGTGTATGTGTGCCTAATATCCTGAGAGGAGAATGGAGGAGAAGGGATGGGGGTGTAGCCATCCCCCTTGGAGAGTGATTTTTTTCATTTTCTATCTCGTTGTCTCTCTCCAGCAAGCACACATGCCTTTTGGCAAAAACCTAAAAAAAAAAAGGAAAAAAAAACCAACAAAAACCTTCTTCAAAATATGACCATTCATGATCACAATGCTAGCCCGAAGTTCGTTGTGAATCATAAAAAAGATTTGTAAGAATTATAATTATAATCATATTAACTATCCTTTATTTGATAGTGTTTTATGGTTTTTAAATAGTCTCTATGTGTTTTTACTTGATTCTCAAGAATTCTGTGTTATAGTTTAACAGTAATAGTTGAGACTAGCAGGTGACATGGTGGTTGAGATGGTGGGCTTCCACATGGCCTACCATGGTCCGAGTCCCAGACCTGGCATCTTGCTTTCTTTCTTTCTCTTTCTTTCTCTCTCTTTCTGGTCAAATTTAAATAATAATAATAATAATAATAATAATAATAATAAATAAAATGAAATAAATAGTTCTTTAAAAGATATTGTAATCGTTACTTGGGACCAGCAGTTGGCGTAATGGTTATGTCGCTGGACTCCCGTGTAGTTGACCGCGGTTTGAGTCCCGCACCCGGTGGCTTAAACTCATGCCAGGTGTGTGCACATACGTGCCCAAGATCCTGAGAGGAGAATGGAGGAGAAGGGATTGCTGCATGGCCATCCCCCCTGTGGGGTGATTTCTCTGTCTTTCTGGCAAGCACATATGCCCTATATCAAAAACCTCTAAAAAAATATATTGTAACAGTTACTATTATTATGACATTATTATTACACTATGATGTACCCGGGATTATAAGACACTTATTATACAATCTCAGATAATACTTTTTTTTTTTTTGGAGAGATTTTCACTATAGGGCCTGTGTGCTTGCCAGACAGACAGAGAGAGACATAGAGACAGAAAGCGAGAAATCACCCCCCAGGGGGGATGGTCATGCCGCAATCCCTTCTCCTCCATTCTCCTCTTGGGATCTTGGGTACGCACACACACGCGCCCAGCGTGAGTTCTAAACCACCGGGTCCGGGACGCGAACCACAGTCGACTATGTGGGAGTCCAGCGACATAGCCATTACGCTAACTGCTGGTTCTCTCAGATAATACTTTTAATAACCTTACAGGGCATATATTATCTCTAGACATAAAAACTGGGGCTTAGAGACTTCATTAGATTAATGAGATTTAAATATAGGTATTTTGATTCCAAAGTCCATGTTCTATTAATTAGATCATAGCTGCTACAGTATAACTGTATGCAGTAAATTACATACGGAAATACTGGAGAAATGATATGTGAGTTCTCAACAGACCATAGAAAATAATGGATATTTATTGTATAAGCATTAAGTATGTTTTCTAATGTATCAGTCAACTAAAAGAGGTTTATTCCTTTGATCTAGATGTACTCCAGGATGCCAGGTCTGCCAGAACTTAATCAGGTAAGATTTGGGTATGTAAGATTCCTTTTAACTTTTCTACTCCTTGCCTAAAACTCGTTGGAACATTTTTCTCCTACCTTGAATGGACTCTGGAAGATGCATAGCATTTTGCTTCCTAAAAGATGTTTTTAAAAAGAAAATGTTTTGGGATCTGGCAAATGGCTTGGTGGTTAAGGGTGCTGGACTTCCACATGGCTGACTGTGGTTTGAGTCCCAGACCTGGCTGCTTGCTTTCTCACTTTCCCTCTCTGATCAAATTCAAATAAATAAATAAATATGAAATAAAATAAAATATTTTTTAAAAAGGGACTATTTGATGTAGAGGGATCACTTGATTGTAATTGATTATTTAGGTTACTGAGACATGCAAGTGTGCAAGGGCCTTTGGCAAGAGGTCCCACCCACTGAAACACGTGTAAAGCAGTGCATTTTCATTTTACGATCACATCTTACTCGGATGATGAAGATGCTTCAAGCATACACAGCAGTGTATTTGATCTATGGCTTATATGTGATATGTGCGTGTGCTAAACTTATGGCAAAATAACCCTTTAATGCGTATACATTTTAAGAGGGATTTGCATACTAAACGATGTGTTTGTAACTGGCTTTACCTCTTTTGTGAGTGGAGGGAAGTGACATTCCCTTATTTCTGATCATAGCTTGAATTTTATATTATGGATTGAGTTGATGTTGAATTTTTATGAACCGAATAATTGGAGCCTCTGGTTTAGCAGATCATGGGGAAAGGAGTACAGCATCCACAAATAGGGAGAGGAAGAACAGGGTTGCCAGCCAGGAGTGGGGGGAGAACTGACTTGACTGACCTCTTGTACCGTTTCCTAATTCTTTTTTATTTCCTTTTAGTAATCGCTTAACATTTTGCTCTTATTAAGAGCAAATATAGGAATATAGTGAAAGGAAGACGAAAGAACTCATTTATTTCTCCTACTTTGTATTTTATTTTCTAAAACTTTTCTCTACGTTAGTAATATCCTCCTAAATAAACCTTCCCATTTTTAGGGGTAATGTGAAAATGCTGGAAAACCATCTATTTTATACCATCTAGAAAGTTTAGAAAGTTAGAACCTAATTGTTTTTGCACCAAACTGGGACCTTGTTTTATTTGTTTGATGTGGAGAGCAGATGTCCCAACAGTTACTGAGCAGTCTCTCGCCTCGGCCATGTCTGACCCCCTCCCGGTTATATGCCTGATTCCCCTGTCCGTGGCTCTGTTCCTGAGTTTTCTTTTCAGTGTCATTGATCTGTTTCTATTCCTGTCAAATGCCACTATTTCATCATTATGACTTTCTAATATATCTTAATATCTGCTATGGCAAGAATGCTGAGTTTTACTCTTCTTTCTAAAAGCCATGTTACTCTTTTGGACACTTTCATACATTCATATGAATTTAGAACCACTTTTTCAAGCTCCCTGAAGAATCTTGGATTTTGATGGCTGTTTTATTAAATTTATAAATACTTCGGGAGGGAGTAGATATCTTGACAGGGCCAGCAGGTGGCCCTGGGCTCCCATATGACTGACTACTGTTTGAATCCTGGACATGGTGGCTTGAAAATCATGCTTGGTGTGCTTGTGTGTGTGTGTGTGTGTGTGTGTGTGTGTGTGTGTGTGTGTGTCTAAAATTTCTGGAGGAGAAGGGATTGTATCATAGCCATCGCCCTGGCGGGGGGGGCTGATTTCTCACTTTTCCTCTCACTATGTCTGTCTCTCTGGTGAGCACACATCCTCTATGGCAAAAACCTTAACAAAAAAACAAAACAGAACTATACTGGCACAAATCATATTGTTGGACCAGAAAAGTACTTAGAGCAAAACAGGCTCAAACTAAAAGAAAGTCCTATCAAAGAGTAATGAGTTATCTTTCCAGATGTGTATTGTGGTTACCTCAACTGATGTCCTGTTTAGAAAGTCAGTTGGATGAATAATTATTTGCTTTGGGACCAGCAGTTAGCGTAATGGCTATGTCACTGAACTCCCATGTAGCCGACTGCGGTTTGAGTCCTGGACCTGATGGCTTAAACTCACGCCGGGCGTGTGTGCGTGCGTGCCCAAGAGAGGAGGAGAATGGATGAGAAGGGATTGTGGCATGGCCATCCCCCCTGGGGGGTGATTTCTCGTTTTCTGTCTCTCTGTCTCTCTCTCTGTCTTTCTGGTGAGCGCACGCACCCTATAGCAAAAACTTCTCCCCACCCCCCAAAAAAAATTATTTGCTTTCACCCATAAACAGATGCTTGTTCATTTTGGAAAGTGCTCATTGCTCCAAATGATGACCAGATTGTGTATTTCTCGCTAGTAGAGCCTATGTGTATTCTGTATGCTTGGGATTACTATTTCTCCCTGTGAGTTAAAGACCCTTCATATGGAACCCCAATAGTCCTCCACTGTCTGACTTATTTTTTTCTTTTTTAAAAATTATTTTATTTAAGTTTATTTATTTATTTATTTATTT
>NW_006159952.1:554178-566444 GCF_000334495.1 Tupaia belangeri chinensis
GGGATTGTGGCATGGCCATCCCCCCTGGGGGGTGATTTCTCGTTTTCTGTCTCTCTGTCTCTCTCTCTGTCTTTCTGGTGAGCGCACGCACCCTATAGCAAAAACTTCTCCCCACCCCCCCAAAAAAATTATTTGCTTTCACCCATAAACAGATGCTTGTTCATTTTGGAAAGTGCTCATTGCTCCAAATGATGACCAGATTGTGTATTTCTCGCTAGTAGAGCCTATGTGTATTCTGTATGCTTGGGATTACTATTTCTCCCTGTGAGTTAAAGACCCTTCATATGGAACCCCAATAGTCCTCCACTGTCTGACTTATTTTTTTCTTTTTTAAAAATTATTTTATTTAAGTTTATTTATTTATTTATTTATTTATTTTTTAATTTGACCAGAGAGGGGGAGAGAGAGAGAATCCTAGAACATTTCCAGTGCTTTTCCAAGTACTGAAATACCAAGTACTTAATAAATCTGTGTAGGTGAGTGTGTGTGTGTGTGTGTGTGTGTGTGAGAGAGAGAGAGAGAGAGAGAGAGAGAGAGAGAGGGAGAGAAGAGAGAGAGAGAGAGATAGGGAAAGTGAGAAAGCAAGTTGCTAGATCCAGGACTTGAACCATGGTTGGCCATGTGGGAGTCTAGTGCCCTTAACCACCACACCACCTGCTGGCCCCTATCTGACTTATTTTCTCTTCATCCTTTCCTTTTTTTTTTTTTTTTTGAGGGATTTTCATTCTCCTCTCGGGATCTTGGGCACGCACGCACAAGCGCCCAGCGTGAGTTTTGAGCCACTGGGTCCGGGACACGAACCGTGGTCGACTACGTGGGAGTCCAGTGACATAGCCATTACGCTAACTGCTGGTTCCCTCTTCATCCTTTTTTACTACATTGTTGGACCCCATAATGTGTATCTGCTTTTAGTGTTGCTTTTTTTTTTCTTTTTAAGAGAGGTTTTTGCTGTGGGCCGTGTGTGCTTGCCAGAGACATAGAGACAGAGAGAGGGAAGAGAGAAATCGCCTTCCCCAGGGGGGATGGCCATGCCATAGTCCTTCCTTCATTCTCCTCTTGGGTTTTTGGGTATGCACGCAGACAAGCCTGGTGTGATTTCAAGTCGCTGCATCTGGGACTTGAACTGTGATCAGCCATGTGAGAATCCATCGCCTTAACCATTATGCATCTGCTAGTCCCTTTATATTGCTTTTTACATTCTGGAGTTTTCATCACCAGTTTGTTCTGGTTCTGTGAAGGGATTGTATACTGTTGACGCTTCTGTCTCAGCTGTAATTTTTTTTGTTTGGTCATAGGGTAGGTGCCTCATCAGACATAGACAGAGAGAGAGAGAGAGAGAGAGAGAGAGGGAAATTGAGAAATTACACCCCATGAAGGATGGCGACACTGTAGTCCCATCTCCTCTGTTCTTCTCTCGGGATTCTGGGCATGCATGCACATGTGGCTGGCAGGATTTTTAAGCCATTGGGAGTAGGCCATGTGGGAGTACGATACCTTAACTACTAGGCTATGTGCTGACCCCTATGTATTTCTCTTGAGGAAAGCTTCATGACTTTCATTTTTTATTTATTTTTATTTTAGTTTTTAGTTTACTATAGGACACATGTGCCCGCTAGAGGAAGACAGTGAAAGTAGGCAAACACCCTCCCAGGGGTATGGCTATGCCTCAGCCTCTTCTTTTACTTTTTCCTATTCTCTTCTTGGGATTTTGGGCACACATGCACATGTGCCTGATGTGCTTTTTTTTCAAAAATTTTTTGGTCACTATTATTATTTTTAAATTTGATACAGATATGACAAAGAGACAGAGAGAGAGAGAGGGAAAGTGAGAAAGTAAGCCACCAGGTCCAGGGCTCAAACTATGGTCGGCCATGTGGGAATCCAGTGCCCTAACTGTCATGCCACCTGTTGGTTCCTGATGTGCTTTTCAAGCCACCAGATCTGGGACTTAAAATACATAGTCGACCATGTGGAATCCAGCTGCCTTAACCATCATGCCATTGGTTGGCCCTCTTTTTGTTATTTAATTGACAGAAGGCATATACACTTGCTAGACAGAGAGACAGAAAAGAAAGAGGGAGAAAGCACCCCCAAATAGGGCATGGTCCCACCACAGTCCTTTCTCTTCCATCCTGTCAGGATTTAAGACATGTTTCTCAAGCCACCAGGGCCACAAGTCAAAACACAGTCAGCTGCATGTGTGACCCAGCTCCGTTAACCATAAGGCTACAGAACGGGCTCAGTCTTCATAACTTCACTCAGAGATTACACGTGACTCATGGTACTAACATTCAAGAATGATAGTGGTTTAGAGTACTCTTTGCCTTTAACAGTGTCTGTCTGTCCATCCATCTATGTCCACTAGCCTGTCCTGTTTTGTTCTATGCACTGTAAAAGCTGTTCCTAAGTCCCGGTGTTTGAGGCAGCCAATTACTTTTGATTTCTCTTCGGAGTAGCTTATTGTTGTTGCTGCTAATTTCTAAATGTAAAACAAAATTTAAAATTCTTTCTTTATGCAAATTTATAGAGTATATGTGAAATGATAAACTTATACCCATATAAGTATTGATTGTCGTGGTCATTATTTTGTATTTATGACACTCTCTATGAATATATTCTGGTCACTGTGGTTGAATTTCAGAAACGTCGTGGGACTTGTTTTTATAATGCCAGAGGGTGCAGGTGTTCTCTGGAGAGAAAGTGAGAAAGCACTCCCCCCAGTCATGCCACAGTCCCTTCTCCTCCATCCCGTCATGACACTGAGCACACACATAGACATACGTGGTGTATTTTTCAAGCTGCTGGGGCTGGGCTTCTAACCATGGATGGCCATGTGGGATCCAGATCCTAAGGCTATGAGGTTGGCCCTGAGTTTATCTATTTCTTCCAGGAGTAAGAAAGATAGAGAGACAAACATGAAGGGAGTCAGAAACAGACAGAGATAGGCATTATATTAGTGTCTCTACATCATGATCCACCCCAAGCTTCAACCAGCCCTATCAAGTGGCAATCCTTCTGCCCAGCCTCCCAGTGACTTAGGATTACAGGTGTGCACGGCCATATCCAGCATGTTCAGGTTGCTCTGGGAACTGAACCTGGGTCTCCCATGCAGCCCTAGCGTCCCAAGCAATGGCATATTTATGTGCTACAGCAGGGTCCATTTTAACCATTTAAAAACTATTTTTTTATTTTATTTTATTTTATTTTATTTATTATTACTGTTATATAAAAATTTTTGTTATAGAGCACATGTTTTCATCAGAGACAGACAGAGAGAAAGAGAGGGAAAGGCTGAAAGTAAGTTGCCAAGTCCAGGACTTGAATTGTGGTTGTCCATGTGGGAGTCTAGCACCTTAACCATTATGTCACCTGCTGGCCCCATTTTAACCGTTTTTAAGTGTACAGTGCAGTAGTATTTAGAACATTCATAATGTTGTGCAATAGATTTCCAGAACCTCTTTATCTTGCAAAACTAAAACTCTGTATCCACTGTGCATCATTTTCCCATCATCCCTTTCCCCAGCCCTGGCAACTACTGCTCCACTGTCTGTGTCTATGAATCTAACTATTTTAGATACCTCATGTAAGCATGAGATCATACAATATTTATTTTTGTGTGTATGTGTTTCATTTATTTCAACAAACATGCAAACATGACACCCTCAAGGTTCATCCATGTTGCAGCATATATCAGAATTTTCTTCCTTTTTTTTTTTTCAATAGAGAGATTTTTGTTATAGGGTGCATGCACTTGCCAGAGAGACAGAAAGACAGAAAGCAAGAAATCATCTCCCAGGGGATCCCTTCTGCATTCTCTTCTCAGGAGTTTGGGCATGCACGCATGCGCATGTACCCTGTGCGAGTTTAAGTCACTGGGTCCAGGACTCAAATTAGAATGGGAATTCAGTGACATAACCGTTACACCATCTGCTGGTCTCTCCTTCTTTGTTTTTGAATTTTCTTTTTAAGAGAGATTTTTGCTAGAGAGATAGAGAGACAGAGAGACAGAAGGTGAGAAATCACTCTCCCAGTGGGGATGGCCACACCGCAGTTCCTTCTCGTCCATTCTCCTCTTGGAATTTTGGGCATGTGTACACACATACCCAGCATGAGTCAAGTCTCTGTGTCTGGGACTTGAACTGTGGTTGACCATGTGGGAGTCCAGCAATGTAACAATTACACCATCTGCTGGTCCCATAAAATTCCCTTTTTAAGGCTGAGTAATATTCCTTCACGTATATCTACCACATTTTGTTTATACATCACTCCAGCAGTGGATATTTGTGCATTGCTTCTACCTCGTGGCTATTGTGATGGTACTGTTATGAATGTGAGTGTGCAAGAGATTTTTAGTATTTTTCTGAACATTCCCCAATGATTCTAATGTGCAGCCAAGGGTGAGAACCACTGAGACTATTTCTAAACTTAGAAATGTTATAAATTGGAGGAACCAGCAGTTAGCGTAATGACTATTTTGCTGAACTCCCATGTAGTCGACGGTGGTTTGAGTCCCGGACCCGGTGGCTTAAACTCATGCCGGGTGCATGTGCGTGTGTGCCCAAGATCCTGAGAGGAGAATGGAGAAGGGATTGTGGCGTGGCCATCTTCCCTGGGGGATGATTTCTCGCTCTCTGTCTCTCTGTCTCTCTCTGTCTGTCTGTCTGGCAAGTGCATGCACCCCTAAAAAAAAACCCCCAAAAAAAAAAAAAAAAAAAAAAAAAGAAATGCTATAAATTGGAGCCAGCAGGTGGCATGGTAGTTAAGGGCTCTGGACTCCCACGTGGCTGAATGTGTTTCGAGTCCTGGCCGGGACAACTTGCTTTCTCACTTTCTCTTTCTCTGTCCCTCTCTGGTCAAACTAAAATAAATGAATAAAGTTAAAAATTCTATAAATCTAATTTATTAAAATCTAAATTTTAATATATAAATTTAATATAAATTTTAATGTGAAGTTTTTAAGAGTTAATATATGGCATCTAAAACATTACTCTAGAAAAATGTAGAAGGATTGCATCTATTTTCTATTCTGAAGTTGTTTTCCCCCTGAATTTAAGGTGTTACTGTGGCAGACTGATTGGAGACCATCATGGGATAGATTATACCTGGACCATCTCAGCCACCTTGGGTAATGAAAATGAACAATGGTCTGTTGAAAAGCACACAAGGAAAAGCCCTACAGATGCCTTTGGGACTATTAATTTCCAGGACGGAGAGCACACCTACCACTCCAAGGTTTGCTAATAATCCAGATTGTTTTATTGTTTTGAACAGAGGCTAGCCCCAAGTGTATCTCCACATTGTATCTCCAAGTGTAGATAATCAGATGACCTGGTTATACTGCAAAAGCGAGCCATGTTATTGACCCTTGATATGGCCCAACCCTCTCTATCCTTTATGTCTGAAGGGGAGTGAACCTGTTCCAGGTTGTGGTGTGACCAGTTGTTTATTTGACTGACCTCTTTATTTTAGCAAGCTTATACTTTCTGCAGAAAAGAATGGCTTATTACCCATTAGATAATTTCCAATGGACTACCTTTTTCTTTTCTTTTTTTTTTTCTTTCTTTTCTCTTCATTTTAAGTCACTATGGGAAGCTATGAAAACAGGGAGATTATCCTGGGCTATCCCAGTGGGCCTAATTTAATCACACAATTTTAAAAAAAGAATTATTTTATTTTATTTTATTTATTTTTTTATTTTATTTATTTTAATTTGACCAGAGAGAGAGAGAGAGAGAGAGAGAGAGAGAGAGAATGAGAAAGCAAGCCTCTAGGTCTGAGACTTGAACCATGGTTGACCATGTGGGAGTCCAGCACCCTTAACCACCATGCCACCTGCCAGACCCCCTTTTTCTTAAAGAAGGCAGAAAAGTTACTATCAACGAGAGGAAGTAAGACCATAGCGATCATCAGTAACTTGTGATGATTCACATCCCCTTAGTTCCTGTGAGGGCCTCTTTGCAGGAGGAGTATGGGGGAATTCTGCTCCGTACCCACGGCATGTACCCACTTGGACTATCCAGGCCAGGTTTCCTCCTGTTCCTAACATGGTAAGGTTACATGTGATCCGCACACTGACAGATCCGCTCTCCCTCAGGTGTTCTCTCTTGAGCGCATTTACTTCCTGCTTTATTGAAGCAGCTTTCACCAGGGAAGCTGCAGGCTAATCCTGCTTCAGGAAAGGGCTGCACCAGCTGTGCCCTGGGGTGTAGCTGTCAGTTGGCTGGATTAAGAACCCTGGTTCCTAATAGAGTGAGCCTCATAATACAGTTCTACAATAATCTACATTTCCTGTTATTACTCTTATATTTTATTTTGTGGGTTGATGTTTTCTCTAGTAGGCAGGGAGAATCCCCTTGTTCTCCTCTTCAGTCTCTTTTTTTGGAAGCTGATTCTTGTAGAACCCCTTGTGTAACTTTTCCTTTAAGTTATATTATTCTTTCTTTTGCTTTTATGTTTATTCTTAATTACCTTCATTTACTCATTTTTCACCTATCCAACAAATATTTATTGGGTGCCCTGCGAGCATACGTTTCACGTACTAACGTTGTTTGCAGTCCAGTGAGAGAAAAAGGAAATAAATACCCATTTGCCACAGAGGGTGAGGATGCTATGGAGAGGGAATACAGGTCCTTTGAGAGAATGAAAAGGGTAAAGTCTTCCTGTTTGGGGTGTGTGAGCATGTATGTGTGTTGACCCTCTTGATAAAAATAGCATGGCCCTCTTTCTCCTTTATGTGTGTAAAGAAGTCGCCTGGAAGTAGGGACAGCTAAACTGAGATCTGAAATGGGCTGAAATTACTCTAGGCATGAAGAATCACTTATACAGAAGGTCAGGGAATTTATGGTCCATTTAGGAGATCTGAATATACATAGGGTTAGGCAGAAGATTAATATTTTTTAAGGTGTATTTATTTCTTCCATGGGTGAGAAAGGCAGAGAGAGAGAGAGAGAGAGAGAGACCTCACCCTCAACAGGCTCTCAGGACTGAGACCCACTGCTAGCCCCAGCTAGCCCGGGATCATGGGCACGTGCATGCCCGGGATACTCCACGGGGTCTCTGGACACAAACCTAGAACCTTTCCACGTGGGTCAGCCTCTCAGAGAGCTGGCATTTCATTCACTGCTGTGCCACTGTCTGACTCCACTATTTTTATACTTTGCAGTGGGCTCCTACTCCAGCCTGTGCACCTTACTGCATTTTATTTAAGGTCTGAGAGGAGAAGAAACTCGACTTGGTATTTTGTGTCAAAATCAGACTTTAGGTTCATTTTTAGCAGAAAAGCTTGTACGAGCGCGTTACTCACCTCCTTGTGCTGGATTTCCCTTCCAGGTTATTTGTCCCTCCCATCTCATTCCTCATTCAAAGGATGTGAGGTAAATCCCGGCCAGTAAGATTCTGTGTAAGGGAGTCAGTATAAAGGAGATAGAGAGGATGGGGTAGTCATTAACCTTTACCGTGGTCTTCGGTTCTCTTTGGGAGAAAAGACTCTCGTGCAGATAATTTCGTTCATTGGATTGTCTATCCTGATTGTCCATCCTGAAATCTCAATGAAAAATATCTGCTAGACCTGAAATGGCTCACAGTTGCAGGAGATGGGGGCTTGTGAGAAAGAGTTGTAGGGGTGGAGAGTCAAAGAGCTAGAGCTGGCTTTTCTCTTACTCACTAATCAGAGCAACATAAGCCATTTCACAAGAGCCAACCCATGTTTTCCCTGCTGTTTTAGTATGCAGTAGAGCTGTGGCAGCTCAGTTTCACTGTAAACTGAATCTTTACGATCCTTGGATTCTTACTGTTACATTTTGTGATAGCTACACTTTTCCAATGTTCAGGAATTCTAATATTTTAATTATAAGACAAAGGGATTATGTATTAAGTTCAAAGAGGATTTTTTAAATTTTATTTTTTTATAAGATGCTATTTTCTTTTTAAGTTAAATTAAACGTATTCTTATTTTGCTATAAGGCATGTGCGCTCACCAAAGAGAGACAGAGAGAGAGAGAGAGAGAGTAAGAAGGAAGGAATGTGAGAAAGCGAGCTGCCAGGTCCAGGACTCAAACTGTGGGCTGCCGTGTGGGAGTCCAGTACCTTAACCACCACACCACCTGCTGGACCTGGGAAATTATTTTAAATCACTATGATTTTCTGGAGGATAATATGATCATTCCTATTTGCATGTATGTAAATCTCCACCTCTGGTTATTCTTGATATATAGCAATTTTATAATTCATAGGGTCTCATTGCCCTTATTTTTCCTAGAAATCTGACTTATCTTGCTGTTGGTTGGCATATGCTTGAGGAGGGCAAACTCTTCATCTCAATGTTGTATGAATGGACTGTATATGGCTGCATTTGCTGGAAAAAGAACGCCCTTCAAGCAATATGATCTTGGGCACACAGAATGACTCTGGGGCTACCTGCTGTCTTGGGTTTCCCTTCCCTTCCCTTTCCTTCCCTTCCCTTGTCTTGTCTTGTTTTCTCTTTTCTTCCCTTCTCTTCTCTCCTGCTTGACTATTCAGAGATAACTGTTTTGTGAAAAGTATTTCTTTTGGGAAAAAATGTTTTCAGAGGGTTAGTGATATATAAAGGAAATAGAAGGTAAAATTTCAATAAATTAGAGGAATAGTGATATGTAAAGGAAATAGTTAGAATATAAAATTTACAATAAATCAAATATATATGCTCCTGAATCTTATATAAAATCATGCAAATATGGAGAGTGGTCAAATAAATTAAAAACCAAAGTACGGTGCCAGCGAGTGGCATTGTGATTATGTTGCTGGACTCCCATATGACTGACTGTGGTTTGAGTCCTGTACTTGACTGCCTGAAAACCATGCTGGGCATGTGTGCGTGTATGCCCAAGATCCCAGGAGGAGAATGGAGAAGGGATTGTGGGTGTGGCCATCCCTCTGGGGGATGACTTCTCACTTTCCCTCTTACTGTTTCTGTCCCTCTCTCTTCAGCGAGCACAGGTGTCCTATGGCTAAAAATCTCTAAAATAAGTTAATAAATAAATACAAGCCAAAGCATTTTTGGAAAAATCTCATCTCGTCTATTTTTTTTAAAACTTTTTATTAATGGGTTTTTTTCTTTTTATTATTTTAATTTTTTGTAGGGCATGTGCACTCAGTAGAAAAAAGACAGAGACAGAGACAGAGAGAGAGAGAGAGAGACAGAGAAAGCAAGGTCTCAGGTCTGGGATTTGAACTGTGATTGGCCATGTGGGAGCCCAGTGCCTTAACCACCATGCCACCTGCTGGCCCAGATGTAATGATTTTTGGCCAGTTGTTTGAAATATTTCTGCCTCACCTCAAGTTTTTTGGAGAACAGTAGTAGGCCAGCCCCGAAGGTCCTGCAGTTACTTGTAATTCCCAGGAGATTAAAGGGAGTGTGGGATCTTTTAAAAGTATTTCCATTACAGAAGAAGAACAAAAGCTCCCAGACACGTGCTTTTGGGTGTTGGCCATTGCAGTCACCCTGCTGTGTGTTCATTGCTTCTGTATCTGGCATCTTTTTACTGTTTTCTGCTCATGCATGTGTGTGTCTTCTAGTATATTAGAACTTCTTATGACACAAAATTGGATCATCTGTTACATTTAATGTTGGAAGAGTGGAAGATGAAGCTGCCTAAGCTGGTGATCTCGGTCCATGGGGGCATTCAGGACTTCAAGATACCTTCCAAGCTTAAGAAGATCTTCAGCCAAGGCCTGGTCAAAGCTGCGGAGACCACAGGAGCCTGGATACTAACTGCAGGCACCAATACTGGTAGAGCACGGTCCCTTTTTCTAATTGTCCTTTTCCTAACTGTGAATCAGGCAGCGTGGCAACTAATCTCTGCTCTGCAGCGCTCCTGGGAGATGTGGGGGAAAGATGAAGAGCCTAGGGACTCCAAAATACACCCAGAAGAATCGCAGGTCTCTCCTGAAGTCTGCTCTATCCACTGTCAAAATATACTATTGTAACATAAATGTGAATAAACTTTTTGAGTTTCAGTCCCTGGTGAAGTTGGAAGAGACAGCAATTCCTTGCAAACGGAGTGTGTGTGGGGGGCTGGAGTTTAGCTAAACTCATGTTGTCATTATTAAGTTCTCAGACAGGGGGACTAGAAGATGTGTGCAAACTTGCATTAACTATGTTGGGTATGAGCAGATAATGCTAAGTTTTTTTTTTGTTTATACAGTAAATGACTGCCCATATTCCCACTGTCTTTATCACTGACTGTTTTATACTTGAAATCTCATTTTCGAGAACATTATTTATTGGGTTCTAAACCATACTGCTTTATATTAATGTTTTTGAACTGTCTGCACATTGGAATCACCAGGGGAGCTTTTGTTTTTATTGTTATTTTTAAATTATTTTATTTACTTATATTCATCATTACATTTCGGCCAAAGAGAGACAGAGAGAGGAAAAGTAAAAAAGTAAGCTACCAGGGATGGGACTCTAATGGAGGTCAGCCATGTGGGAGTCCAGCGCCTCAACCAAGCTACCTACACCCACATCTGGGGAACTTTTAAAAAATGCAGATGTGGGCCACTGTGTGGTATAGTGGCTGGGATGCTGGACTCCCACATGGTGGACTGTATTTTGAGTCCTGGACCTGGTGGCCTCAAACTCATGCTGGATATTTATGTGTGTGTGCCCCACGTCCCAGGAGGAGATTGGTGGAGAAGGGATTGTGGCATGGCCATACTCAATGAGAGGTGATTTCAGATTTTCTGTCTTCCTGGCAAGTGCATGCCCTCTTCAGCAAAAATCTCTCTTAAAAAATGCAGATGCTGGGCCCAGCAGGTGGCACAGTGGTTAAGACAGTGGACTCCTACATGGTCAACTGCAGTTTGAGTCCTGCACCTGGTGGCGTGTGTACATGTGTGCCCAAAACCCTAGGATGAGAAGGGAGGAGTAGGGATTGTGATGGGGCCATCCCCACTGAGGGGTGATTTCTCACTTTCCCTCTCTTTGACTCTCTGTCTCTCTCCAGCTAGTATACACAACCTGTGGAAAAACAAAAACAGAAACAAAAATAACCTTATATATACAAAAATACAGATGCCTAAGCTGTCCCCCAGAGAGTTTGAAGATGGAGCTTCTAAAATATTGTCCAATGTGCAGCCAGGGTTGAAAACAGACCCTCACCTCCTACCCATCTGTTACTAACCTGTGTTTTTCTGTCTTCCCTTCACTTTCCTCTCCTTTGACAGGATGCCCTACTCAGTGTCTCCTATGCAGTTCTGTCCATCTGCTAAGATCTGCACTAGACACCAACATATCCATGGGGCAGCCTCTGAGTATCTCACGTGGCGCTGCTCGCGTGTGTCTCCGATGGCGACAGTGTTTTGTCTGCAGCACCAGTTGCATGTTTGTATTTTGCCTTACAGGTTAGGAGGAATCTGAGTCTGAGCTCTCCAATCTAGTTGTGCGCTAGAGGCCCGGGTTACACGTGTGCCTAAGCACCGAGCAGCCTGTACTGATTAAAGAACAATTTAGTTTAATTTTTTTTTGACTGAAAAGGAATGAAAGAAGCAACCGACAGAAGGAGCAAAATAAGGGCTGCCCCATAGCCTGGTGGTTGAGGGAGCTGGATTCCATGTGGATGACCATGTGGTTCAAGGCCTGGCCCAGAAGCCTGAGAAACATGCTGGGCACATGTGCTTGCTTACCCCAAATCCCAACAGGACGGAGAAATGGAGAAGGGTTTGCAGTGTGACCACACCGCACTGGGGGTGCTTTCCCCCACCTGTCTCTCCTGTCCCTCTGGCAAGTTTTAAAAAAAAAAGAAAGAAAGAATAAAGTAAAATAAAACCAAGGGACTTGACATGTCACTTGTAGGTGACCTGGCAGTTCCTTTTGTACATTTTATAGAGATAATTACTGTTTCACATTGTTGGGATAAAGTGAAGTTGGCAGAGTTCTACGTCCATTGTATGGTACTTTCTTCATTTCCAGTTACACAGGGCGTGGAGTGGGGAAGGTCACAGAGCTCAGAGTAAGGTAGACCTGGATAAGGCTTTTTTCTCTGAATAACTAACTATTAAATGCTTTATTTTGCTGCTTGTTTTTTAACTTTATAGATTAGGGCCAACTAACCTAGAGAAACAAATGTAAGAGTGTGAAGATGATTGAGATAGTTCATAGAAACACAAAAAATTGGAAATGAGAAATACTTGCTGCTCCCTAAATGGCCACCAGCCTGACCTGAGTCAGCCTCACTCCTCCAGGGCCTGGCTCTTCAAGGAGTGATCCCTGCACCAGCTGCACCAGC
>NW_006159952.1:568411-596476 GCF_000334495.1 Tupaia belangeri chinensis
TCTTTGATATTTACTTAAATTGAAATAAAAGTGATCTACTGTGTATAAGTACTTGGTTAGGTGTTGTAGCTGAAAGATGAGTACTATGGGCCCTGAGTTTAGTGAAGGGGCAGGCCATGACAGACAGACAAGAAGCAACTAACTAGAAATGGATACTGACTGCGTTATAGTTGAGATACACAGAAAACATTTCAGAGCACAAGCAAGAGGGAGAATTCCAGATTCATGCAGGACACCTTAGGAGGCTTGGAGAAGGATGGAGCACCTGACTTTTTTCTGAGAACAAGTGAGAAGAGACATCTAGGCAAGGGGTGACCATGTAGCTGGAGATTAAGGCATGGGCAGGAACAGGTGATAAAGCCACTGACTGGAGTGTGCACCATGCAGCAGGGACCAGGGACAGCCAGAGACTGGAAACCCTGTTGAGTGCTCTGCTGACAGGCCGTGGTTTACGCTCTCTGTGACCAGGAGCTCTCCAAGGTGTTAACAGGTGAATGAGCAGGGGAATGACATGGTGAGGTTGGGGCTTACAGCCAGTCTCCACAGAAGGAGTGTTAGGATCCCCTGTGGAGAGCTTAGAACAGAAGTAGCTAGGCCAGCAAAGCATGGGTCTAGAGATGACTCTAGAGTGGGTGGAGAGGAAATGCCAGAGACAATGAAATGACCCAAGTTCTACATATCAGACACATACAATAGGCAGGTTTTGTTAGTTTGTTCGTTTCTGGGCTAATGACACGTACTATAGTCAATACTTACGTAGAGGAATGTCCTATAATGCAGTGTTGTGATTAAGGCAGATTAAGCCAATCTGAAAAGGCTGCTTACTTCATGAGCCCAACTATAGGACATTTTTTAAACAAGTTTTTGCTATAGAACACATGTGCTCACCAGAAAGACAGAGACAGAGTGACAGAAATTGAGAAATCACTGGCCACGCTGCAATCCCTTCTCCTCCATTTTCCTCTCGGGATTTTGGGCATGGATGCACACATGCCTGGCATGAGTTTAAGCCACTGGGTCCGGGACTCAAACTGCAGTCAACTACATGTGAGTCCAGCGACATAGACATCATACCAACTGCTGGTCCCGTAAACTCTAGGACATTTTTGAAAAGGCTAAAGTATGGAGATGGTAGAAAGATTGGTGTTTACCAGGAGCTTGGGGGAGAGAGGGATGAGCAGTAGGACACAGAGGACTTTCAGGGCAGTAAAACTCCTCTGTATGATCCTGCAGTGGTGCATACGCATCATTTTACATATGTCAAAACTCATAGAACATACAACACAGAGAGAACCCTGGTGTAAACTGCAGCCCCTGGTGAGAATGGGTGTGTCTGTGTGGCTCAGCAAGAGCATACCACTCTAGTGGGGGATGTGGATGGTGAGGGAGGCTGTTTATCAGTTGGCAGGGAGTCCATGGAGATTCTCTGTACTTTCTATTCAATTTCATTGTGAACCTGAGCTACTTTAAACATTAAAGTCTATTTTTAAATAATTGCCAAGGAGCATGTGCACTTGCCAGAAAAAGAAATGGAGAGACAGAGAGCAGCAGAGGGACAGGGAGAAAGAGAAATCACTCCCCAATGGTTATACCACAGTCTCTTCCCCTCTATTTCTCCAGTCTGTTGGACTTCAGGCACACACTCGCACGCACACATGCACGCACACATGCACACACACAGACACACATACACACGCCTGGGTGTTTTTCAAGCTGCTGGGACTGGGACTCAAAATGCAATCAGCCATGTGGGATCCAGCTCCCTTAAGCAATAGGCCCTGGGGCTGGCCCTAAAGTCTGCTGAAAAAAAAAATTAGATGACATAGATTGGAAACCAGATTACAAATTGCCGCCCCTATAACCTTGGGCAGTTATTTAACCTTTCTGTGCTCCAATTTTTGTCTTTAAAATGGACCAAAAAAAGTTCCTACATAAGCTCAGTTTCATGGTGCAGTGAAAAAACTCTGGGTGTACACATGTATGTCCAAGGTCACACATGGACAAGCTGGGGAGTCTCGGAAAAGGAATTGTGAAGTGATAAAACCCTGTCAAGGGTCTCTCTCTTTCTCATGTGTGCATGTGATCTTTTTTATAAAAAAAATTAAAAACCTGTTTCTACTTACAGTGTAAATACATGTAAAGTTAGGCAACACTTACTAAGATCTTAGTACTAGTAAGTGTTTGCTACTTTAATTTTTACTATTATTTTTAACCCCATGAAGGTAAACATTAATGTAGTACTCCTTCATTAATAGCTCTGGGAAAACTGTGTATATACAACTATTAAATTAGTTTGCCTTCAGGCCTGCCCTGTAGTGCAGGGGTTAAGTACTGTGCACAAGAAGCTAGATCTTACACATGAATGACCAGAGTTCAAATCCTGGCCCTGTTGGCTTGAAAACACTGGGAGTGTGCAGGTGCCCAGGATCCTGATGGGATGGAGAACTGGAAGAAAAAAGACTGTGGTATGACCAGGCCCTGTTGGGGGTAGGGGGGTGCTTCCTTTCTTACTCCTTTCTCTCTCTTGTGCTCATGCACCATTAAAAAACAATTAGTTTGCTTAAGTGAAGTAAAGGACACATGTGTAGTGTGTCTTGATGGGACATCCATTTGAGAAAAAAAAAAATTTGAATTTGCTATAGGGCATGTGCACTCACTATAGAGAGAACACAAGAAATCACCTCCCAGGGTGGATGACTATGCCACAATCATCTCCTTCATTCTCGTCTCAGGATATGGAGCACGTATACCCACATGCCCAGCATGAGTTTCAAGCTGCCAGGTTCAGGACTTGAACCGTGGTCAGCCACATAGGAGTCCAGCGCCTTAACCACCACACCACATGGCGACCCCAAGAAAACAATTGTTAAAACATTCATGGTGTCGGGGTTGGGTTTGCTGAGGAAGAGCAGTGCTCAGGGCACTCTAATCAGGCAAGTAACTGCCAAAGGGACAAAGGAATTGTTCAAGTAGAGAAGTCATAGGAAAGAGGTAGAAGAGATAGGGAAAGGGGTCGAGAGAGCACAGAGGCCGCCAGAATGGTCTATGCTGACAGCTTTCCCTAAGATTGGCCTTTTGTGTCCTTGTGTATTTGTCTCTCTCTGGCAACCTTGTGTTTTGGGTGATTTGTAAGTTAAAGTTCAGCTTCTCAACTGGTTGTTCACAGGAGTGTCCAAGCACGTTGGAGATGCCCTGAAAGCCCATTCCTCACAGTCCTTGAGAAAAATCTGGGCAGTCGGAATCCCTCCTTGGGGCGTCATTGAGAACCAGAGAGATCTTATTGGAAAAGATGTAAGTAGACAATCCTTTCCGAACAAAAAGAAATGAACACATGTCCAAATTGTCAACTTAACACAGTACCTGGATGTCACAGATGTGGTAAATCCACCAGCTCCTGTCTTCTTTTTTTTTGAGAGGTTTTCGCTATAGGGCGCATGCGCTTGCCAGACAGACAGAGAGAGACATAGAGACAGAAAGCGAGAAATCACCCCCCAGGAAATTGGCCACGCCGCAATCCCTTCTCCTCCATTCTCCTCTCGGGATCTTGGGCATGTACGCACACGTGCCCGGCGTGAGTTTTAAGCCACCGGTTCCGAGACTTGAACCGCGGTCAACTACGTGGGAGTCCAGTGACATAGCCATTACGCTAACTGCTGGTCCCAGCAGCTCCTGTCTTCTGACAGCTTCTCTTGCCCACTCTTAAAGTAAAAAACTTGGGATAATTCTGGAGTGGGCTCTTTGTCTCATGGTTCAAACTTGATCCATCGGTAAACATCTCAGCTCCATTTTTAAAATATCCCCCAAATATCTGACTTCCCGTTACCTCTACTGTAGTTGAGTGGGTCCACGCCAGCACTGTCTGTCTCCTGAATGACTGTGATAACCTTCCTTACTCTTCCCCTGTCTGCTCTTACCGTCTATTCTCAATGCAGTAGCCAGAGTGATTCTTCTAAACGATAAATGAAATTATGTCATTCCTCTGTACAGAATCCTTCAATGGCTCCTGTTTTAACTGGCATGATAGGCAAGGTGTTTGAGTTTTTTTAAGCATAATTTTTAGAAATATAATTTTCATTTTTTAAACCTAATTGTTATATTAGTTGACAAGTGCCAACTGTACATATTTATGGAATACAGTTTGATTTTTTAAAAAAAAGCATTATTCAATTTTAAAATTTCATTTGTTATTGTTATTTTTTAATATGATTAGAGAGAGAGACCCAAGGAGAGAGAAAGGGAAAGTGAGAAAGCAAGGTATCAGGTCTGGGACTTGAACTGCAGTTATCCATGCGGGAGTTCAGAACCTTAACCACCATGCCACCTGCTGGCCCTCCATTTGAATTTTTTTTTTTTTGAGAGGTTTTTGCTATAGGGCGCGTGCGCTCGCCAGAAAGAAAGAGAGAGACAGAGAGTCAGAAAGCGAGAAATCACCCCCTGAGGGGATGGCCACGCTGCAATCCCTTTTCCTTCATTCTCCTCTCGGGATCTTGGGCATGCACACACACGCGCCCGGTGTGAGTTTAAGCCACTGGGTCCGGGACTTGAACCGTGGTTGACTACATGAAAGTCCAGTGACATAGCCATTACGCTAACTGCTGGTCCCTCCATTTGAAATTTTGATACAAATACACAATGTGTAACAATCAAATTAGGGCAGTTATTGTTTATTACTTTAAACATTTGTCACTTTTTGATGTTCAAAATCATCTCTTCTAGTTTTGAAATATACAATAAATTGTTGATACATATAGTTGTCCTACAGTGTTGTTGCACTCTAGAATTTATTCGTCATGTCAAGCTATGATTTTATACCTAGTGAGCAAACTCTCTCAACCTCAGCACTTTCTCCTTCCCTGGTCCTTTTTTTTTTCTTCATAGAAACTGATTAAGGCTTTGGAAAAGAAATCAGAAGATGTGCAGTATCATTGTCAAAGAGCTTATAGTCACATTCTTCTTAGGAATGACTGATGCTATTGCCAATGCAAAGAAGTCTCTTTTATTTTTATTTTTTATTTTTTTGAGAAGTTTTTGCTATAGAGAGCATGTGCTCAACCAGAATGACAGAAAGTGAGAAATTGCTCCCCTCCCACAGGGGGAAGGCCATGCCACAATCCCTTCTCCTCCATCCTCCTCTTAGGATATTGGGCACGCACGCACACATGCCCAGCGTGAGTTTAAGCCACCAGGTCCAGGACTTGAACCACAGTCGACTACATGGGAGTCCAGAGACATAGCCATTACGCCAACTGGTGGTCCTGCAAAGAAGTCTCTTGAAATCAATCCAAATAATTGTACTGCTATGCTGAGAAAATGGATATGTGGATACCATGAAAAAGAGACTATTCTACTGCTCCAGAAACTTTTTTTTTTTTTTTTTTGAGAGATTTTCACTGTAGGGCGCGTGCGCTCGCCAGACAGACAGAGAGAGACATAGAGACAGAAAGCGAGAAATCACCCCCCAGGGGGGATGGTCACGCCGCAATCCCTTCTCCTCCATTCTCCTCTCGGGATCTTGGGCACGCACGCACACGCGCCCGGCATGAGTTTTAAGCCACCGGGTCCGGGACACGAACCGCGGTCGACTACGTGGGAGTCCAGCGACATAGCCATTACGCTAACTGCTGGTTCCCTTGCTCCAGAAACTTTTAAAGGACAGAAATTAGATAGTGTAGATGCCGATCTCCTTGTCTGGATTAGGTGTCGAGATGCTCAGTACGGATCAGAATCAGGTGAATCAAATCGTTATGCATCCCAGCAGCTGTAGCAGTCAAAAGTCCAGTATGGCTGGAGTAATCATTACACTTATGATCAAGAACGTTCAGAAGAATGCTGTAAATGTGGAATTTTCAGAAAAAGTTGTCTGCTTTGATGAAACTTCATTCTGGAGACGATTACAATTTGAAATTGAGATTTCTTTATCCTATAATACCAGGAAAGAGCACATTTTAAGTGCTTTCAACAAAGGTTAAAGTTAAAATGAAAAAAAAAACAAAGGCCGTGGAACCAGTAGTTGGCGTAATAGCTATGTCGCTGGACTCCCATGTAGTCAACCATGGTTTGAGTCCTGGACCCGGTGGCTTAAACTCACATCAGGTGTGTGTGCTGCAGGTGTACCCAAGATCCTGAGAGGAGAATGGAGGAGAAGGGATTGCGGCGTGGCCATCCCCCCTGGGGGGTGATTTCTCGCTTTCTATCTTTCTGTCTCTCTCTGTCTTTCTGGCGAGTGCATGCGCCCTATAGCAAAAAACCTCTCAAAAAAAAAAAAAAAAGTTGAAGTCTTGAGCTTCCTGAAAGCATTCCCACTTTCTACCCCACTGCTCAAAAGCATGGGAGTATTTCATGGAAAATTAAATTCTGCACAAGCTCTAGAAAAACCTCTGGGTCAGTGCAGGTCCTGCTGCAGCAGCCTCCATCCGTGAGTCACTGTTGCCACTCCTGGAGCTGTTCCTACTATGGTTGTCACGGCCGCCGCTACCCACGGGGAAGCTCCTCCCCCAACCCCCAGGTTCTAGTAACCACTATTCTGCTCTCTACTTGCAGGGGTTCACCCTTTTTAACTTCCACATATGAAAGAGAACTTGCAGTTTCTTTTTTTTCTGCATCTGGCTTATTACATGTAACATCTTCCAGACTCTTCCATGCCATCGTGAATGACAACACTTCCGTCTCTTTTATCACTGAATAGTGTGCCATTGTGTAATATATCACACTTTATTCATTCCACTGCTGATGGACACTTAGGTGGAGTCCCTATCCTGGCTGCTGTGAACTATGGTTTACATGCAGCAAAACAGGGCACATTCTCATATGGCCCTTGCTAGTGCTCTTCCTTCATCTTGTAATACTCTCTGCTTCATGCTTTCTTGTTTATTGATTCTGTGATCTAACTATGTGTTCTTCTAAAGGAAATGAACTTGTATAAGTCTGTGTGTAAGACTAATATACGTTTTATGTAAAAATTTCAGAGGGTGGGACCGGCAGATGGCATAATGGTAATGCGTACCAGTTATGCATCATAGGACCGCACATTGGTCCTTAAAACTTGGGATGTTTAAAATATGGATTATTCTCCACAGATAGTTTGAGGAGGACTGCTCTAAGTAGCAAGTGTACTTTCAACCTTGATGGGAAATCTGTTAGTGCATAGAAACAAGCCTTTGGAGGAGCTAGGCCTGGGGAAGGATCTAGTCTCTGACCTTCCCTTGCTCTTGCTGTCTCTCAGGTGGTGTGTCTGTACCAGACTCTAGGGAACCCCCTGAGCAAGCTCACCACGCTCAACTGTATGCACTCACACTTCATCCTGTCTGATGATGGGACTGTGGGCAAGTACGGAAATGAGATGAAGCTCAGAAGGAACCTGGAGAAGTACCTCTCTCTGCAGAAAATTCACAGCCGTGAGTATCACAGAGACTCAGCCAACAGGTCTGGTCTAAACTGCTGAGGCGCTAGACTCTGTTGTCATCTGTATGGAGCAGAGAGGGCCAAGGCTACTCTGCTTTAAAACAGCCAGAGAGATAAAGGTAACATGTATGAACCCACGGCCAGAAGAAAATGCAATTTAGGATGGTGCAGAATTGTGGGTAACAGGTGAGAGCGAGGAGAAATCTTTAGGGGACAATAAGTCAGGAGGTTTCATGGAAAGATAGATTCTTAAGCAGAGTTTAAGAGTCCTTAAAGTTGGGGCTGGCAAGTGGCGTGGTGGTTAGGGCTGCTGGACTTCCACTTGGTCAACCATGGTTTGAGTCTCAGACCTGGCGGCTTGCTTTCTCACTGTCTCTCTCTCTCTGGCCAAATTAAAAAATAAGCAAGTAAATAATAAAGTTAAATAAAATAATTAAAAAAAAACAGAAGAGTCCTTAAAGTTGGAGTGGTGGAAAGAGAGGGGTGGGGAGTTATGTGTGTGGGAATGAGAATGGCTGAAGAGCAATAGCATAGCTTGTGAAGAGTAGGTTATGATGGTGGATGGTCAGGGAAGATCACATTCCATATGTGGGTGGGATGACCATGGGCAAGGAAGGAGTTAAAGTCAGACAGGACTTTTAGATACAGAGACCTGGAAAGGTGTCAGGATTGTGTCATGCTCCCAGCGGGACTTCAATACAGTAACTTGTAGGAGGGCAGGCAAGAGGCAGGGCTAGATTCAGCCCGATCTGTGGGCACAGTGGGGTGTGTCCTTCACAGAGAGGGGGAAGGCTGGGTACCACCTGGAGAAATAGTGACGTTTTTGTTCAAAACATAACATGGTCCCCAGTTTCTTGTGCAGAATTTAATTTTCCTTGAAATTAAATTTCCATGCTTTTGAGCAGTGGGGTAGAAAGTGGGAATGCTTTCAGGAAGCTTAAGACTTCAACTTTTTTTTTTTTTTGAGAGTTTTTTTGCTATAGGGCGCGTGCGCTCACCAGAAAGGCAGAGAGAGACAGAAAGATAGAAAGCGAGAAATCACCCCCCAGGGGGGATGGCCACGCCGCAATCCCTTCTCCTCCATTCTCCTCTCGGGATCTTGGGCACACATGCACACGTGCCCAGCGTGAGTTTAAGCCACCTGGTCCAGGACTCAAACCACAGTCGACTACGTGGGAGTCCAGCGACATAGCCATTACTCTAACTACAGGTCCCAAGACTTCAACTTTTGAGCGTTAACTCTGAGAAGTGCCTTTTTGCCTGGATCCCCTGAGGCGACAGAACTTAGTGAAGTCAGACTGATCAGAGCTCTGTCATTTACTGCCTGTGACCTTGAGCAATGAAGGTGGCATCTGTAAAATAATTTCCTTAATAAGCAAGTAGAAGAAACTCTCTACCTCCAACTTTTGCTGTGAGAATTAATTGAAAAAAATGTATGTTAGATGTTCTAGGTTAGTGTTTGGTACATAGCGTGTCTTTAATAAATATGTTTCCTCCTTTCCTTTTCCCTTTTTTGGAAGGACCCATTGAAGGTCTGGAATGTTAGTGGTCATCTCATGGGTGTGAGATAACTTGTGGTGGGGGTGGGGTTCTGGGAATTGTTGACAATCACTTTGAGCTTGTGTGAAATGAAGGTTCCGGGGACCAACAGATGGTGTGATGGTTACGTTGCTGGATTCCTATATAGTCAACTGCTATTCGAGTCCCAGACCCAGAAGCTTAATTTAATACTCATGCTGGGGGCATGTATGTGTGTGCCCACAATCCTGAGAGAGGAAAATGGGGAGGGGGAAGAGATTGCAATATGGCTATCCCCCTTGGAAGGTGATTTCTTGCTCTCTGCCTCTCTGTTTCTGTTTCTGTCTCTCTGGTGAGCAGCATACACACATATACACCCTGTAGCAAAAATCTTTCTCAAAAAAAAAAAAAAAAAGAAGAAGAAGAAATGAAGGTTCTGGGGCCACAGAAAGAAGAGAGAGGATCATATTGTGTTCTCCTGTGAGGTGGGGGTGATAGGAGGAAGAGAGGCCAACAGATGAGAGGGAAGGAGTAGAGGTCAGAGAAGAAGAAGGAAGAGCCCATTGAGGGTCTGAAATGTTAGTTACCTGAAATGCCTTGTTGCCTCAACTGATTTACATGCACCTCCTAAACTGCTTGGGGTGCTGTGTAGTACTGCAGTGCATGCCCCATGAAAGCAATGTTTCAGTCATTTGTATTCCCTGCTGTTTTTCTATTCTGTATGAATGCTAGCAACCCTGAGCTTGCTTGCATGAGGGGGCTTAAAACTTGAATGGAAAATAAAATTAAAGCTTGAGTCTATTTTATTGCAAAAATGTTGAAATCCATGTAGTTTTTTCATATTATGGATTTGTCATGGTCTTTTTGAAGATCCTTCGTAGCAGTGGACCTTGAAACAGTATTTATCTGGGGAGATTTGCTGACTATGAAGAATGAATGAGGGGTAGATCACAGTGTATTGGTAACATTGAATATTCTAAGGAAAACCCATATGAAAACAGCAAAAATAGTAAGCCACTCACCCCGACAAGCACACACAGAAGAAACCAAAGAAAAAGAAAAATGCCCCTCAAACCCCAAATTCGTGTTTTTCAAAACTGATCTATATACCTGACATACTTAACAAGAGGTTTTCTGCCCTATTTGTGTTTGTCATTGACTTGGTCAATAAGGGATGAAATGAAAATACATAAGTATGTTGTGGATTACTTTCCTTTATTTCCTTGGAGTCCTTGGGAAACCTTTGATGGCAGAGGATATTTACAAAAGAAGAGCGTAAACAGAAAAGACTCACTCTGTAGAGGCTCTGCCGGAATGCCTGGCCTCAGCTGTTTGGAATGTGGCCAAATGTCAGCTTCTGTTTCGTAACCCTCCTAGAACATGACGTCAGGCATGAGCTTCTCGATGGACAAAAGTGCCCTGTCCTGGGATAAGACGTCTACTGTAGGAACTTGTAATTTGGAGGTGGAAATAAGCATAATTTAGCATATTTTTAATGACATAATATTCCATTATATGGATGGAAAACATAAACAATTTTTTTGTTCATTCCAACATTTATGAAATGTTCATCTAAATTTTCTTCTTCTACTACTTTTGTTACATACTATACCATTTTCCTCAATCAATTTAGCTTCTTCTTAAATCATATAATTTTATTTACAATTAGTTTTTAATTCACCAGAGAGAGACAGAACAATATTAAGTTTCTTTTCTTTTCATGAAAGAGAGAGAAAAGACTGAGAGAAAGACAGACAGATGACAACTTGCTGCCATCCCCCCTGCAACCCCCAAGCCTTCCAGTCAATCAGAATTAGGGCTTTACTGTGGGCACACTGATGTGTTTGAGTCAACCCAGGCCCCTACAGAGCACTAGCACTGGGCAGCAGCACCCTACCACCAATAACATCACAGCTGAGACTCCATTTAGCTCTTTTAAATTTTTTTAAAGAATTATTTTATTTGGGGGAACCAGCAGTTAGCGTAATGGCTATGTCGCTGGACTCCCACGTAGTCGACTGCGGTTCGCGTCCCGGACCTGGTGGCTTAAAATTCACGCTGGACGCGTGTGCGTGCATGCCCAAGATCCTGAGAGGAGAATGGAGGAGAAGGGATTGTGGCGTGGCCATTCCCCCTGGGGGGTGATTTCTCGCTTTCTGTCTCTATGTCTCTCTCTGTCTGTCTGGCGAGTGCCCGCGCCCTACAGTGAAAATCTCTCCCAAAAAAAAAAAAAAAGAATTATTTTATTGGGGACCAGCAGTTAGCATAATGGCTATGTCGCTGGACTCCCACGTAGTCGACTGCGGTTCGCGTCCCGGACCTGGTGGCTTAAAATTCACGCTGGACGCGTGTGCGTGCATGCCCAAGATCCTGAGAGGAGAATGGAGGAGAAGGGATTGTGGCGTGGCCATTCCCCCTGGGGGGTGATTTCTCGCTTTCTGTCTCTATGTCTCTCTCTGTCTGTCTGGCGAGTGCCCGCGCCCTACAGTGAAAATCTCTCCCAAAAAAAAAAAAAAAGAATTATTTTATTTTAACTTTGCCTATTTATTTTAATTTGACCCGAGAGGGACAGAGAGAGAGAGAGAAAGTGAGAAAGCAAGCTGCCAGGTCCGGGACTTGAATCATGGTCAGCCATGGTTAAATGCCCTTAACCACCCTGCCACCTGCCGGTCTCCTTTATTGAGCTTTCAAAAGACTATTTATTGGGATAGCCCCATGGCCTCCTGGTTAAAGAAGACAATGTGGCTATTTGTGGTTCGAATCCCACCTCAGTGGCTTAAAGAACACAGTGGGCACATGTGTATGTGTGCTCCAAATCCCAACAGGATGGAGAAATGGAGGAGAGAAGATTGCAGCATCACCACAACCCGCTGGGATGTGTTTTCTCTCCCCTTCTCTCTCTGTTTTTCTCTGGCAAGCAAAATTATATATATGTACCCTATTATATGTACCCTCTAGCAAAATTATAATTAAAAAAAGTTTTATGCATATTCTTTCAGCGTTTTCTGTCATTAACGTGTTATACATATGGATGTATGTACACAAATGTATGTGCTATATATAGTTTTTAAAATATGTCAAATAATGCTATGCAGATTTTTCTGCAATCTTCCTAATATCTTTTAAAAAAAAATTCCCACAATCATTTTCTTTTTTGTTTTCATTGTTTTAATAGTCGTAATAAGAGATTAAACAAGTGGAAAATGGAATAAATGAAATCCAATGACAGTTGCCTATATCAGCTTATTCCTACAAATAACCATGATTCAAAGTTTATTGACCTGGAAAAAGGTTGAGTATTTTTAGAGATAAGTGATGGATACATGGAATCTATTACATTTTTCTGTTTACTTATAGGTACATTTGGACTTTTCATAATGAAAAGTTAAAATTTCTTGAGAAATATTTATTTTTTAAAAGTTACTGAAAATATTTGGCTACTTTTTCACCTGGTAAAAACTTGAAGATGCTCTCAGCAAATTTATGCTACATTTAGTAGCAGTCCAAACTTCTGGCTTGGTCTTTATTTATTTATTTGAGAGAGAGAGAGAAGAATCTCCTGCCCTGATCCTCAGCCTTCCTAGTCAGCTAAGATCATGGGCAGGAGTGCACCTCACATGTGCAAATTGACCCGGGAACCAAACCCTGATAATCCACATAGCTTCCAGCACAATGGAGTGGCGTGCTACCACTGTGCCACTATAGCCAGCCTTCTGGCTTTGTCTTGATCTAAACAAGCCTG
Source organism: Tupaia belangeri chinensis (assembly GCF_000334495.1). NCBI lineage: Eukaryota > Metazoa > Chordata > Mammalia > Scandentia > Tupaiidae > Tupaia > Tupaia belangeri. The sequence goes on from NW_006159952.1 coordinate 581,073, forward strand.
GGTAAAATAAGAGAGAGGGGCTAGTGCAAGGAATGAAGATGAGTGGTAAACGGGAGACTTGTATCTGGAAAGCAAAATGGCTTTCTGGCTGAGACAGGGACCCATGTAACAGTTTGGTATCATTTGTGTTCTGAAATAGGCTCCAGACAAGGAGTGCCCGTGGTGGGGCTGGTGGTGGAAGGAGGTCCCAATGTCATCCTCTCGGTGTGGGAAACTCTCCAGGACAAAGACCCAGTGGTGGTGTGTGAAGGCACAGGCAGAGCCGCTGACCTCCTGGCCTTCACCCATAAACACCTCGCAGAGGCAGGGTGAGTTGTTGACTCTTCCTTTTTGAAACACAGTAACTATTTATTCCTGCACTTTAGTTCTTTAAGCTGGGCATTTATGTGGGCCACATATCCTTGGTGTGTAGAGCTGAGACTGAAATTCACATTTCGGTGACTTTGTATTTGTTGATCAACACCAATATGACTGCTAATGATGAGTGGTGCTATTTTCTTAGCTGACAAGTGGCCTACCTTTAGCACAGAAGCTTGAACCTTGTCTCGGCGTTGGGAAGATGTGTGTCTAGGGAGAGCGAGGGAGAATCTCCTGTGATTGTCCATTACAGCTGAAAGAACCCTGCAATGAGAGGTGACCAAAATCATTTCCAGATCACCTTCATATTCATCCCCCATTAATAAAAAGAGCAAGAATTGGGCAAATCAATATTCTGCCATTTGTATAAAATATGTTGTCCTTCTGAAAAAGGCCTTTCTTCCCTTTTTTATTTTTATTGATTTATTTATTTATTTTTACATTTTCCCACAAACGTTTACTTTACATATCAAAAAATTTTTGCTCATACTCCATATTTTTTTAAAGTATTTTTCTCTAGCTATCCCTATACCCAGTGCAGTTCTTCCAGTCCCAAAGCATGGTATTCTACTGCATATATAAATTCAGTGCCTGAGAACTGAAATGTTGAGCTCACTAATTTATGTAGTAAACATTTATTCACTGCTTGTGCTCTTACAGCTCTCTGGGGTCTTGCTCTTTTTCTTTTTCTTTATTTTTTAGAAGTTGAGTTCTTTTTTTTTTTTTAAATGAAGTAGTTATTTAATTTTATTTACTGTTATTATTTAATTTGGTCAGAGAGAGAGACAGGGACAGACAGAGAGAGAGCTAGAGTATAAAAGCAAGCTGCCAGGTCTGGGACTGGAACCACAGTTAGTCATGTGAGAGTCTAGTGCCTCAACTATCATGCCACATGCTGGACCCTGGGTCTCGTTCTTTATAATTTCTCTCTGTTCTTCTGCCCTTGATGTGAGAGTACCCTCTGTACCCTTCCTGTCCTTTTCCCTCTGTCCCTTTCCTAAAGGCGTCCTGGATGAGTGGTTCCTAAACCTTCTGTAGTTTCAGATCCCTTCAAGAATGTGATGGCCGTTATTTCTGGATATGCATTGCCTTCTGGAGATCTATCAGCTCAAGAACTCTGCCTCAGAGTGTATTCTTTTCAGGGTAAAGGCAGAACAAGCCCTTCTCAATTTCTCATCAGCCTTTGCCAGGGGCGCCTTCTTCCCTTTGCTTCTTGTTCACTTTCTATCTTGGGAGAACTGTCCTTAGAAACCATCTTGGTTAGGTGGGGCAGGTGGGTTTCCTTGTCCTGATGATGCTGGCTTGTTTCCTGTTCTGGGATGTGTCAAGTTATGACCATCTATTTCTGTCCTAGGGTGCTGCGTCCTCAGGTGAAAGAGGAGATCATCGGCATGATACAGAACACTTTCAACTTTAGCCTTGAACAGTCCAAGCACCTTTTCCACATTCTCATGGAGTGTATGGTACACAGAGATTCTGTGAGTAACATGAGTTGATTACTGATTGAAAAATGCTGATTTCAAAAAATTTCATATTTATTTTCATAGTTTTAAAAGTATAAAAACTCTTACTATAATTTGAACATGTATAACTCCACAGAATTTGACCCTTAGTTGAGTAGATGTGGCTTCTTATCAACCTACTTCATGTTTCAAATTCCAAACTCTACCCGGGAAAAAACATTTAGCATAGCAGTGTGAGAGGGAAGTTACCAGACTTAGTGAAAATTATACACAAATATTTTCAGAGGGTAAGGGGCTAGCTCCAGGTCTTCATTGAACTCAGGTCTGCTAGTGTAGATGACTGCATTCCAGCATCCTGTAAATCCTGCAGGAGGTCCCTGGGAATGGTTTGGGCAATAGAAAACGTGAGAACAGGCTCTGGGATGGTAAATGGAGCTCATAGACTACGGGCTATGGCTGTAATGTAGACTCAGACGTTTTTAGTGTTTTAGGGGACTTTGATCATGTGCACAGAAGTAATGATAGGTAAAGGGAACAATGGACGAAGTTGTAGAAACATAGAATTTGTATCTTTATAGGACTTTGGAGATTATTCAGTGGGTTCTCCTCATTAGATAAATGGAGAACCTGAGATTCAGTAGCATATTAAATAGCTGTTTACCCGAGGCTGGCTAGTCAGTGGCATACCTGGGACGAGGACTTGTCAGTCTCGGCTTTTTGCTGTTAAACCAGCTCCCTCTACTAGATGAAATGTATTTTCATTGGAAAGTACTAAGATACATTCATTAATAACATGTAGCTCTTTATAGCCTTAAATAAAGTCCTTATTTGTCTTAAAAAAATGTCAGTCCCATGCCAGGATGCACTGGACACTTTAGCTTTGTGATGGCCATGAGTGCCATCCATCATACTTGCTCATTAGGTTCATTGTGAAATTGCCTCATGTATTTTATGATAAACCCTTAGGGATTTATTTCTCATTAAAAAGCAAAAGTTTTTGTTTTTTAAAAGAATTATTTATTTAGTTTTATTTATTACTATTTTTAATATGCTATAGGGAATATGCATACACATGTGAGAGAGAAAAGTTTAGTTTTAGTTTTACTATATGACATGTATGCTCACCTGATTCAGAGCAAGAAAGAGAGTGAGCGAGAGAATGAGAGAGAGAGAGAGGAAAGAATGTGAGAAATCACTGCCCATGCTGCAATCCCTTCTCCCCCTTTAACTTCTCAGGATTTTGGGCACACAGGCCTGGTGTGTTTTTCAAGCCACAGGTCTAGGACATTAGCCCTGCAGTCAGCCATGTAGGATCTGGCTACCTTAACTGTCATGCCACCCAGCTGGCCCTGATTTTATTTACATTAGGAATTAACATTGAGGTTCTTTTCCTTGTAGCAGGTATAGAGTAAATTAGCATAATAGCATTCTTCCATAAATGATTCCTTTAGTATATGTGGAATTTTTTGCCTTTTTTCTCTTAAGTGCCTACAATTCTTCCTTACCCTACTTAAAAAGTTTTCTGTAAGTAGAAAAATAAAATAAAATAAAATTGCAGCTACATTGGCTTTTACATTACACAATGAAGAATGTTCTCCTCAGTTCATTGGCCCAAGAGGGAATTCTGTGAATGCTTTTTGGAAACGTTTCATTGGTAGTTCCCTGAAAGTATGCTTTGTATTGTTCAACTGTTACAGATGATCATATTTGATGCTGATTCTGAGGACCAGCGAGACCTCGATTTAGCAATCCTGACAGCGTTGCTGAAGCGTGAGTGTTCAAGGGGGGCTTCAGTGGTTCCTCACTTCCTCTTCTCACGTTCCATGACACTTTGTATACCGAATGTGTGACTTTCTTTCTTTTACTCTAGGTACAAATTTATCAGCATCAGAACAATTAAATCTGGCAATGGCTTGGGATAGAATGGATATCGCCAAGAAACATATCTTAATTTATGGACAACACTGGCAGGTATAGTGAAAATGAAGTTGTTTGGAAGAAAATATTTATTTCCTGATTCACCCTCCCCTCTTTTCCAAAAGCATCTAGAATACAATATCTTTTTAAAAATTCTCTCTGAGTCCATGAATGATACCTCTTTTGAAGTTTTCTTTTTGTTGCCTTGTCTGATTTCCCCTAGATGGTTTTTTTAAGCTTTTGCCATAGGTCACATGTACTCACCAGAGAGAAGAGAGACAACAAGACACAGAGAAGGAGAAAATGAGAAATCACCTCCCCGGGGGGTGGCTACGTCGTAATCCTTCTTCCATATTCCTCTTGGGATCTTGGGCACACCTGCATATGTTCCTGTTGTGATTTTCAAGCTGCTGGGTTTGGGACTTGAACCATAGTGAGCCACGTGGGAATCCAGCCACGTTAACCACCACATCACCTGCTGGCCCTAGCTGGTGTTTTTTTTTTGCCATTGGGTTCCTGTGCTCGTTACAGTGAGAGAGACTGAGAAAGGGAAAGTAAGGAATCTCCCCCAAGGGGAATGGCCACATTGTAATCCCTTCCCCTCTCGGGATTTTGGACATGTATGTACATGAACTCAGTGTGATTTTTTTCTTTTTTTTAAATGGAGAGATTTTTGCTGTAGGGTGTATGTGCTTTCTGGAGATGGAGAGAGAAAGAGAGAGAAAGTAAGCCTGTCCATTAATTTAGGAAGCTGTGAGATCTTTACCATAGTCAGTTTTCCCATCCAAAAACATAGATTTTTTTGAAAAATTTATTCCAGATGTCTTCACACAAGTTCTGCACTTTTCTTAGTAAAGTTGTAGTGTGCCTGTGTGGTTTTGAGCTTAAACACATGTAATCCTTTAGTTGTTTTACTTTCTTAATTGTCTTCACTTTTCTTACTTATTTGGACCCTCTGAAGCCTGGTGCACTGGAACAAGCAATGTTAGATGCTTTACTGATGGATCAGGTGGATTTTGTGAAGCTCTTAATAGAATATGGAGTGAACCTCCATCGCTTTCTCACCATCCCCCGACTGGAAGAGCTCTATAATACGGTGAGTAGGGAACGTTTCATCAGTCATTTCCCTTCAGATTAATTAAGATGTCTCCTTGAATGTTCGTATACAAAGATAGTTTATAGAAAGATTTTCAACCAAAGGAAAAATAATCTTTTTTTTTTTTTTTTTGAGAGGTTTTTCCTATAGAGCACATGCACTCACCAGAGAGACAGAGAGAGACAGAAAGTGAGAAATCACCCCCCAGGGGAGATGGCCACGCTGCGGTCCTTTCTCCTCCATTCTCCTCTTGGGATCTTGGGCACACATGCACACACACCGGCATGAGTTTAAGCCAGTGGGTTTGGAACTCAAGCCGTGGTTGACTACATGGGAGTCCAGTGACATAGCCATTATGCCAACTGCTGGTCCTGGAAAAACAGTCTTATCAATTCCATTTTATCCCAGTAAGACATAGTTAAAGACAAAGATGCAAATAAGAACAAATTGCTCTTTATTGAGTTATTGGAAGTATCTCAATCTGAGACCACTATTACAATGCTGTCCCTGCAACTTTCCTACACAGATCTTTTGTTGAAACCAGAGTGACTTAGTCATTATAAAAACCCCAATTGCTCAAGCTGTGTAGCCTTGAAATATCCTTCCTTGTCCTCGGTAACTTATCCTTTCTTTAAAGACCTATTCATAGCCTGTTTTCTTGATTACCTAGTTAGTTCAGAGCAATCTGTTCCTGGAAGTGTGAATTATCTGTAACTGTTTTTGAGCACATACATTGTTGTATTGTTGAATGTCTTTCGGTGCAAGTACCCACTTTTCTACTACTGTAAACACACCACCATTGAATCCCTTAGAAGCCAGTTGGAACACAGTAAGGTTCAATAGTTCAATAGATCTGTTGATGGAATGTACCTGTTTGACAGGATTTTTAATTGTGTAGTAAAACTTGCTTATGATAAAGGATAGCTATAAATTCTCGGCATGTTGTGATCCTTAGGATTTATATTTGTAAATTGTATACAATATTTCTGCTTCTTACCAAGAGAAAGTTAAAAGTATTTAGTCTATGTATGTATGTGAGCTAGCTTTGAGAAATATTTCATTTAATTCCATCTTCACTTGGGAAACAACTTCATTAGAATTAATTGCCTTAAACTGTAGAACTAAAGTTTTAGAATTCAGGTTTTCTTGTTTATTCTAAATGAAGTGTTTTTCTCCTGCTAACACATGGTAATTGAAGGGAGTAATGTTTCCTTTTATTTTTTATCACAGAAACAAGGACCTACTAATATGCTCTTACATCATCTTGTCCAAGATGTAAAGCAGGTAACCTAATTACGAAAGAATGAAAATCTTTGTATGTTGCCTTAGCTTTGTGGGCGAGGAGTCACCAGATTTTCCTTCATAAATTCTGTGCTGGGATTTTCTAGCAAATTACTTGCCTCTTTACCTGTGATTCTGAACAATTTCATCACCAATCCATACTCTTACATTTTTTCGCCTTCATTTGCCTTATGTTTTTAAAAATTTGCTCCATCGAGTAAGTGACATTAGCTAATAAAAAACAGGGAGACATACAAGACTTCCAATCAGAACTTCAGCTTAACATGATACAAGAGTGGTCTGGTGATGATGCTAATACCAGCCGAAATAAAGGAGTGTGTAGTTTTTATCTTTATTGGTGTACTACTATGTGATTGCCCTATGTTTGGTTAAGTAACTTTATTCACATCCCCAGAAAAGTGCAAGTACACTTTGTCACTACAGTTAAAATCCATCCCTGATATACTTTACAAGTTCTTTTTTCACTTTTCTGAAGTCTGACATCTGTTGGAAATATGTAGACTGTGGCAAAACCAGAGTGAAAGGAAGGCATTTAGTTGGCAAATCTGCAGTAAGCAAATGTGTCCATGCTGATGTAAACTTGGTCTCTACTGATTTCATGCTACATAAAAATGATTTCCTTAAATTATTTCCTTCAAGCCTGTCACAATTAAATGAAGAAAAAGGAATGAAATAGCTTAAATATACTTTTAAGATTTTTTAGGTTCTTGCTATAGGGTGTGTGTGCTCGCCAGACAGACAGAGAGAGACAGAGAGACAGAGAGCGAGAAATCCCCCCCCCAGGGGGGATGGCCATGCCGCAATCCCTTATCCTCCACTCTCCTCTCGGGATCTTGGGCATGCACGCACACGCACCCGGCGTGAGTTTTAAGCCAGAGGGATGGCCATGCCACAGTCCTTTCTCCATCATCCTCCTGGGATTTTGGGCATCTGAAGTTACTTTCAAGTTGCTAGTTCCAGCCATGCCGCAATCCCTTCTCCTCCACTCTCCTCTCGGGATCCTGGGCATGCACACACACGCACCCGGTGTGAGTTTTAAGCCACCGGGTCCGGGACGCGAACCATGGTCGACTACGTGGGAGTCCAGCGACATAGCCATTACGTTAACTGCTGGTCCCTATTCTTTTCTTTTCTTTTAATGAGAGAGAGGAGGAGAGGGATAATGAAAGGGACAGAGAGAGAGAAAAGAAGGAGAGAAAGAATTTGGGGGGACAATGTCCTCCTGCTCTAGCCTTCTAGTCTGCCTGGTGGTAGCTGTGTGGTACTATCCTGCCTGTCTAGGTTGGTCTGAGAATGAAGTCTAGGCTTCCCATGTGGCTTCACCTATTGCTGCAGCACCCTGCTACTTGTGCCACCACAGCTGAACTATTTTCTTCTTTTTTATTTCTTCTACATCTTTCCATAATTTATTTTAAATATGATATAGTTAGTACTGTGCTAAAGGTGATAGCTATTTCCACAAAGGAGAAAGAGACTGAAAAGGTAACCCAATGTTAATTTCAGATCAAGTCCATTCAGTATACATGACAGGACTTCAAAGTACTCATAGAGAAATGCAATTAAAGCATGAGTTTATCTGATGCAAAGGAAGTTTAAAATCTATGCATAGTCTTTTCATTAATGTATGTTTTCTATGAACTTTTTAAAAAATAATTATTTTATTTAACTTTATTTATTTATTTTAATTTGACCAGAGATGGGCAGAGTGACAGAGAGAGAGAAAGTGAGAAAGCAAGTTGCCGGGTCTGGGACTTGAACTGCAGTCGGCCATATGGGAGTCCAACACCCTTAACCACCAAGCCACCTGCTAGCCCCTATTTTCTATGAACTTTTGAAGATCTCTTGTAGTTGATGATTTTACTTCTGTTGTAACTGTTACATTATTTTTATTTAAAAGCAATGTGCGTTTTTTTTTTTTTTTTAATTTTTTTTTTAGAGTTTTCTGCTATAGGGCACATGCGCACCTTGGAGAGACAGAGGAACAGAAAGTGATAAATTGCCCCCCAGAGTGGATTGCCATGCTGCAATCCCTTCTCTTCCATTCTTTTCTCAGGATTTGGGGCACACATGCACATGTGCCCAGTGTGAGTTTTAAGCAGCCAGGTCCAGGACTTGAACTGTGGTTAAGTACATGGTCAATTGCACCATCTGCTGATCCCCCAAAACAATCTTTTATATTATATTTAAGTGTATTTTATTCAAATGTGCATGTATGTATGTATGCATGATAGGGAGAGTGAATGAGAGAGAGATAGAGAGCAGGAGAAGCAGAGAACAGGTGTAAGTATGCACTGATGTCTATAAAACTAAAAACATGAAGGCTAAGATCCTTTCTCCTTTTGAATAAGCAGATTGTATCAATAGCTAGTCACAGTACTAGCTCAGTTTGTAGAGATACTAAAAAGTATGAGTCTACCTTTTTGTGGTTCATTTGGTTCTAATCCAGTAGCACAGAGAAAGAGACGGAGGGAGAACTGAAAGTTAAGTTCATTGCCTGTGTTGGTTCCAGCACACTCTTCTCGCAGGCTACAGAATAACCCTGATCGACATCGGCCTGGTAATAGAATACCTCATTGGTGGAGCATATCGCAGCAGCTACACTAGAAAAAATTTCAGAGCCTTCTACAACAACCTCTACCGAAAACATAAGGTAACATCACTGAAAAATACTCAGGTAAAATGAAAGATAATTAGGAATTATAGTTTTAGAAAAACGGCTAGGGAAGTTTAGATGGGATTAGCTCCCAAAGTGGACATTCTTTGTATGAATATCTTTAATCCGCTATACATAAAGTGCTGTGTGCTAAGTACCCGTGTGCTGGTTGGGAATGAACATCAAGATCAGGAGTTCAGAAACTCCTAGAAGGAACAAATGTACGAATAACTACACAGAATGTAAAGCGGGATATAGTAGGTGCTATACTGATGTAACAGTAATGAGATAGATCAGAGGGAGAGATGACCAGTTCTTCTTTCCTTTTCTTTCTTCTTTTGAGACTATAGAAACCAAAAGCTAAACAGAATACAGTCTATAAACTCATAAGAACCCATAGTCTGGACATGACAACCTTGGGATAAGTATGTAGGTGTTATATTGGAAGGTGCATGGAGAACATACAGTACTCAAAAAATACAAATTAAATATACTTTGTTTTCAGTTAAAGTTTTGAAAGTATAGGAATGTAAAAATTATAGAGTAGCAGAGGAAACATTGCTTCCTTTTTTTTTTTAAGAGTTTTTTCCTGGTTGATTAATTCTTTCTCTTTTAATAATTATTATTTTTTCTTTTTTTTTAAGAGACATATTTGTTACAGGGTATGTGTGTTCACCAGAGAGTCAGAGACACAGAGACAGAAAGCGAGAAATCACTCCATGGAGGGATGGCTATACCACAGTCCCTTCTTCTCCATTCTTCTAATGGGATTTTGGGCACGCAGGCACACCTGCCTAGTGTTAGTTTTAAGCCACCGGGTTTGGGACTTGAACCACAGTCGACTATGTGGGAATCCAGTGACGTAACCATTACCCCATGTGCTTGGTCCATCTTTTATAAAACATGTTTAATTTTATTTTAAAAAATTTATTTAGTTTACAGTCAGTCACTGTATATCATTGCAGCATACAAAATGAGTATTCCCATCCAACATACATTATATGTTGACTCAACCAAAAGATATTGCCATACATGTCTTCTTTGTCAAATAATTTTCCATTTCTTGTTTCTTATATATTTTACTCTCCCCCTTGATTCCCTCCCTCTTCCCCTCTGCCGTTTCTCACCCTTCTCCCACACTGTCTGTGGTATCCACAGTTGCTTTCCATTTTTTTCCTCCACATTTAATGATTCTCAAAAGATCTTAATTAAACTAAATACTTTCAGTGGTAAGCAGTTGATATAAACGTATGTGTGAACACATGTCTGACTTTAGGCGTCAAACTCAGTGAGTAGAATGCACATACTATAACGTAGCACCAGGCTCAGGCTCTACAGTATATAGCTTACTGTGCTCATTACACAGGTATTTTTTAAATATTTTTTTTAATTTTAAAAAAAGGCGTTTTAGCTTTAATAAATCAAAATAATAAATATTAAGAAAAATTTGCTTGGGCCAGTAGGTGGCGTGGTGGTTGGGGATGCTGGACTCCCACAAGGCCAACCACGGTTCAAGTCCTGGACCTGGAGGCTTGCTCTCTCACTTTCCCTCTCTCTCTTTCTCTCTCGCTGTCCCTCTCTGGTCAAAATTAAAAAAAAGAAAAGAAATAAATGAATTAATAAATAAAAAATAAAATAATTCTTTAAAAAAAAGAGGAAAAAAAAAGAAAAATTTGCTTAAGTCTTAAAGCCAAGAAAATGGTTAGGATTCTTTTCAAGTAGTAGGTAGATCCTAAAACCTGAAAAAAAAGATATGGACAAAGCTAAAATCTAATATAAAGGGCACTGTGGTATTCTTCTGAAATATTTTTTTCTCTCTCCATTCCCCCTTTTACCAAAAAGATGCATAAACTAGCTTTGTGAAAAAATAAGTTTAGTTTCGGGACCAGCAGTTAGTGTAATGGCTATGTCGCTGAACTCCCACATAGCCGACCGTGGTTTGAGTCCTGGACCTGGTGGCTTAAACTCACACCGGGCACGAATGCGTGCGTGCCCGTGATCCTGAGAGGAGAATGGAGAAGAAGGGATTGTGGCATGGTCATCCCCCCTGGGGAGCTATTTCTCACTTTCTGTCTGTCTGTCTCTCTCTGTCTTTGTGGCGAGCACACGTGCCCTATAGCAAAAACCTCTCCACCAAAACAAACAAACAAACAAACAAAAAACCAGTTTAGTCTCAATTTGGGCTGTTATTTGCACAAAATCCCATAAGAATATTATTTTATTTAATTGTCTTTGCTGGAACCTTTTATAAGGAACTTCAATTAGACTTTTTAGAAAGCCTCCCCAGGTTACTGAGCCAAGACAGGAATTCACCATCTGACTGTGCCTATAAGTACCTGTACCTGAAAGCTTTTCGGGCCTGTCAGGAAGTGACATTCTTTACTTACCTGCCAGGCAGAACTGTTTATGGTACCAGACAATCCTCCCAAGAGCTTCTGTTGGCTTTCTTGAGATCTACCTTAGTTCTTTACCTTTCTAGTCATATCTTCAGGTATGATATTCCAGTCAAAGCTCTGGTAATAACCAGTATTTCCGATTTCTGATGCAAGGCAATAGATATTATTAAACTTATGCAAATAACCATTCTGCCACAAAATAAGAATACTCACAAATATTTTCCAATTCCAGAGCAGTCAGGAAGGGAGAAAAGTTTATCTTTCAATGAAAAAAATAATTTAACAAATTGCTGAACCTATCAACAGCTCAAAAGAAAACAAAAGTTCTTAAGTCTAGAAAACAAAGCATGGGAGAAAGTCAGTAATATTTTATTCTAAAGTCATAAATTCTGTTTTACCAGTTTGTCTAAAAAATATGGAATGTGGGGCTAGCAGATGGTGTAATAACTACGTCACTGGACTCCCACATAGTCAACTGTGGTTTGAGTCCTGGACCTGGTGGCTTAAACTCACACCAGGTGCATGTGTGTACGTGTCCATGATCCTGAGAGAAGAAGGGATTGAGGTGTGGCCATCCTCCCTGCATGTTGATTTTTTTTGCTTTCTGTCTCTCTGTCATTCTGGCGAGTGCATGTGCCTCACAGCAAAAACCTCTCCAAAAAGAATGTGGAATGCTTCACGAATTTGCATGTCATCCTTGCACGGGACCATGTTAATCTCTGTATTGTTCCAATTTTAGTATATGTACTGCCAAAGTGAGTCCTAGAGATATTTTTGCTATAGGACATGTGCGCTCTCCAGAGAGACAGAAAGTGAGAAATCACCCCCTGGGCTGGAGTGGCTGCACTGTGGTTCCTTCTCCTTTGTTCTCCTCTCAAGATTTTGGGCATGCACACACACTTACCTGGCGTGAGTTTCAAGCTGCTGGGTCTGGGACTTGAACAGCAGTCGACTACATGGGAGTCTAGCAATGTAACTGCTATGCCATCTGCTGGTCCCAAAATTACTTGTTTCTTAAAATTGGCATTACAGATTAGTAGCCTGAGGAGATTAACAGGATACCCTCAGTATCCACAAGAGTTTGGTTCTGGGACCCCATGAGCTACCCAAACTCTCAGATGCTCTAGTTCCTTATAGAAAACAGCCTGGGGAACCAGCAGTTAGCCTAATGGCTATGTCGCTGGACTCCCATGTAGTCGACTGTGGTTCGTGTCCCGGACCGGTGGCTTAAAACTCATGCTGGGTGCATGTGCGTGCGTGCCCAAGATCCTGAGAGGAGAATGGAGGAGAAGGGATTGTGGCGTGACCATCCCCCCGGGGGGTGATTTCTCGCTTTCTGTCTCTATGTCTCTCTCTCTCTTCCTGGCGAGCACACGCGCCCTATAGCGAAAACCTCTCCCCCCACAAAAGAAAGAAAACAGCCTGACATTTACATATAACCTATATACATCCTTCCATATATTTATTTATACTTGGATTATTTATGAGACCTAAAACAAGGTAGGTGCTATGTGAATAGTTGTTATACTGTGTTGTAGGGAATAACGACAAGGAGACAGTCTGTGCAAGTTCAGTACAGACATAACCATCATAGGCCCAACCACAGAGAATACACGGCAACGCAAGACATTGTCCATCCTCCGTTGGTTGAATCTACGGATGCAGAACTCAAGATACCAGGGTTAGGTGACATTAGCAAAAGTCATTTGGGGCATTTTTGTTGAGAAAAGAGCAGGAGAAGTGAGGTGCACAGTGCTGGCACATTGAGTCATGCTTTTGTAGCAACAAGAAGACCTTTGTCGCTGAAGAACAAGTGCTAGGAGATTGTGAAGGATGAGACTGGAAAGGTAGTTTGGGGTAAGATCACTCAGAAAGCTTAGGATATCAAACTACTTTGGATCTTTATTTATAAACAGGTGAAGTAAGAACCCAGCTTGTCCTTAGGAAATGAAAACCAAAAGCAACAACAAAAGAAAAACAAAGGGAAACCTAAATCTCACACAGAAAATAGTCTTTATTAAGTTTTCAGAGGCAAAGGGATATTTAAGGAGGTATCCACTACTTCAGTGAAAGAGAACATACGAGGTCGTCGGGAGAGTCATGATGTGTTTTTCTAGGTTTTTGTATGCAAAAATGCATCATGACTTTCCCGATAACCCAATACGTTGCTGTGTCAGACAGGAGGACTGCTTTTAGTGGTGGTGATACCAGTGCAGAATTGGGGACCTTCCCCTGGTTCCCTTTCTAGAAATGGCCCTCTGGTATGAAATACTCAATAATCTGATTGTTTTCCGGTGAGAGAAGACAGAGTTTATTGTGTTTCTTAGTAAACTAGATCATAACAGTTACTAGTACTGGGTTTGGAATCAGAGGGGTCTAGTTTTGCTCAGTAGTAGTTGTGTAAACTTGAGTAAAGAACTTAAGCCCTGTGTTAGTTTCCTCTTCTATAAAACAGGACTATTAATGTACTTTTCTTTTTATTTATTTTAACAAATTTGCTAGGATTGAATAAGAGAATACCTAAAATATCCATATTCATGGTACATAGAGGTTATAGAATAATTGTTACTAATAACTGTAGTTATTATAATGATAAGTTTCATTTTATATAATAATAGTATTAATAATTTGGGTATTACCTTTAAAGATGTCTTGACCTTACTTAATCATTGTTCAATTTTTATCCATAACGTAAAAACTAAGAATAAAGCCGTTCGAAGCCTATGGTTTGTATCATATGTTTTATTTCAGTCCCTTTAAGAATGTTTCTTTTTGTTATTTCTCACTGATGAAAAAAAATAGCTATGACTCATGTTGTTATTGGGCCTAGCCTCTGGAATTGCAGTGGAGATATTATATAACACTTGGAGAAATTCCATAACTTTCTAACTTAACCTTAGCCTGGAGCTGTTTGTGAATGGGAACTTTTTCTTATCAGAGCTATAAATCTTTATTGCCTATTCTGACCTTGTTCCAGGTATAGAACATCCATTGATTCTAATGGAATTTCCACATAGAGAAGGAATGCAGATACATAATAGGGAACAAAAGCCTGTGTTCTCTAAGGTGTTAGGAAAATAGCAGTGTACGTAATGCAAAAATTATGGGGCGAATGAGTAGTTTTCAAGGAGATTAATTGCTAATCATGGATGAGAGACAGAGACAGCCACTAGGGATAGAACATGACATGTTATTTGGTTTTCATTAGTGTCTAGAAATAAAAAGTGGTCAACTACTATAATCATTTTTTGTTTGTTTGTTTTATTTTAAAAACAAAATAACAACATATGCCAGAGAGTGACCAGTTTTGCTGACAGCCTCGCCCAGCACCCCAGTCACTGGAGACGTTCCTCAGGAAGTAGAAATGAGTCTACAGAAAGCACGCTGCATTCCCAGTTTATTAGAACGGCCCAGCCTTACAAATTCAAGGTAGCACATACTTGTTTTTAGATTCGAAAATGAAATCGTCTTTGCAGACAGAGACTGTTTCTTTGTTTGAAGTTGGAGGAAGGGAAGAACCCACAGAGGACCTATTTACAAGTGCCATAAACAGATGGTGCAAGTCAAAAGCCTAACACAGCCGTCCTCCAGCCACAGCGAACCAAGGCCCAAGACGCTGGTGACAGAGGACTGTCAGGGCTTGCACTTCAGCCTCTCTTCCTCGTTCCTTCCCTGCTGTGTCCACGTGGTGATCTGGGCAGGCAGCCTAGAGGATGGCACTAAATAAATGGAATCATCACCCCAACATCACACCCTTATCCTTCTCAGCACAAGCCCAGGGGGATGGCAAGGCTGCTTGCTTCTCCTTCACTTTTCTCTGCCTGGAGCTTTGTATCTTTTTCCCCATTTAAAGCTTTCCTGAAATTACTTTTGGCCTAGTATTATAGCTTGTCAACGATAATGTATTTGTGTGCATGTTGTGTGTGTGCACACACTTGTGCATGCAATGCTGTTACTGTTATTCCCCTTGCCTGGACTTCCTCAGACCCGCTTTTCTCTGGGGATAAATGCTTTTGCTCCAGAGTGTCCATGTAAATGGTTACCATGCTGGCTGAAAAAGGGTTGCCTTCTATAGCTCCTGGGATGAAAAGGTATTTTATAATACCACCTTTGGTGATATTGGTTGTAATTAATAGAGATGAATTCCATTTATTTAAAGAAATAGAGAATATGGATTACTTTTTTTTTTTTTTTGGCTCTTTCTCCTCAAATGAAAAAAA
>NW_006159952.1:612608-617775 GCF_000334495.1 Tupaia belangeri chinensis
AATTTCCACATAGAGAAGGAATGCAGATACATAATAGGGAACAAAAGCCTGTGTTCTCTAAGGTGTTAGGAAAATAGCAGTGTACGTAATGCAAAAATTATGGGGCGAATGAGTAGTTTTCAAGGAGATTAATTGCTAATCATGGATGAGAGACAGAGACAGCCACTAGGGATAGAACATGACATGTTATTTGGTTTTCATTAGTGTCTAGAAATAAAAAGTGGTCAACTACTATAATCATTTTTTGTTTGTTTGTTTTATTTTAAAAACAAAATAACAACATATGCCAGAGAGTGACCAGTTTTGCTGACAGCCTCGCCCAGCACCCCAGTCACTGGAGACGTTCCTCAGGAAGTAGAAATGAGTCTACAGAAAGCACGCTGCATTCCCAGTTTATTAGAACGGCCCAGCCTTACAAATTCAAGGTAGCACATACTCGTTTTTAGATTCGAAAATGAAATCGTCTTTGCAGACAGAGACTGTTTCTTTGTTTGAAGTTGGAGGAAGGGAAGAACCCACAGAGGACCTATTTACAAGTGCCATAAACAGATGGTGCAAGTCAAAAGCCTAACACAGCCGTCCTCCAGCCACAGCGAACCAAGGCCCAAGACGCTGGTGACAGAGGACTGTCAGGGCTTGCACTTCAGCCTCTCTTCCTCGTTCCTTCCCTGCTGTGTCCACGTGGTGACCCAGGCGGGCAGTCTAGGGGGTGGCACTAAATAAATGGAATCATCACCCCAACATCACACCCTTATCCTTCTCAGCACAAGGCCAGCTGGATGGCAAGGCTGCTTGCTTCTCCTTCACTTTTCTCTGCCTGGAGCTTTGTATCTTTTTCCCCATTTAAAGCTTTCCTGAAATTACTTTTGGCCTAGTATTATAGCTTGTCAACGATAATGTATTTGTGTGCATGTTGTGTGTGTGCACACACTTGTGCATGCAATGCTGTTATTCCCCTTGCCTGGACTTCCTCAGATCCGCTTTTCTCTGGGGATAAATGCTTTTGCTCCAGAGTGTCCATGTAAAGGGTTACCATGCTGGCTGAAAAAGGGTTGCCTTCTATAGCTCCTGGGATGAAAAGGCATTTTATAATACCACCTTTGGTGATATTGGTTGTAATTAATAGAGATGAATTCCATTTATTTAAAGAAATAGAGAATATGGATTACTTTTTTTTTTTTTTTGGCTCTGTCTCCTCAAATGAAAAAGAATAACTTTTGAATCCTAATTATTTGCCAAGCGTTATGCTGAGAGCCTGGTTGAATGTGTGGGAGGTGGGTGGGAAGGTGTAATGATGACTGAGAAATGGTTCCACCTTCCATAAAGTAATAACCGTAAACAGTATGATGAAAATGAAATAAAGATAGAGAAAGTTATACAGAAGAAAATGGGGAACTGGAGTTGTCATCTGAGATGAACTGCAAAGGGTGAGTTTACCAGATGGAGATTTTTTTTTCCATTATTACTTGTTATTGTTACTAGAGAAATAGAATTAGAATAAAGGAAGAGAAAACTTAAAACCAGTCCATTAGGATGCATGTTGTCAACACTAGTGGCGTTTTTCTAAGGGGATGATAATGACTCTATTTGCTTAGGTAAAGTTAAAAGGGTTTTGTTTGTTTGCTATTTTATAATTCTCATTTACCTAATATGCTTTTTCAACCAATTTCCAAGCATAAGTAAAAGTTACACTATAGTTACTGGGTGTGTTCTGAGGAGGTAATGATTTAAGTTGTGCTACATGAATTAATATATAGAAATGTAGCAAGACATAGATTACTATAACAAAATCTAAATTTTGGTTGCTACTTTATACAGTCCTATTATTATTTTCATCTCCGTTTATAGTAGTGATTTTTAAGAATATGTTGAGGAGGGCCCAGCAGGTGGCATAGTGGTTAAGGTGCTAGACTCCTACTTGGTCAACTGCAGTTCAAGTCCTGGACCTGGTGACTTGAAACTATGCCAGGCATGTGTGCATGTATATCCAAAATCCCAAGAGGAGAATGGAGGAGAAGGGACTGTTGCATGGCCATCCTCCTTGAGGGGTGATTTCTCACTTTTCTCACTGTCTCTTTCTGGTGAGTGCATGTGCCCTATTGCAAAAACCTTAAAAACAAAAACAAAAAACTTTTAGGATATCCACTGTTTTGCATTAAGTAAAACATCATGCATATTGAGTATGTGAAAACTCATTTATATTTTATTTTCCAACAGGAAAAG
This sequence comes from Tupaia belangeri chinensis, assembly GCF_000334495.1. Lineage (NCBI taxonomy): Eukaryota > Metazoa > Chordata > Mammalia > Scandentia > Tupaiidae > Tupaia > Tupaia belangeri. The sequence continues at coordinate 614,832 of NW_006159952.1, forward strand.
TCTGTAGTCCTTCATAAATCAAGGAAGAAGTCAAAAGAAGGAAAAAATGTGTCCGATGACCCTGAGTCTACTGGCTTCATTTACCCTTACAATGACCTGCTGGTTTGGGCTGTGCTAATGAAAAGGCAGAAGATGGCTATGTTCTTCTGGCAGCATGGAGAGGAGGCCACTGCGAAGGCCGTGATTGCCTCTATACTCTACCGAGCCATGGCCCGTGAAGCCAAGGAGAGCAACATGGTGGATGATGCCTCAGAAGAGCTGAAAAATTACTCAAAGTAGGAGTTCTTTCTTCACTTCATACTAAACTTTGACAGTTCTTAGACTGGCCAGACACTTGTACTCCCTCATCTTAGAGCTTGTAAGATAGGTAGACCTTTTGGGGCTGGCAGGTGGTGTGGTGGTTAAGGTTGTTGGACTCCCACATGGCCAACCATTTTAGAAAGAAAGAAGGGAAGGAAGGAAAGAAGGAAGGAAGGAAGGAAGGAAGGAAGGAAGGAAGGAAGGAAGGAAGGGATTTAAAAAAAAATGAAAATGAAAAAAAAAAAGATAAGTAGACCTTTCACCATGGACCCTCCTATCAATAGGATCTTTAAGTATCCTAAGGAGCTGTGTGGAATACAGGAAAGTGAGGTGGCTTTCAAATTAGGACTCTCGGATCCAGCCCAACAGTTTACTATTTGGGCAAGTCAGTAACTAGATTTTGGGGCTTTAGTTTCTTAACTATAAAGTGTTCAATTAATGATTTTGAAAGTCCCTCCCAAGTCTCAAACTCTGTGATGCTAAGTTAATTAAGGCTTATTGTTCATTTTAAGTAATCATCAGATAGGTGAACAAATTCATTGTATTAAAGGACTAAAGAGGAATGATACAAGGTAGAAAAGTAAGAAATGCTTTTTTTTTTAATTTCTGAAACATTATTGTGAGGAAAGAAGGGAAGCTATAGTTAATGGAAATCAATTTATAATTTTTTTTAGGTCTTTGCCAAAAGGCACATACATTCACTGGAGAGACAGACAGAGAGAGGGAAAGTCACCATTCCCAGTGGGGATGAGCCATACCTCAATCCCTTCTCCTCCATTCTCCTCTCAGGATTTTGGGCACACATGCACATGCACCTGGCGTGATTTTTCAAGTCTGAGTCCAGGGCTCAAACTGCATTTGTCTATGTGGGAATCCAGCCCCTTATCTATCACGGCATCTGCTGGCCCTTTAATTTATAATTTTGCTTTAGAAAATTCTAGCGAATGAGAGTATCTAATTTTCAGAGAAAATAACCTTCTGGAAAATCACCTGAGAGTGTCACCAGTCCTAGTTTCTTACTTAAATTATGTATGTATTTTGTAAAATCTTAAACAAAAGTCTCACAAATTTCTTTAGTTGCTAATTTAATTTTTAACACTATTCTGTTAAAAAAATTCTTTAGAGATTGGTCTTATAGTGTAGTGGTTAAGGGAGGCAGATCCCACAGGGCCAACTGTGGTTTGAATTTCACTTTTGGTGGCTTGAAAAATGAGCCATGTACACTGTAAAGTTATATGCAATCCAATGTAATATAAACAAGATTATGATGATAATAAAAAATAAATAACTTTTAAAAATGAGCCACACATGTATACGAGTGTGTCTAAAGTCTTTAAGGGATAAAAAGATGGAGGAAAAAGGATTTCTGTGTGACCAGCTTTATTAGGGACTTTCTCTCTCTCCCTTGCTTTTTCTATCTGCATACACCCTCTGGCAATTAAAAATAATCTTTAGTAGGTCTTATGGCACAGGGAGTCCCAAACAAAGCTCTATAGAGCTTGTTGCACAGCATGGAATTGCCTTTCCCCATGAATAATTCAGGTGTAAACCAAATTTAACCCTCTAGTAACAATGTCAACCCTCTAGTTACCTTTCTTCAGGAAGGAGAGAACAGGCTCTTTCATCAGTGGTAATCCCTTTAAAATAGCTTCTGCAAATAAAAAAAAATTAATTACTATTTCTATTTATTTGTTTGTTTGTTTGTTTGTTACTGCTATAGGGCAAGTGTACTCACTGGAGAGACAGAGTTGAGAGAGAGAAAGAAAGTGAATAAGCACCCTCCATCCCCTGGACTGATGACTATGCCACAATCTCTTCTCCTCCTTCTGACCTCTAGGGATTTTGCACTCACACACACATATGTGCCTGACATGTTTTTCAAGCCACTAGGTCTGGGACTCAAGCCTCAGAGTTTGCCATGTGGGATCCAGCTGCCTTAATCACCATGCCACCAGCTGGCCTAGCTTCTGCAAACTGAGATTGTTATGTTACTGTTCTCATGCTCTTTTTAAAAATAAAGTCTAGTTAATTGGTCTTCCCTGAATCTCTTGTTCATCCTTTCAGAATGTTTCTGGGGCTCTCATCTGCCTTTGTGTTCTCCATTCATTGCTGTGTCATTACAGACAGTTTGGTCAGCTTGCCCTGGATGTGCTAGAGAACGCATTCAAGCAGAATGAGAGAATGGCCATGAAATTGTTGACATATAAACTCAAGAACTGGAGTAATTCAACCTGTCTGAAGCTGGCTGTGTCTGGAGGATTGAGACCCTTTGTTTCACATACTTGTACCCAAATGCTGCTGACGGACATGTGGATGGGACGCTTGAAAATGAGGAAAAACTCTTGGTTAAAGGTAAGTCTGTTTGCTTATGGAGTCTTAATGCTAGTGTAATGTGAAGGTCTGTACTCTTATTTATTTTTTTAATTTATTTTATTAGCACATAGTAGTGCATATTTACACTATTACATTTGTGGTATAGTGTGATTTTTCTGTACAAGAATCTAATATGTAGTGAAATCAGGTAATTAGTAAACCATCGTCTCAAGGATTTATCATTATTTTGCATGACCTGTACTCTTATTTTATTTTATTTAAAATTTTTTTTTTTTTTTGGAGAGGTTTTTTCACTATAGGGAGCCCGCGC
>NW_006159952.1:617841-620996 GCF_000334495.1 Tupaia belangeri chinensis
CGCCGCAATCCCTTCTCCTCCATTCTCCTCTCGGGATCTTGGGCACGCACGCACACACACCCGGCGTGAGTTTTAAGCCACCAGGTCTGGGATGCAAACCATGATCAACTACGTGGGAGTCCAGCGACATAGCCATTACGCTAACTGCTGGTTCCCGATTTTATTTAAAAATTTTTAAAGAGATTTTTGCCTTAGAGTGCATGCGCTCGCTGTAGAGAGAAAGAGACAGAGACACTGACAGGGAAAGTGAGAAATCAACCCCCAGGGAGGGTGGCCACACTGCAGTCCCTTCTCCTCCGTTCCTCTCCCAGGATCTTGGGCATGCATGCATGCATAAGCGGCTGGCGTAACTTTCAAGCCATTGGGTCTAGGACTAGAACCGTGGTCGGCCATGTGGGAGTCCAGCGATGTAACCACTAAGCTCTCTGCTGGTCCCTCTGTACTCTTAAGTTTGATGTTTTACTTGTTCCAGAAGTGTATCTTTTGAAAAGTCAATTAATGTCTATGATTATCACAGAAGATCAGAAGTCCTCTTAAAAGAATCTCTGAACATTAATTTTATCAGCCACTACCATAGTTTCTTTTCATAAACAGAGATAATTGTACTAACTCAATCTACGATAAAGAAATACTCAAGTGAAGTGGTTGGAAGTTAAAAGCATATGCAAACATATGTTGATTTCATGATTACTAAACGCCATCGCCTCTGATAAAAACAAAAGTAAATGAGTATTTTTTTAGTGAAATTGTTCTCGGTTTAAGAATACTAATAGATAACAAACTAAGCAAAATTAACATATTTTGTCCTGTTCATCCAGCGTTTACTTTTTCTTTTCTTTTTTTTTAGAGAATTAAGTGGCTATTTCATAAGGCTACTCTCCAACACATTGGTTCACACAGCTAGCCATCTCCTAACTTTCAGCCTCATCTCTCATCTTAAATCATCAAGAGCAATTTAGTTGATTACTAAGGACATTTAACCTTTGACATCAAACCTAAGCCTAAAGCTTTAGGTGATGGCTAAGCTAAAGTGGTACATATGTTTAAGAAATGGAAGAAGAGGGGATAAAACATGAGTATTAAGAGTTAGAGAGGACTGTATTTTATATTATAATTTTATTCTTCCTAGAATTCTTAAACATATATTATGTTCCAAACAGAATGACCATTCTAAAAACTACATTGGCATGCTATAGAAAAGTCAAAGAAAGAAAAGATGTAAGATGTAAAATAAGTAAAATAGTTTGTACATTTCAACTTCCACCAGTGGGACTACAGAAATAAGAGAAGTGTCATCTAAAATCATCTCACATAAATTCTTCTTTAACAAAATATCAGAGAAACAAATGTTTGCAGAGGAAATTCTACCTTGATCTACTTTGATTTCAGTCTCAGAGGTGAAGCAGAGTTATAAATGGGGCTGCCTCTACTTACAAGGCTCTGGCAATAGTTCTTTTTAAACAGGCAGGAAGTGAGAAGGCATGTCGATAGCGGCAGTTTGAGAAGGTTTTCCCTGTGCCTGTGTTTTGTACACACTTCAGTTTACTAGAAACTGAGAATTTTATGAATTCTTATTCTGCATACCAAGAAAAATATTTAAGTGAACTAAGATAAAATGTTTTGCCCCAAAATATAGAGTAGTTAATAAAGAAGGTTGAATTAGTTGCTTAAAGTCTCTGAGCTGTAGTAAACCATTACCCTCCAAAGCATGGATCCTAATTTATTAGTGCTTGCCTTGTGACTTCTGGAAACACATTTGCAAATATTTGTGAGATGTCCTGGTTAGACTAACTCCAAGTGGGCAAAGCTCATAGGAAGACCGTGTAGATTTATGTGAATGGGACAGTTCATTGAAACTCTTTTAGTATAACAGACTTTAACCTATTCCTTGGAGATGAGATATTGATGTCATTAAAAGCTGTTTCATGAGGCATTTCTTTGCAATGTTTGAGGACAACAGACAGTGAGGCCCCTCGAGGAAGTTGGTATGGAGTTAGCATAATATTATCATTGTGCATGGTAACTATGATTTTTTTTTTTTTTAATTGCCAGGAATGCTTTTCAAGTTGGCAGGGCCAGGATTGAACTGTGGTCAGCCACATGGGATCCAGCTCCCTTTGCAGAGGGCTTAACCACTGTGTCTGTAGATTGGTACAGAAACTACGATTATTTTCAAATATGGAAGACTGCATTCATTTTCAGTTCTACATCTGAAAAGAAAACAAACTTCAATTACAACTGAAGAAAGTCTACAGAATCTTTAGTTTTAAGTTTTAAAACAAAACAATAAAAGATAATTTTAGCATTAAAAAAATAAAGGTTGACTAAGACATGACTGCATTTAATTTAATTACAAATGGTGAATACTAAGATTTAATCTTGGGACTAGGAGATGGCATAATGGTTACATCATTGTACTCCCACATGGCTGACTGTGGTTTGAGCCCTGGACCTAGTATCTTGAAACTCACACCAGGCACGTGTGTGTGTGTGCCCAAAATCCCAAGAGGAGAATGGAGGAGGAGGGATTGCAGCATGGCCATTCCCCGTGGGGGTGATTTTTCACTTTCTGTTTCTCTGTGAGTGCACTTACTCTGTAGCAAAAATCTCTCTTAAAAAAAATAAGGTTTAATCTTGTTTTTAATCACTGAATCCCAGCATACAAAGGCCTAATTTCATCTTGAAAGAGGTTCAAGAGAGTTGATTTTCATAGCATTTAGTAAATCTTCTAAACTCCTTACTTTGAAAAACTATACAAATCAAACACAAGAAAACCTTTGGAAAAGACTAATAATTATTATGAATACTAGCAATATAATGAAAAAAATTGTGACTGTTTGGGTTCCATATTATCCTTGGGTTTTACTGGCAGAGAAAATATTCATGTAGGATTGGAGATGACTCTAACAGAAGGTGATACTTGGTATGTTTTTATATTCTTAATTTTGTTTCGTGAATTAATTTTAATGTGTTTTATGTGACAATATTTACCAAATGGCTTTACAAAATTATTAAAGCAATGTGCTCATTGCAAAATATTATTTCTCACTTCCTGCTCTGGTTTCCCTAGAGGCAAATGATAACCGTGTGGTACACATATTTTAAAAGTTTTGAGGATATATATATATATATATATATATATATATATACACACA
>NW_006159952.1:630248-631642 GCF_000334495.1 Tupaia belangeri chinensis
TATATATATATATACACACACACACACACACACACACACATATATATGCATGTTTATGTACACATATTTTTAAATTTTATTTTTTACAAAAATGAAATCACTCTATTTTGTTCTATAATTTGCTATTTCCTCCCTACATAACAATATTGCATTTGTCTTTTTTTTTCTTTTTTTTAAAGTTTGCCAGAGGGTGCATATTCTCACTAGAGAAAACCAGAGAGGCAGTGGAAAAGGGAGAGGGAGAAAGCACCTCCCATGAGGCAGTTATGCCATAATTCCTTCTCTACTTCTCCCTCCTTTTGGCAGTTTGGACATTCATAGACATGTACCTGATATGTTTTTCAAGCTGCTGGGTCTAGGACTAGAACTCGAGCCATGCAGTCGGCCATGTGGAATCCAACTACCATAACCACTAGACCAAAAGAGGGACATTTGTCTTTTTATTGGTTCCATAGTAGTCCACTATTAAGTTATTCCATGCCAGATGTTTCTCTATTGAAGGATAATCAGGTTCATACCAGGTTTTTTTTCCTTTTTTTATACAAATAACCCTGCAATGAACATCTTCATCCACATATGCTTGTACTCATGGATATTTCTGAGGGAGATACTTCTACAGCTAAAATTGCTGAGTCAAAAATATGCATAGAAATAGAATATAATGAGGTTGGGAATGGATCTGACATAAACGAATTTAAATTCATAATTCTGTTATTTGAATTATAAGTGTACTTCCTGTAACCCCTCCTATTTATTAGTTTATCTTTCTTTCTTTTATAGATCATCTCAAGTATTCTTTTCCCACCCACCATCTTGACATTGGAATTTAAAAGCACAGCCGACATGTCGCACGTTCCTCAGTCCCAGGACTTCCAGTTTGCATGGTACTCCAGTGAACAGAACCCCAGCAGTACCAAAGACAGTGCCTGCATGGTTAGTGCAATATCATAGCACATTAAGTCTTCATGGCATTGACTGCATACGAACAGACACATATATAAAGCTTACTAATATATCCGTTTTTAAAAATAATAATTTATTATTACTTTTTAAAATTTTATCAGAGGGGACTAGCAGTTAGCATAATGGCTATGTCGCTGGACTCCCATGTAGTCAACCGCGGTTCGAGTCCTGGACCCGATGGCTTAAACTCACACCGGGTACGTGTGTTTGCATGGCCAAGATCTCAAGAGGAGAATGGAGAAGGGATTGTGGTGTGGCCATCCCCCCGGGGGGTGATTTCTCGCTTTCTGTCTCTCTGTCTCTGTCTTTCTTGTGAGCGCACACACCGTATAGCAAAAACCTCTCCCCTCAAAAAAAACAATATCAGAAAAAGAGAGAGAGATAGAGAGAGAGTGAGAGAGAGAGAGAGAGAGAGAGAGAGAGAGAGAGAG
>NW_006159952.1:631844-647870 GCF_000334495.1 Tupaia belangeri chinensis
TCGTCTTTCCCGATTGGGATGCCTTTTATTTCCTTCTTTTTTCTGATCACATTGACTAGAACTTCCAGTAGTATATTGAATAGGAGCGGAGACAGTGGGCAGCCTTGTTTTGTACCCATTTTTAGTGAAAAACTTTTCCCCGTTCAGTATAATGTTAGCTGTAGGTTTTTCATAAATGACTTCTACTATGCTGAGAAACGGTCCTTCTATGCAAATTTTACTGAGAATCTTGATCATAAAGACATGTTTTATTGGGAACCAGCAGTTAGCGTAATGGCTATGTCGCTGGACTCCCACGTAGTCGACCGGGACCCGGTGGCTTAAAACTCACGCCGGGCGCGTGTGCGTGCGTGCCCAAGATCCCGAGAGGAGAATGGAGGAGAAGGGATTGCGGCGTGACCATCCCCCCTGGGGGGTGATTTCTCGCTTTCTGTCTCTATGTCTCTCTCTGTCTGTCTGGCGAGCGCACGCGCCCTACAGTGAAAATCTCTCAAAAAAAAAAAAAAAAGACATGTTTTATTTTGTCGAATGCTTTTACTGCATTGATTGAAGTGATCGTATGGTTTGTACCTTTCTTTGTGTTAATGTGGTGTTTTACATTTATGGTTTTGCATTTGTTGAACCGCCCTTGCATCCCTGGAATAAAGCCTACCTGATCATGATGAATAACCTTTTTTATATGCTGTTGAATACAGTTAGTAAGTATCTTGTTGAGAATTTTTGCATCTATATTCATCAGGGATATAGGTCTGTAGTTTTTCTTTTTTGTCACATCCTTATTCGTTTTGGGAATGAGGGTAATGGAGGCTTCATAAAATTAATTTGAAAGGGTTCCTTCCTTTTGGATCTCTAGAAATTGTGAGTAGAATGGGGGTTACCTCTTCTTTAAAAATGTTGTAAAATTCAACAGTGAAGCCATTGGGGCCTGGAGTTTTCTTTCTTGGGAGGGTATTTATTACTGATGCAATTTCATTGCTTGTTATAGGTCTTATTGAGTGAATCTTGGTAGATTATATGTGTCCAGGAATTTGTCCATCTCATCCAGATTTTCTTCTTTGTTGGCATAGAGTCACTCACAGTATCCTCTAATGTTTTGTACTTCCGTTACATTTGTTGTAATGATTTGTTGTGAATTTGACTTATCTGGTTCCTTTCTTTTTTCTTAATTAGTCTGGCTAATGGTGTGTCAATCTTGTTTATCTTTTCAAAGAACCAGCTTTTGCTTTCATTTATTTTCCATATAGTTAGCTTATTTTCTATTTCATATATTTCTGCTTGAATCTTTATTATTTCTTTTCTCCCTGCATATTTTGGATTTTTTTGGTCCTTTTTCCAATTCTATGAGGCATGGTGTTAGGTTTTCCTTTTGCCACCTTTCCACCTTTTTCTTGTGTGCACTGATTGCTCTGAACTTCCCTCTTCTGACTGCTTTTGCAGTATCTCAGAGATTATGGAAACTCGTGTACTCATTATCATTAGTTTCCATGAATCTTTTGGTTTCTGTCTTAATCTCTGCAGTAGTCATGGAGTCATTCAGAAGTAGGTTATTTAGTTTCCATGTATTTGTATATTTTCGAGGGCTTTTCCTGAGATTAATATCAAGTTTAATTTCATCATGGTCGGAGAAGATGCTGGATTTAGTTTCTATGCCTTTGAATCTGTAAAGGCTGGTTTTGTGCCCTATCATGTGATCAGTCTTTGAGAAAGTACCATGCAGGGCTGAGAAAAATGTATATTTTGAGTTTTTTGGGTGAAAAGTTTTATAGATATTCATCAAGTCCATCTGACTTATGGTATCATTTAGGTCCTGAATCTCTTTGCTTATTTCTTGTCTCTTTGACCTGTCTAAAGGAGATAATGGGGTGTTGAGATCTCCAACAATTAAATTATAGTGTTACAGTCTATTTCTTCTTTTAGATCTAGCAGTCTTTCCTTTACATATTGGGGTGCTCCTGAGTTCAGTTCATAGATATTTATAATTGTTATATCTTTTTGATGAACTAGCCCTTTTACTACAATATAATGTCCTTCTTTGTCTTGTCTTATGGTTTTTGTCTTAAAAACTATTTTGTCTGAAATCAGTATAGCTACTCCCGCTCTTTTTTGGTTGCCATTTGCATGGAATACCTTTTTCCAGCCCTTTACTTTTAGTCTATGTATGTCTTTATCAATGAGGTGGGTTTCTTGTAGGCAGCAAATGGAGGGTTTCTGATTTTTAATCCATTCAGCCAGTCTGTGTCTCTTGATAGGAGAATTTAATCCATCGACATTCAATGCTATTACTGGTTTTTCCAGACTTGTCCCTACCATTAAGTTGGCCATATTCCTGGTTGTTTTCTTTTCTGTTATTGCTGTCTGTGCCTCTCTTTAGTTTTCTTGGTATAGTACTCCTTTCAGAATTTTTTGAAGAGCTTGTTTGGAATGAGTACATTCTATCAGGTTTTGTTTATCTGAGTACATTTTTATTTTCTTTTCTCGTATGAAGAATAATCTTGCTGGGCATAGTATTCTTGGTTGAAATTGTTTTTCATTTAACACTTTGAATACATTTCCGCATTCTTCTCTTTGTTGCATTGTTTCTGATGAGAGGTCTGGTATTATTCTGATGGGATAGCCTTTGTTAGTGATTTGACATTTCTTTCTTGCCAATCTTAGTATCTTGTCTTGGTCTGTCATTTTGGTCAATCTAACTATAATGTGGCATGGAGATGATCTTCTTGGATTGATTCCACTTGGGGTTTTTTGTATTTCTTGAGTCTAGATGTTTGAGTGCCTCTCTAGACTTGGAAAGTTTTCTTCCAGGATTCCGTGCAATAGATTATCAAATGCCCTTATTAGTTTCTTCACCTTCCGAGATACCAATTATTCATATATTTGGGCATTTCATGGTATCTGGTATTTCTTGTATATTATCCTCAGTTTTCTTAGTATTTGTGGTAATTTTTTCTAGGTGATTGGTTTTGTCTTCTACTTCTGAAACTCGATCCTCTGCGAGGTCTAAAGTGCTTTTGATACTTTCGAGGGAGGTTTTAATTTCCTGTATTACAACCTTCATGTCTAACAGTTCCTTTTGATTCTTTTTTATGGTGTCCAATTCTTCTTTCATATTTGTGGAAGGACTTCCTCATCTCTTGGAGCTCAATGTCTCTTTTCTTTTGCATCAATTTTATTATCAATTAGAATTTTATTACCGTAAATACTCTAAATTCTTTTTCTGAGGTTTTGGTAATACACTCTAAATTTCTCTACTTGGAGACAGGTTACATTGTTCCCTTGGTGGAGAAGTACTACTTGATTCTCTCATCCTTGAGGCTGTTTTTCGATTTTTAGTCATTTGGTAATTTATTCACTTCTGGTCAATTTGTTCGAGAGGAATTCTGTGGCTGTGAACTCGTGTGTTTCCCCCACTGTGAAATAACTCGGTTCTATTTTCTCCCTTCTACTAAGTCCTCAAATGCGGGAATCACAGGGGGAGTTTTGTATTCAGATTTATGAAGGAGAATTTCACTATTTTTGTAACCACTATAGTGATGTGCAAAGAATTCTCTAAAACTCACAATACTCAGATGGTTAGCTACTATGCACCTAATCATCTCTAGGCAGAGGGTAAGGGCTGAGAAGTAAAACAGCAAAGTAGGGTAAAGAAAATGTAGCAAATAGGGACCAGCAGTTAGCATAATGGCTATGTTGCTGGACTCTCACATAGTTGACCGCGGTTCGCGTCCTGGATCCGGTGGCTTAAAACTCACGCTGGGCGCGTGTGCGTGCATGCCCAAGATCTTGAGAGGAGAATGGAGGAGAAGGGATTGCGGTGTGGCCATCCCCCCTGGGGGGTGATTTCTTACTTCCAGTCTCTCTGTCTCTGTCTGTCTGGCGAGCGCACGCACCCTATAGCAAAAACCTCTCCAAAAAAAAAAAAAAAAGGAAAGAAAATGTAGCAAATAGAAATAGGAAGAGAAAGCAAAGAAAAAAGAAGAAAAGTACTAGAAGAAAAAGAGGAGAAAAAGAAAAAAATTAGTTTGCAAAAAATGAAATTGGGATGAAAATGGAAAACCAGAGGGGAGCAAAAGGGAGCAAAACAGCCTTCCTACTTGGCTAGTGCTGGGATTGGGAGGGGAACACTGGCTGGGGGAGTCTTCACAGCCCTGAAGTTGAACCCAGAGGCTCAAAACAGGCAAAGGTGGAGATGGCTAGCAGCTTTCTGTCCAAGGTGAGAAAAAAGACAGAGATTAACAAGAGAAAAGCCTGAGGAGGGCAGAGAGCTATTATTTCAAAAAGAGAGAAAAAAGTTAGAAGGGACAGAGGAGAGCAAAAGGGAGCAAAGCAGCCTTCCTACCTGGCTAGCACTGGGACTGGGTGGGGGACACTGGCTGGGGGAGACCTCACAGCCCTGAAGTTGAACCTAGAGGCCCAAAACAGGCAAAAGTGGAGATGGCTAGCAACTTCTGTCCTAGGTGAGAAAAAAAAGACAGAGATTAACAAGAGAAAAGCCCAAGGTGGGGAGAGAGCTGTTTTTTCAAAAAGAGAATAAAAGTTAGAAAGGACAGGGGAGAGCAAGAGCGAACAAAGTAGCCTTTTTACCTGGTTAGCACTAGCACTTTATCTAGGAGGGAGACACTGGCTGGGGGAGACTTCACAGTGGTGAAGTTGACAAGGTTTCTTGTTTTTGTATCATTGAGTCAATCTGTGACTTTTAGTTGTGTGAATTTAATCCATTGACATTCAGTCTTATTGATAATGTGTGGACTTACTCTTGCCACCTTTTTTTTTTTTTCCTAATTGTTTTGTATTTTTTTACTTTTATTTATCTCTCTCTTTAGTTTTCTTGGTGTACTATTTCTTTAAGTATTTCCTGAAGAGCTGGTCTAGTTTTGGTGAATTTTTTTCAGCTTCTGTCTGAGAATGGTTTTATTTCTCACTGGATAAACTTGCCAGATATAGTTCTCTTGGCCGAAATAGTTTTTCTTTCAGAATTTTAAATATGTCTTTCCATTCTTTCATTGCCTGCATTGTTTCAGTTGAGAGGTCAGATGTTAGTCTAATAGGGTACTTTGTAAGTAACTTAGAAGTTCTGTCTTCCATTTTTTTAGAATATTTTCTTTATCTTTGATTTTTTTTTTGGGGGGGGGCAGAGTTTTTTTCTATAGGGCGCGTGCGCTCACCAGAAAGACAGAGAGACAGAGAGACAGAAAGCGAAAAATGACCCCCCAGGGGGAATAGCCATGCTGCAGTCCCTTCTCCTCCATTCTCCTCTCAGGATCCTGGGCATGCACTCACACACACCCAGTGTGAGCTTAAGCCACCAGGTCCGGGACTTGAATCATGGTTTACTACATGGGAGTCCAGTGACATAGCCATTACGCCAATTGCTAGGTCCCTATCTTTGATTTTTTTTTTTTTTTTTAAATCAGTTTGGCTATGGTAAGCCTTGGAGAGGATCTTCTTATGTTAGATCTACTTGGTGTCCTTCCTGGATTTAGATGTGTGTATGCTTCTCTACATTTGAAAACTTTTCAGCTAATATATCTTGAAAGCTGTTTTCTATGCCTTTAACTGTCTCTTCACTTCCTAGAATGCCTATTATGCAGCTAGTAAGCCTTTTAATGGTATCTAGGGTTATCCTTATTTTTAATGGTTATTCCTTCATTCTTTTCAGTTACTTGGACTGAATTGGAGATTTTGACATTAATGGCAGAGCTTCTTTCTTTTGTGTGGTGTAATCTGGTGTTAGTACTTTCGAGGGTGGTTTTGAGTTCTTGCATTGTATTCTTTATCTCCAGAAGTTCTGTTTGATTCTTTTTCAGGGTGTCTATCTCTTTATGTATTTCCTCCTTCAAATCATAAAAGGATTTTCTCATCTCCTGGAATTGGTTGTCTGTTTTCACTTGCATATTATTGAGTTTGGTACAGTGATTATTCTGAATTCTTTTTCTGACATTTCTGTGATCTCTTGTGTTTTATCTATTATTGGTGAAGAGTTATTCTGTATCTTTGTTGGGGGTAAGTATTTCCTGTTTTTTTCATATTTCTTGGAACTCTGCTTTGATTTTAGCCATCTGGTGATATACTCACTTCCTCCTATTTCTTTAGGGTAGGTATCTGTAGCTTTGTGGTCATGTACTTCCCTGTGATGCGTGTTAGCTCTGGGCCAATTTCCCTCTTCTACTCTGGGTGGTATGAGGTTTTGGGTTTGGATTCTCAGAGGGAAGTTTCTCTAATTTTTTAGCTTGTAGGGGTAGCATTTAGGAGGAAAAATTTCTTCCAAAGACTCATTTTTCAGGTATTTGGTTTCTGTATACCCAAACCTCCCTGTTCCCAATGTGGCTGGAGGCTGAGCTGGATAGGTGGAACAGAAGGTGGTTGGTCTAATTCATGTGTTGTGTGCATGGGCCAGAGCAGCCTGTCATAGTGGAGCCAGCAGGTGGTGTGGTGGTTAAGGGACTGGACTCCCACATGGCTGATAGTCATTCAAGTCCTGGACCTATTGCAGACTGGGCAGGAGGGAGTCTTTGATGATCATCCCAGCTAGGTGGACTTTGCTTCCCTGTTTCCCCTTCTAATTCCTGTTGGCAGTTTCTAACAGACAATAGTAAATAGTACTTTGCAAGTGTATGTAACTGCACTTTTGGCATCCCACCAGCAGTCATTTTCAAAGAAAAACTCCTAGAGAAAAAATTCCTTTCTTGAATGAAAATTGTGATTTTTAACATTAGAAAATGTTGTAAGTTCTTCCAGTTCCCTTGAAACATTAAGTTTTGTTGTAATATAGAGTCCTCCTTATAGCAGTTGCCCACCAGAGTGATTTGGACATGGCCATATTACGTTATTAAGTCAAAAAAATACTTAGTGGCCCCCTATGCCTGAGAAGGTACAAGACTTTCAGGACCATTGCATTAACTAAGGCAGATGTGGCATCTGCCACCATGGTACTTGTCATCAGATGGAGTATCCATGATGTCTCACCATTATTCAATTTAAAACTTTTTTTTTTTTTTTGGAAAAAGTGTTCCAAATCTGTTTTATTAAGAATGACTGGGTTGGCAAGTGGTGTAGTGGTTAAGGCCCTGGACTCCAACATGGCCAATCACAGTTGTAGTCCCAGACCTGGTGGCTTGAAACTCACGCCAGGCATGCATGAGTGCATGCCCAAAATCCTGAGAGGAGAACGGAGGAGAAAGTACAATGGCAAGGCCATCCTTTCTGGGAGGTTACTTCTCATTTTTTCTCTCTCCATCTCTCTCTGTCTCTCTGGTGAGTGCATGGGTTCTATAGCAAGAATATCTAAAAAAAAAAAAAAGAAGAAAGAAAGAAAGAAAAAGAAAAGAAAGAAGAATGACATAGTGGAGCCAGCAGGTGATGTGGTGGTTAAGGCAATGGACTCCCACATGGCTGATAGTCATTTCAGTCCTGGACCCAGCAGCTTGAAAGTCTCACTGGGTGTGTGTGCATGCATGCCCAAAAGTCCCGGGAGGAGAATGGAAGAAGAAAGAATTGTGCCATGACCCTTCCTCCCTGGGGTTTGATTTCTCACTTTCCTTCTCTTTGTCTCTCTCCAGAAAAATCTAGAAAAAAAAAAAAAAGACTAATTGTAAAAACATTTCATTCATCTTTGAATTTAACTTAAGCAACAATTATTGACTAGCTGCTTTGTTTTTAGAGTTTTGCCATGCAGAGGGTGGGGGATAGAGGCAGCACTTCTGTGGGATATGGAAGATTTCATAATACTAATTTAGTAAATGGGATTGATCAGTTTAGGAACATAATTTATGTGTGGTATTGTAGGAGAAAACTGAAGGTAGGTGCCTTTTTAGAGTGAGTGATAATGAATATAATGAAGGCACTTTTGGTAATAGGATTAGGAAGACCATTATACATAAGCTGAAACTGTCTAGAATTAAATATTGCACTTGTTTTATGAGATTTTATAAAACTCCTATTGAAATTTCTATAGGCAAAATGAATTAACCATGAAAAGTATAAGAGTTTCTAGCTGCTAACCTATTGAAAACATGGCCTTTAATGACATGACCTTTCTTACAAATAAATTTTAGAGAAATGACTGAATGGGTT
Organism: Tupaia belangeri chinensis; assembly: GCF_000334495.1. Taxonomy (NCBI): domain Eukaryota; kingdom Metazoa; phylum Chordata; class Mammalia; order Scandentia; family Tupaiidae; genus Tupaia; species Tupaia belangeri. The sequence continues at coordinate 639,915 of NW_006159952.1, forward strand.
AATCAGCACCAGAAGACTTTTACGAGGGGTTACTACTAGGTGGCAGTTAGGGATTGGTGACAGCTTTATGATTGGGGTGATATTTGGTCTGTGATCTGGGGATATGGAGAGGGAAAGTAGAAATTCATGGGAAGGAAGATAGTAAGTAGGGCCACAGAGGTGGGAATTAGCAGAGCATTTGCAAAACATCACAAGGGATATGGTTTGGCTGGAGTCTAGATTGGGGGTCTATGGAACAGGCATGGAGGATTTCCAAGTTTGGGTTGCAAAGTAGATTAAAGCAAAATCATGGTGGTTTTTGTATGTCCTATGGTGGGATTTGGTTTTTATTTTGTAGGTGATGGAGAACCAAACAACATGTATGACCAGAATAGCAAGATGATCTGACTGTTAGGTTTATAAGATGGTTTATGAAGAAGACAGAATGGAAATAGTGAGAATGTAGGCCACTGTAGCCATCCAGGTGAGAAGTATAAGGGCTTCAGACCGAGTCAGTGGCAATGGAAAAGGAGAGGAAAAGCCCAGTTTTAAAAGAAGAGTCAAATAGGGTTTGAACATGATGTATGGATGAGAGGGAGATAGCAAATATGACCAAAGGGTTGATGGGTAAAACAAAGCCATTTTGAATGGAAACAGGGAAGATTTGAAAAGCAGTGGGTGTGAAAGAGGAAAATGAGCTTAGTCTTAGACATGTTAATAAATTATCAAGAAGACATATTGAGAAAGTTGAGGGGACCAGCAGTTAGTGTAATGGCTTTATGTCACGGGACTTCCATGTAGTTGACCACAGTTTGAGTCCTGGACCTGATGGCTTAAACTCACGCCAGGTGTGTGTGCATGCATGCGTGCTCAAGATCCCGAGAGGAGAATGGAAGAGAAGGGATTGCAGTGTGGCCATCTTCCCAGGGGGATGATTTTTGCTTTCTGTCTCTCTGTGTCTTTCTGGCAAGCACACACACACTCTAGCAAAAACCTCTCCAAAAAAAAAAAAAAGTTGAGTATTAAAATCTATTTTATCAGAGCATCATTAAGTAGTAAAGATGACTATAATTCGTTTGAAAATAGGCATGAAGTGTGTGCATGCATGCGTGCTCAAGATCCTGAGAGGAGAATGGAAGAGAAGGGATTGCAGTGTGGCCATCTTCCCAGGGGGATGATTTTTGCTTTCTGTCTCTCTGTGTCTTTCTGGCAAGCACACACACACTCTAGCAAAAACCTCTCCAAAAAAAAAAAAAGTTGAGTATTAAAATCTATTTTATCAGAGCATCATTAAGTAGGAAAGATGACTATAATTCGTTTGAAAATAGGCATGAATAGAGTTAGTTGTTGAAGTTATCATTTTGTCCTTTGTAACTGGTAGTATCTGATTTTGCTAGAGGGCAGAGAGAGAGACAGAGAAACATTGGAATTGACTAAAAGTTAGCTAAGTAAAATATTTTTAACTTTACCTTGTTCTAAAGCAGAAAAAAAGTTATTAATCTGAATTTATATTCCCACATTATCTTCATCATAGCTGTTGATGAATTTGAATCCAATTCAGAGGTGGGTTTAAGCAGCACTTTATATTCCATAATAAACTGTCAAGAGTAATTAAGGGGCCAGCAGGTCATGTGGTGGTTAAAGTCACTTGACTCCCACATGGCCGACCGCAGTTCTAGTCCCAGACCTGGTGGCTTGCTTTCTCACTTTCCTTTTCTCTCTCTCTGTCTCACTCTGTCCTTCTCTGGTCATATTTAAATAAATAAAATTAAGTAATTCTTTTAAAAAAAGGGTAATTAAGAACTAATGAAATACTCCTATAAAAATCAGTAACACAAGTTACTTAATAACAAAGTTATTACTGAAATTATTCTCCAAGGTCTTTCTGAAGTCGTATCGGCATCATAAAGATCTAAGTAAATTATAACTTTTCTAATTGGTTTTAAGCCATTTTAGCTGTAGACTGGTTCAAATCCTGTCAGCAACTGGGTCAGTTCCTGTATCTCTAAATCTCCACCCCCAACCCCACTGCTCACAGTGAAGTAAATGACTGAATAATCAATCAGGTATTCAAGATAGTCCATCTCGATGCCTATGGACTCAAAAAATCACATTTTCCTTCATTATAAACACAATTCTAGCAAAGTTTGGGTCATTACTCGGCTTGAAATCTTGGTACTCTTGCGAACCTGACACTAAGGGAAGAGCTTTTATGGTAAGAAATGGACTAGTTTGAGAAGCAGCAGAGAATCTTTCTTTCTTTCTTTTTTTTTTTTTTGAGAAGTTTTTGCTATAGGGCCCATGCGCTCACCAGAAAGAGAGAGACAGAGAGACAGAAAGCGAGAAATCACCCCCCAGGGGGATGACCATGCCACAATCCCTTCTCTTCCATTCTCCTCTCGGGATCTTGGGCATGCATGCACATGTGCCTGGCGTGAGTTTAAGCCACTGGGCCCAGGTCTTGAACCGTGGTTGACTACATGGGAGTCCAGCGACATAGCCATTATGCTAACTGCTGTTCCCAAGTATCTTTCTTTCTTTTAAGATTCATTTTTAAAATTATAAAATGAATTCATTTCCCATGAAAAATTTAAAACCCAGATCTGCATGCGGCATGGTGGTTAAGATGCTGGACTCTTACATGGCCAATTGTGGTTTGCATCCTAGACCTGACTGCTTGCTTGCCGGGGTCCAGCCTTGGCGGGGGTGGGTTGTCTTGTCGAAAGTATCTTTCTTTCTTTTAAGATTCATTTTTAAAATTATAAAATGAATTCATTTCCCATGAAAAATTTAAAACCCAGATCTGCATGCGGCATGGTGGTTAAGATGCTGGACTCTTACATGGCCAATTGTGGTTTGCATCCTAGACCTGACTGCTTGCTTGCCGGGGTCCAGCCTTGGCGGGGGTGGGTTGTCTTGTCGAAGGTGGCCCAGGAAGGAAAGACTGAGGCCTCAGTGCCTTTTTCATGCACGTCCTCTGTCGGACACTCCCAGAGATCGCTCTCTGTAGAGTGACAACTGCTAGTAAGCAGAGTTAATTATCAGCCGATGTTCGACAGTAGCCGTCTTGCAATTACTAAAAGAAATTCTCAAGTATAGGTATGAGTTCTTATGGATCTGAATAAAGAATAATACTTATATAATTCTATAGGGATCTACATTTTTTAGAGAGGTTTTTGCTATAGGGCGCGTGTGCTCGCCAGACAGAGAGAGACAGAGAGACAGAAAGCGAGAAATCATGCCTCAGGGGAGATGGCCACTCTGCAATCCCTTCTCCTCCATTCTCCTCTTGGGATCTTGGGCACGCATGCACACATACCTGGCGTGAGTTTTAAGCTACCGGGTCCGGGACGCGAACCGCGGTCGACTATGTGGGAGTCCAGCGACATAGCCATTGTGCTAACTGCTGGTCCTCTATAGGGGTCTAAAATTTAATTAGAGGAATCCTAATATATCTATTTTAAAGGGATGACCCTACTGTTTACTTGGTGAGAATAAGGGGATACTTTAAACAGCTTCTCCAACTAGCAGTACTGGTTTTTCTTAAGTCAAAAGTAAAATGACTAACAAGTTAATGAAAAACTTTAAAGTGGATTTATGGTACCTAAGTGTTTTGTTGTGGATTCACTTGTAGCCTATGGCACCACTGTTATGTATTTTGTTAGAACATTAGTTACCATGGGGCGAGAGTGTCCTGGGCCAGTTTTGGCCTAATCCTATTGTATGTAATAAGGTTATTTATATTAAATGTGGTCAGGGCAAAAGGGAGCAGTTGGGGGACTTTTGGGAAATCTTACCACATACTCAAGATGTATGAGAAAGCTATGTAATTCTTTTATAGTAGTATATCAGGGAGTCAGAGGGGGGGGTCACTTCCCAGCAAGGCTACTACAGTCTCTGGAGCATATAACAAGCGGCCTTGCCAACATGCTGAGTCGACCCAAGCTTGCTCATAGGTCGGGGGTGGGGAGGGGGTGTACAGCAGCGGCCTTGTCAACATGCTGAGCCGACCAAGGCTGTGCTCAAAGGTTGAAGGCTCAAACAGATCCTGGGGCCCCACTGGGTCGGACTCCTCCACTTGCTTTCTCACTTTCCCTTTCTCTCTCTCTAGTCTAATTAAAATATTAATAATAATAATGATAAAATTACATAAATAAATAATTCTTTAGAAAAATTTAAAACCACACAGGCATATATAAGCTAAGGTGACATCTCTTTTGTTTCCTTTTTTAACATCCTATATTCCTGCTTCTCAAAAGTAACTGGCTACAAGTGCTCCTTCCTTTTCTTTTCATTTCTTTTCTCTTTTGAAGGCCTGCTCTGCTGGGCATTGTATAGTCACATTCAGTGCTTTCTGTTCTGCCACATAGACAGTCATTGCTCTTCATCTAGAAGGATTCACCCCTTTGGGCTGACTCACAACTTTTGAGAATTTGATGAGAGAGTTGATTCTTTCCTGAGAAAAATGCATGTACAATGCAAATACTTACATATGTTTGTAGGATGTTCAGATAACTCCAGACACCCTGAGAATGCTGCACTCCGGGAAAAGAGACCTCTTTTAGAAATAAGTGGAGAAGCTAGGGGCCAGCAGGTGTCATGGTAGTTAAGGCACTGGATTCCCACATGGCAAACCGCAGTTTGAGTCCCAGACCTGGAAGTTTGTTTTCTCACTGCCCTCCCACCCCCCCATCTCCCTCTGGTCAGATTAAAAAAATAATAATAAATAATGTTAAATAATTTTTTTTTAAAAAAGAAAGAAAAAGAAAGAAGTTCAGAAGCTATCAATGTCCAGAATTCTAAGCTAATACTGTTCCAGACTTTCCTGTGACTTGGAAAAGATGCACCTGCTGCATATTCATTCTGTCCTCCTGTACTAAGGAATGACTAGAGCATCCCCTGTTGATTTCACAGGGATGTTAGTAATATTCTTAGGTTCCAAGATTATTGCTAATGGAAATTAAGCTGAACAGGAATGGGGCCCATTTTTAAATCTTTGGGAGTACTTTTTTTTTGTTTTGTTTTAAGAATTATTTAATTTAATTAATTAATTTTTTTGAGAAGTTTTTCGCTATAGGGCGCATGCGCTCACCAGACAGACAGAGAGAGACATAGAGACAGAAAGCGAGAAATCACTCCCCATGGGGGATGGTCACGCCACAATCCCTTCTCCTCCATTCTCCTCTCAGGATCTTGGGCACACACGCACACGGGCCTGGCGTGAGTTTTAAGCCACTGTGTCTGGGCCGCGAACCGCGGTTGACTATGTGGGAGTCCAGCGACATAGCCATTATGCTAACTGCTGGTTCCCCAATTAATTTATTTTTAATTTGACCAGAGAGGGACAGAGCAGAGTGAGGGGAGGAGGGAATGAGAAAGCAAGCCACCAGGTCTGGGACTCCAACTGTGGTCGGCCATGTGGGAACTCAGTGCCTTTAACCACCATGCCACCTGCTAGCCCCTGGAAGTACTTTTATCCTGTGTTTGATTTGTGGATATGCAGCTTGCATTTTAGAAATACCTTGTTTTCCTCAATTAGTCAATGTTTTATATAATTCATGTGATTTTTCTCTCCCTTTATGTGTAAGATTGCAATTTGGCAAGTGGGTTGCCCAATTAATTTGTAAAACATCATTTATTATGGTCTGTGAATGTCTACCCCTGTCAATATTTTAGTTAAGCTGCCTTACAAAAAATGATGTTTGTTTATTTTACAGAAGGACTGTGATTTGGAAAGGGGCCCTGATGAAAAACTGGATGAGAATCAGCACTTTGATTTAACTAGTGGGCCCAAAAGCCTTCCATGGACCAGGAAGTTCTATGAATTCTACAGTGCTCCCATTGTCAAGTTTTGGTTTTATACGGTTGGTCTCATTACAACAATATGTTTTGTATTAAGGATGATTAACACTAATGTTAACGTTGATAATGATATGTCTGGTTTGCTAGTTTGTAACATAAATATAGACAGGTCATAAAAAGAGTGAAGGGATGACCCAAAAAGCAGGAAAGAACACTAAAAGAAGGTCAGGAAAGGTTGAATGGGGCTGGCCTACCTTGGAAATTTGACAACAAGCCTTTTCCTTTTCTTGAGTGCTTAGAGTCAGCATAGCTGCTACTGAGAGCATTTGAGGGTTCGTAAAACAATAAAATTAACAGCAGTGTTTGTAGAATTATGTGATAAGTGAATGTATTCTTTTCCTAACTTGGTCAAGAAAACCAGTAGTCAAATCCATTTTTTCTTTGTGGGAATAATATGCAGACAAGAATAAGCAAGTGTTTGTTTTTGTCTTCAATATCATAAATGTATAGAGGGTAATAGAAACGTATGGCTAGTAGAGATACAAAGAAAGCATGAACTGTACTGTAAATATATTGAGTGCCTTCCATATTTATTTAGTAGCATTTATTTTTCTAATGCTTATCTGTACTTAAATCCCTCTTGACCAAGGTTTTATATTTCTAAAATATGTGAAGTATGACTATGAAGTACGTTTATCTAAATATGTTATGTTTACACATACTCACTTGGCCAACCACACCTTCGTTTAATATACTTATCAAGTTAGTACATAGCTCTGAATGACTTGTATCTGTTTTCAGTAAATCTCCCTTCAAATTAGGACATTTAACCACATTGGTGAATAGGGAACAAAATATTCAAGAGATTTTGGTAGGCGCTCTGAAGGAATTTTAACCGTAGTCACATCATTGGGAAAAGAGGATTCAAATGTTTCTCTCGTTAGAAATTTCTAGCTCAGAAGCTTCTAGAGGCAGGAGCAAAGCTAAGAAATGGACCAGACCAGCCAGATCTGCCCACCATATCAGATGGCAATTTTTCTTTTTAGAATTGTGTATTTAACTTTATTTGTCATTATTATTTTAAAATTTTCTGTAGAGCACATGCACTCACCAAAGAGAGACAGAGAAAGAGATAGGGAAAGTGAGAAAGCAAGCCACCAGGTCTGGGACCTGAACCGTGGTTCGCTATGTGGGAGTCTAGCACCTTACCCACCATGCCACCTGCTGGTCCTGAGCACAGGCATTTTAATTTTGGCTGTCACATTGCTAGACTATGGTATGCATTTTATAGAAGGAGTTTCTTGCTATAAATATTTTCATGAAAAAGTTAAAATGCAGTCATTTTTGTATCAAATTTTTAAGAACTGGAAAGAAGGGGCCAGCAGATGTGTAGAGGTTAAGGTACTGGACTCCCACGTGGTCTATTGCAGTTTGAGTCCTGGACCCAGTGGCTTGAAACTCATGCCAGTCATGTGTGCACGCGTACTAAAATCTTGAAGGAGAATGGAGGAGAAAGGATTGCATAGTGGCCATCCCCCTGCGGGGGGGCAATATCTCACTTTTTGTCTCTCTGGCAAGCACACACATCCTGTAGCAAAAATCTCTTAAAAAAAAAAAAAAGAACTGGAATGAAACAAAAAGGGTTAGACACACTATCACCAATATCTAGAATATTTCAGTGCCACTTAATTTTACCTACATGTAAATTATTTGGTTGCTTGTAGCCATTGTGCACATAGTCTTAAAACAGCTGTTAGGAACTCGGCTCTCTCCGAGCAGCTTATGGTTGGGTAGGGAGGCTCTGTATGTAAATGGTTCTAAGATAAGGCAGAGAATAATGAAAAATAAAACTGAAAGAAATGCAGACAAATGACGGTTCTAATAAGAATAAAAGTTAAGGAGTCAGTTTTCTGGTCACTGTGAAGCCTGTGACAAAAATGTATAAAAGCAACAACAAAAAGACTGCTTCATAGAATCAGTTTAATTAAATTATGTCCCTAAGGAGTCATCAAAAATTCTCAGACTTTGGAAGAAGATTCCTCATGACTCCTGCAAACTAGTCAGTTCAGGGAAAAAGAGAAATTAAGATTTTCTACTGATAATTCAGCCTCCAGCAAACAAGCTGGTGTGATAGGGAGCCCCTATGGCCCTTTATCTCTGTCTCTGTGTCTCGGT
>NW_006159952.1:649854-650586 GCF_000334495.1 Tupaia belangeri chinensis
GACTTCATTTCTAACAGTTCCGTTTGACTCTTCTGTAAAGTGTGTAATTCCTGTTTTAGATCTTGCAAGAATTTCCTCACCTCCTGGAACTCGTCAACTTCTTTCTTCTTTCTCTTTAGCAGTTCATTGTCTCTCTTCTCTCCCATTTCTGTTAGCTTCGCCATTATGAATACTCTAAATTCTTTATCAGACATTTCCATGATTTGCATTGAACTGCTTGTAGATGAAGAGGAATTATTCTTTTCCCTTGGAGGAGAGGTATTATCTTGCTTTCCCATATTTCTTGTGGTCCTGCAGTGATTTCTTGTCATCTGATGGATGGTGTGTTTCTTTCTAATTCTTTTAGTTCAATCTGAATGTTCAGGAGCAAGCAGAAAGAGGTGATCTGGAATCTCTTTGCTTTTTTTGTTGTGATCGCTGGTGCAACAGATTCAGTAGATATTGAGGAATATATTAACCCTAATAGTATTTGGATGTTTAGCTACAGTGCCCTTAGATCCATCTAGAAACACATTAAATGGATATTGAAGAGTAGAGAGACAAGAAAAAAGAAAATGAAAAAGAGAAACAACAACAGAGAAAGAGAAAAGAAAAAGACAAAAAAAATACCGAATAAAGTTCGTAATTGTTTTTCTTTAAAAAACAAACAAAAAATAGGAAAGTGTGTGACACGTTTGCGTGCTGCGCAAAATAACTAGTTCACAGGAGCCATGAGGAATCTTCTTCTGAAGG
>NW_006159952.1:650809-652026 GCF_000334495.1 Tupaia belangeri chinensis
ATTATCAGTAGAAAAATCTTCATTTCTCTTGTCCCCTGAAATAACTAGTTTGCAAGAGCCATGAGGAATCTTCTTCTGAAGGACCTTTTTACAATTTTTTTAAAGGTAAAGTTTTTCTCTTGCTCTCAGCCCCACCTTTTGTCTTGTTAATAATCCCCTCTGATCCTCCCACACAGGCAGGAGAGAGGAGGTCTTCAGAAGATTCCTCATGGCTCCTGCAGTCTAGTCAGTTCAGGGTACAAGAGAAGTCAAGATTTTCTACTGATAATTCAGCCTCCACCAAATAAGCTAGCATGGTAGGGAGCCCCTCTGGCCTTTTATCTCTGTCTCTGTGTCTCTGTCTCTCCCTGCTTCTGTCTTCTCATTTTTTTGTAATTTTTCCTTTTTATGATTTTTTTAAAGGTAAAGTTTTTCTCTTGTTCTCAGCTCCACCTTTTGTCTTGTTTTAATAATCTCCTCTGGTTGTCCCATCCAGGCAGGAGAGGCGAGGCCTTCAGAAGAAGATTCCTCATGGCTCCTGTGAACTAGTCAGTTAGTGTGGCGCACAAGCACGCTGCATGGTTTTCTATTTTGTGCTTTTTTTTAAAAAAGAAAAACAATAATTACGATTTTTTCTGTCTTTTTTTTCCCTCTTTTTTGTTGTTGTTTCTCTCTCTTTTTCATTTTCTTTTTTCTTGTTTCTCTACTCTTCAATATCCATTTAATGTGTTTCTAGATGGATCTAAGGGCACTGTAGCTAAACATCCAAATACTATTAGGGTTAATATATTCCTCAATATCTACTGAATCTGTTGCACCAGCGATCACAACAAAAAAAGCAAAGAGATTCCAGATCACCTCTTTCTGCTTGCTCCTGAACATTCAGATTGAACTAAAAGAATTAGAAAGAAACACACCATCCATCAGAAGACAAGAAATCACTGCAGGACCACAAGAAATATGGGAAAGCAAGATAATACCTCTCCTCCAAGGGAAAAGAATAATTCCTCTTCATCTACAAGCAGTTCAATGCAAATCATGGAAATGTCTGATAAAGAATTTAGAGTATTCATAATGGCGAAGCTAACAGAAATGGGAGAGAAGAGAGACAATGAACTGCTAAAGAGAAAGAAGAAAGAAGTTGACGAGTTCCAGGAGGTGAGGAAATTCTTGCAAGATCTAAAACAGGAATTACACACTTTACAGAAGAGTCAAACGGAACTGTTAGAAATGAAGTC
>NW_006159952.1:652992-655437 GCF_000334495.1 Tupaia belangeri chinensis
AAAGAATGGGAAAATATATTCAAACTGTTAAGAGAAAAGCAATTTCAGCCGAGAATACTGTACCCGGCAAGATTATCTTTCATGTGGGAAGAAAAGACAAGAACATCCTGAAAGAATTTACCAACACCAGGCCAGATCTCCAAGAAGTTCTCAAGGGTGTGCTATATCAAGGAAATTAAATACAGACACACAGAAATAAGAGTTCAAAAACTAAGAAAGTGGCCAACTTAATCACAGGGACAAGTCTGGAGTTAATATTATATCCCAGAATTTAATCAGGAAAATTGAACCAGAACAGAAGATAAAGTACATGAAACAAGTTCATGCACCTACCATTTGAACAGAATCCTAACCTGTTTCCTGGCTTTAAGAAAAGTTCCTTAGCATTGCTATGATTTAAGTTAAAACTGGTTTTTCTTAATAGTACCATATGAACTTACCATTGAAAGTAGTTAGATTATTTAAGAAATTGTGTGATCAATACAATGTGGGTGGGAAAGGAATGGAAGACAATTGTAGACACCAGAGATAGTGTGAGAAGAGGGTGGGAAAGGACGGAGGGTCAGAAAGAGGGGTAAATAAAATATTCTAGTGAACCAACCCCATACTTTCTGCTGGTTGGTTCACTTGAGAAACAGTTATTTTTGGGAACCAGCAGTTAGCGTAATGGCTATGTTGCTGGACTCCCACGTAGTCAACCGTGGTTCGAGTCCCAGACCTGGTGGCTTAAACTCACGCTGGGCGCGCGTGTGTGTGTGTGCCCAAGATCCCGAGTGGAGAATGAAGGAGAAGGGATTGTGGCGTGGTCATCCCCCCTGTGGGGTGGTTTCTCTCTCTCTGTCTCTCTCTGTCTGTCTGGCGAGCGCACGTGTCCTATAGCAAAAACGTCTCAAAAAAAATTCTAGGAACTAGAAATGGAAAATTTTTTATAATAATATGCATGATTAAGTCACTATTTATTCAATGACTGCAGTAAGATATATAGCCCCAGCTAGGTGCTACTTTATAGGATGCCTAAAGTTAGACTTGTGTTCATGGAAATGTATATATCAGCTGTGTTTGGTATGAAAATATTTAGATTAATTAAGATCTTTAGTAATTTAATAAAATGTGAAGGGAAAACAGCATAGAAAGTAAACATAGATATCAGAGACAGTGTTGGAGCGGAGTGGGAAATGGCAGAGGGTAAGAGATAGGGAATCAAGGAATGGGGGGGGAACAAAACATACAGGAAACAAGAAATTTAAAAGTATTTGTTGATAATAACGTGTTTGTTGATGTTCTTGTTTGAGACAATGTACAGTGTACTCTCTGGATGGAAAACCTCATTTAGTATGCTGTAATTATGTACACTGAATGAACGTAAATAAATACATTTAAATAAAAAAAATTCTCAGACTTTGAGAAATAGATGGAGAGAAATATAGAATTAAGGAAATTTACCTTAACTTTCTTATATGTTTCTCTTCTTCTTCGTTTTGAGAGATTTTTTTGCTATAGGGCATTATGCTAACTAGAAACACAGGAAGATAGAGAGAGAGAGAAAGTGAGAAATCACCCCCCCTCCCAGGGGAATGGCCATGCTGTAATCCCTTCTCCTCCATTCTCTTCCAGGGAGAGGTGTGAGTGCACACACACCTGGTGTGAGTTTCAAGCCTCCAAGTCTGGGTCTTGAACTGTGGTTAGCCATTAGGGAGTCCAACACCTAAACCACTACCCCACTTGCTGCCCCTATGCTTCTCTTCTAATGCCCCTTATCTCAGAGGCAATAATACACATTATGACTGTCCCAGATACCACCTATTGTAAATAATATCAATGTAGTAGTCAGAAATGGTTTAAGTCATTTTCTATGTTATCTATCCAGAACCAGACTTTAAAGCAGACTTAACTAGTTGTGTAGAGTTCAAAAAGATATGAGAAATAGAGGTCAAGTTTAAAATAATAGATTTTTTTTTTAAAAGAGAGGTTTTTCCTATAGGGCACATGCTCTCGCTAGAAAGACAGAGAGAGACAGAGAGATAGAAATCGAGAAAGTGAGAAATTACCTCCTGGGGGCGGGTGGCCACGCCACAATCCCTTCTCCTCTGGGGATCTTGGGCATGTTCGCACACGTGCTCACTGTGAGTTTAGGCCACTGGGACCGAGACTCGAACCCCAGTCGACTTGAACATGGGAGTCCAGCGACATAGACATTATGACAACTGCTAGTCCCTAAAGTGGTAGATTTCTTATGAGAATAAACATACACGTTTTTCTCTACTGATCTAGGACGGTTTAATGCAGTTATAGATCAGTGAGTGCTGTGTGTTGTCTCAGAAGCTATTTAAAAGACTGCACGGTTTTGGGAGTAGCAGATGGTGTAATGTCGCTAGACTCCCATGTAGTTGGCTGTGGTGGCCTAACCGCACTCTGGGCACACGTGTGCACGTGCCCAAGATCCCG
>NW_006159952.1:655468-660806 GCF_000334495.1 Tupaia belangeri chinensis
GAGAGAAAAAGGAAGGAGAGGGGCTGGCGGCGTGCCCATCCTCTGTAAGGGGTGATTTCTCTCTTTCTGTCTCTCTGTCTTTCTGGTGAGTGCACATGCCCTATAGTAAAAACCTCTTCAAAGAAAAAAAAGACTGTGCAGTTTCATACATTTTCAGTGACAGTATAAATTGATAATGCCTTTCTGGTCAGTAACTGAGTAATATTTGTGGTAATTTTAAATGTGCATACCTAGCTATTCAACTTGTGGGAATATGTATTAAGAACATTAGATAAGATTACTAAACACTTAATTACTCTGTCTTTTTCTGTGTGTGTGTGTGTGTGTGTGTGTGGACTATGTTTTATTTCTTTAAAGAGATTAGAAATCTAGGTATAATATACATTTAGAGGGGCCAGCAGATGGCGTGGTGGTTAGGGTACTGGACTCCCACATTGCTGACCACAGATTGAGTCCCAGACCCAGTGGCTTGCTTTCTCACTTTCTTTCTCTCTCTCTCTCTTATGAATGCATATGCCCTATAGCAAATTAAAATAAATAACTAAATACAATTAAATAATTATTTAAAAAATATACAGTTAGTAATCACACACACATTTATTTAACATCTACCATGTCTCAGGCATAATTTTGAAGATACAAACACCAACACAAAGTCCTTAATTACAAAGGATTAACAAAACTTTCCTATCAATCAGAATCTTTTAATCCCAACATAAAATAGAGCTCCCAGAAGTAGAAAATGCCACAGGTCATTGTATTTGAAATGCATGTATTCTGACCCTGGTTATCTGACAGACATGGCACACTCGTCTACATTTAAAATGGAGGGAAGCCTCATGATCCCTGCTTGGCTTGCTGTGAGCCTGACGTTGTCTGTGCTGCAATGTGCAGGGAATTCTGGAAGTTCTGGTCAGTAGCCAACAGGGTGAGATCGTGTCTCCTCCCATGCAGCTGAGGACAGTGATTTTCATTCCTGTCACTAAGTCCTGGACTTGGAAACCGGGGACCCCCGTGCTTTCCTCGATAGAAGGCATTAGTCATCAGAAGGTGACCCACTTGTACTTTCATGTTGCCATGTTGAACGTCGTGCCTGTGCTTCTGCTTGGCTCCGTTTGCATCTGCTTGGCGTCCTCGTGATGATTCTCGCTGACGTCCGGGTATGTGTGTCCCCCTCACAGATGACGTACTTGGCGTTCCTCATGCTGTTCACGTACACTGTGTTGGTGGAGATGCAGCCCCAGCCCAGCGTGCAAGAATGGCTTGTTATCATTTACATCTTCACCAATGCCATGGAGAAAGTCAGGGAGGTGAGTTGTCTCTCCTGCGGTGTCTCCCACATGCCTCTGCTGCAGGTGTTCAGCTCTGGTGGTGAAAATGGGTACATCAAAGGGGGAGAGGAGACAGGAAATGCCCATTCTGATTTCCATGCAACAAAAAAGTTATATGGGCGGGGCAGGGGGGATCTCTGGTTTCAGCCCCTTATCCTTGTCAAATATTGGGTCATCGGAAATATCATGATGTATTTTTCTGTATTTTCATATACAAAAATGTGTTGTGACTTTTCAGATGACCCCATACTTTCTGCTGGTTGGTTCACTTGAGAAACAGTTATTTTTGGGAACCAGCAGTTAGCATAATGGCTATGTCGCTGGACTCCCACGTAGTCGACCGCGGTTCGCGTCCCGGACCCGGTGGCTTAAAACTCACGCTGGGCGCGTGTGCGTGCGTGCCCAAGAGAAGGGATTGCGGTGTGACCATCCCCCCTGGGGGGTGATTTCTCGCTTTCTGTCTCTATGTCTCTCTCTGTCTGTCTGGTGATGCGCCGTATAACAAAAAACTCTTCAAAAAAAAAAAAAAAAAAAGAAACAGTTATTTTTGAAGCACATCCCCAAGTGTGTTTACCAATCAATTTGGTACCTCTGCAGTTTTTAAAAATTTTATAGCATAACTTCTATATTATCAGTTTTATCTCACAGTATGGCTCATAAATGGATACAGTTGTATAATAGATAAGCAATACATTCATAGCTTTTGAAAGACCTACTAAACATCTTGGAAAATTGAAACTGAAAATCCCTTTAGGACAGATAGTCCAAGAAGCAAAACAAAACAAAACATTTTCATTTCTAGCTTATGATAAATCACTTTTAAAGAAGAGTCAACATTGCTAAGCAGTTATAACTGCAGTCACAAGTAGTTATGACTTAGGCTGTTTTAGATGATAGGGCATTGGCGTCTCTATTTCTGCATTTACACACATTTCGTTCTGAGGGATACAAGACCAACATTACATACGAGGTAAATGTGTTTGTGGTAAGTATGCCTATATTGCCGGCCAGTAACTGTGTGGAGTTTATAGATTATAGAAAAGAATTTGGGAGAAAAATGTTATCTGGGCCAGCAGGTGGTGCAGAATTTAAGATCTGGATTCCACAGGGTCGACTGAGAAGCTCAAATCCTAGAATCAGCTGCTTGAAAACCATGCCAGGTGCATGTGCATGTGCACTAAAAATCCGTAGAGGAGAATGGAGAAGGGATTGCAGCACGGCCCCCCACCCCCCCTGTTCCCTGCCCCACCAAGGGGTGATTTCTCTTTCTTTCTTTCTTTCTCTGGCAAATGCACGTGCTCTATAGCAAAACTTAAAAAAGTTATCTGTGCTCTACTATCTATTATGCTTCAATAAAGAAAAAGTTCATCTTTCAGTTTGTCTAATATGGTGCTTTAGGGACAATTCCTTTTAAAAGTGAGCTCCAGCATAGCATTCTGGGTATTTAACAACTCACTAACTAGAGGTGGGGGGACTAGGTTTCTATCTAGTGTTGTTCATTCTACCATACTTCATGAAATGGAATTATAAGTATGCAGCTCCGTGGCACTACCTAGTTTCAAAATGTCTTGAGATTTTCTCATGTGAATTTATGATTAATGAAAGCAAGAAAAAGTACTTTTATTATTACTTTTTAACTTCTAGTTAGGTTTTCAAGTGACTGTCTAGCATGAACAGTGGCATTAAAATATGTTTATAGGATTGCGTGAATAATTCATTACTTAGGAGAGTTTAAGTCTCTAAAATCCCTGTGTGATTTAAGGTTTGACAGGACTCATGTTACTCTTTTTTTTTTTTTGAGAGGTTTTTGCTATAGGGCACGTGCACTTGCCAGACAGACAGAGAGAGACAGAGAGACAGAAAGCGAGAAATCACCCCCCAGGGGGGATGGCCATGCCGCAATCCCTTCTCCTCCATTCTCCTCTCAGGATCTTGGGCATGCATGCACACATGCCCAGTGTGAGTTTAAGCCACTGGGTCCGGGATGTAAACCGTGGTCGACTACATGGGAGTCCAGCAACATAGCCATTATGCTAACTGCTGGTCCCAGGAGTCATGTTCCTCTTAAAGAAGAAGAAGCAGTTAATGTACATGGAAAAAAAAAAAAAAAGAAGCAGTTAATGTACGTGAGAAGATAGTATTGATGGGATTCTTGGGCTGGACACCATTCTTTGAGTTTCACTCTTTCTTCCTTTTTTTAGGTTTGTATTTCAGAACCTGGGAAGTTTACGCAAAAGGTGAAGTTATGGATTAGTGAGTACTGGAACCTAATGGAAACTGTGGCTATTGGGCTGTTTTTGGTTGGTTTTGGCCTTCGGTGGGGTGACCCTCCTTTTCATACTGCGGGAAGACTGATCTACTGCTTAGACATCATATTCTGGTACTCACGGCTCCTGGACTTCTTTGCTGTGAATCAACACGCAGGTCCCTATGTCACCATGATTGCAAAAATGGTGAGTCCAGGCTGGTTTAATAGTCTAGTTTTCTTTACAATGTTCTATCCAATTTCATGGCTCACATTGCTAGTTTGAATTATGCAATTATTTATAGACCCACCAAGAGCAAGATCATTTCACTACCACTTTCCATAGAACCACAAGCTCATATTTAACGAATGTCCTTAGATAGCAATATTGGGTGTTGATCAGAATCCTCGATTTACCTTGTTGGTTAGGGCCAGATGAAGTGAGATTGAGTCAAATTTGTCTCTGAACACAGTAACTCCTGAGGGCCAGGTTTGTGTCAGGTTACCATCAATATTTTCTGTTAAAATATCATTTTTTAAAAAAAATCACTGACTTTTTCTGTTCTATCACACCCTTAAATAATGCTAATGGGCCACATGTGGTTTGAGGTACTTTGTGTATGTTAACTCATTGATTCTTCATAGCACTTTTATGAGGTAGGTTGTATTTTTATCCACATCTTACATACAGGGAAATGGAGGGTAAGTGGAGCCGTAATAAGAGTGGGCCACCTGGCTTCAGCCTGTCATCCTAACTTGCTGTCAGTTGTGTGCCAGCTTTATCCATCTGGCTTTTTGCAAAGAAACCAACCTGTAGGAAGATCAGCCCTCTAGGAAGTGCAGTACCTCAATGTCATTGTAGACTTTTCTTCTAGAATACTGACTAATGGGGAAGGGGCAAATTTTGGAGAATGGAGAACGATGCTGAAAAATGACTCCAAAGACAGAATTTTTTTCTTACTTTACACTTTTCTCTTAGACCAGAAATGTGTTCTCTGGGGTTGATGACATTGGTGCTTGTTATACAGGCTACGCTGAGATGCTGAGGCGACCAGTATATCTCAGTGACTCAGTGCAAGGTTGTATCTCCCTGATGTAAGGTTTTATGAGTGTTCAGGGGACTTATCTCTCCATTTTGACTCAGTCAGCCAGATTCCTTATGGTATAAACATGTCAATGTGTGATTTCTACTGTCTCCTATTACAGGGAATAAGAAGGATGTGGGAAGTCCAACAGCTTTTAGTTGCTTTTGTCAGGAGGTGACCCCAGTCACTATCACTCCACAGCCCATTGGCAACAGTAGGTTTCATGGCACAGCCTAATGGAAGTGAGGATAAGAAAGGCAGAGACGCTCATGGAATCCTGATAGAAATTTTAGTGACTACTAACTGACTCTGCTACAGTGAACAAATGGGTTGAGTTGTTGTGCATTTAATAATTTAATAAGTGAATTGAAACTGGTCGGACCAATTTCTTAGTCTCTAATCAGTTCCTGAAGAGAATTCTGAGAATAAGGAGCCACTGGACTAATTTGAATACATACTGTTTTACTTTTTCTGACCTAACTCCTAGTATAATTGGGGAAATGTTGGTCAAAGAACACAAAGATTAGTTAGATAGGGGAAATAAGTTTCTGAGATTACTCTCAACGTGTTTGTGTTTCATAGACCAGGCTGATTTGAAACATACTCCGTGTAGATGTAAGAGTTTAGAAAAAGCATTCAGTTATTTCTTGAACTAGGGTGTATTTGTCAATGTCCAG
>NW_006159952.1:660874-713479 GCF_000334495.1 Tupaia belangeri chinensis
GTGGTCTGTGTTATCTTGTAGGCAGCAAACATGTTCTATATTGTGATCATGATGGCCATAGTCCTGCTGAGCTTTGGAGTGGCACGCAAGGCCATCCTTTCACCAAAGGAGCCTCCCTCTTGGAGCCTTGCTCGAGATATTGTGTTTGAGCCATACTGGATGATTTATGGAGAAGTCTATGCTTCCGAAATTGATGGTAAGTATGGGATTTTGCCATCATGCAGAAATTCAACCTTTGTAGATACGCAGAATGAAAAAAAAATCTGGAAAATAACCCTCTGAATGGTAAAAACATATATTTGTGATATTTTGCAAAGTTAAAATATGTTTGTTTGTCTAGACTCAATGGGACCATGACTCATCTTATTTATTATTCTTTAAAATTCTTTATTTGTAGTTTGTGAAAGCAAACCATCTTGCCCTCCGGGTTCTTTCCTTACTCCGTTCCTGCAAGCTGTCTACCTCTTCATACAATATATCATCATGGTGAACCTGTTGATTGCTTTCTTCAAGTAGGTTATTTTCTTTCAATAAATGGGGAAAGCTGTGTTGAGTAAACTCACATGCATGTTCAGTACATGACCTTTGGATTTATGTGTTCTATGTTTCATTACGATGGTTTTAAAATATAGGTATGCAACTACTGGTAGGAAGAAAGCAGTCCATGGGAAGTAATAAAATAACTAATAGAATAATAAAATCAGAGGCCAGCTCTGTGTCCTGGTGATTAAGATAGCCAGATCCCATATGGCCAATTTGTATGATTCAAGTCCTGGACCCAGTGGCTTGAGAAACATACTGGGCTCATGTGCCTACATTCCCAAAATCCTGAGAGGAGGGAAAGATGGAGAAGGGATGAGGGTGTGACCATGCCCTGTAGGGAGTGTTTTCTCACTTTCCGCTCTCTTTCTCTCTCTGGCAAGTACACATATACTCAAGCAAAAAAAAAAAAAAAAAGTAAAATAAAGGAAGATCATGAGTTGTA
Source organism: Tupaia belangeri chinensis (assembly GCF_000334495.1). Classification (NCBI taxonomy): domain Eukaryota; kingdom Metazoa; phylum Chordata; class Mammalia; order Scandentia; family Tupaiidae; genus Tupaia; species Tupaia belangeri. The sequence continues at coordinate 661,860 of NW_006159952.1, forward strand.
ATTAAGCAGTAAGTGAGATTCATGGAAAAATAACAGTTGATAGAGGTAAAGGTTGGCAAAGGAGTTCTTAATATACTTTCTTCAGTTGGCTGATAGCATATCCCACCTCTTTTCTTCTTTCTCACTTCTGAGTCTCCTTTTGTGGATCATCTTCTCCCCAGCTGTTCTTCCTGTATGCTTTTTTCTGATCTCATTTAGTTTCCTGCATATCTTAATAATGTCAAGTGTCAGCTGATATCTCCAAGCCCAGCCTGCTTTCTTAAACTCCAGTCAGTAGATCCAACAGCCCCTTCTATCCTAGACAGAGTGTAACAGAATTTGAAAATTCAAGATGTTCAAACTCTTGATCTTCCGTTTTTCAACATGTACTTGTTCTACTTGTAGTATCTCTCAAATCCATGAGGGGGAATATGAGTTTCTGTTGAAACGCCATCCTTTTTAACTGTTTAGATCAGAATCTCTGGAATCTTAATGTCTCTCATACCACCATCTCTAAACTGCCAGGAACTCCTGTTGGCTGAGTGAACAGATTATCAATTCCATCACCTCTCACTACCGCACTGTCAAAGAGAGCCTCCACCCTCCTCATTTACTTCTCTGCTTCTGTCTTTGGTTTCTGTATTCTGTTTGCAACACAGCAGGCTGGGTGACCCTTTAAAAACACGTAGCAGATGATATTACTCCTCCTCTCTGAACCCTTCAGTGACTCCCAGTTTCTCTCTGGGTGAACTTCTATAAAAGTCTGCATGGCCTCATGTGATCTGGCTTCCCTGCAACTGAAGTCATGCACCATGCTGCTCTTCCTCTAAGCTAACCTCTGCAAACACACTGACCTCCCCCAGCTTGTAAAACAACATGGTGCTTTGTTTACAATTGCTGTTCCCTCTGCTTGGAATGCTCTCCCCTCAGAGATGTGTGGCTCATTCCCTCACCTCCTGCTAGTCTTTGTCTAATTTCCCCTTTAATTAGCAAGAACTTGACTGCTATAGTTACAAGTATAGCTCGCTGGCCTCTGCCATCTCCTGGGTACGCCTGGTCCTCCTTAGTATTCTCTATTTATACCTACTTTTGGGCCAACCTTGTAGTGTAGCAGTTAAACATGGGGCATAGGGTGCTGGATAACACATGGCCAACAGAGTTCGAATCCCACCCAGGCCAGTAAGGTGCAGAACATACAGGGCATACATGTGCGTGCACCTCAGATCCTGAGGGATGGAGAGATGTGGGAGAAGAGGTTGTAGTGTGACCATGCCCCATTAGGGGGTATTTTCTCTTGGGACCAGCAGTTAGCATAATGGCTATGTCGCTGGATTCCCATGTAGTCGACCGCAGTTCGCGTCCCAGACCCAGTGGCTTAAAACTCACGCCAGGTGTGTGTGCATGCGTGCCCAAGATCCCGAGAGGAGAATGGAGGAGAAGGGATTGTGGCTTGGCTACCCCCCCTGGGGGGTGATTTCTCGGTTTCTGTCTCTCTGTCTCTCTCTGTCTGTCTCTCTGGCAAGCGCATGCACCCTATAGCAAAAACCTCTCCAAAAAAAAAGGGTGGGGGAGGTATTTTCTCTTACTCTTTGGCAAGCACTTGTGCCTTCTGGCAATGATAAATAAATAGATAGGGACCAGAAGGTGGTGTGATGATTAAGGTACTAGACTCTCACCTGGCTGTCCATGGTTTGAGTCCTGGACTTGGTGACTTAAAAATCATTTTAGGTGCATGTATGTGCGTGCCCTCCTGAGAGGAAAATGGAGGAGAAGGGACTGTGGCATGGTTATCCCTCCTGGGGCGTGATTTCTCACTTTCTCTCTTTTTGTCTCTAATGAGAACAACACTCCCTAAGGCAAGAACCTTAAAAATAAAAAAAGGAATAATTAGAAATTGAGTTATGTACCTACTTTCATTGTAGATGCAGATATATTTTATAGTTTATTTATGTATTATGTTTTTCTGTTATGTGATTCCTCTATTGGAATATAAGTTCCACAGACATGTGCTTTTTTTTAAATCTTTTTGCCCATGAATTTATCCCAAACATCAAAAAGAGTATCTAGCACATATTTATGTCATACATAAAAGAGAACAAGTGAGGTGACAGGAAGAAGCTAGTGTTCTCTGAATACCTCTTAAATGCCAGGCACCGTGCTAGGTATTTGTTGTTGTTGTTGTTGATTATCTCATTCAAGAGAAAAGGATAATAAAATGGAAAATCAATTCATGAAATCTAAGCAAAGAAAGATAGTGGCTGGGTAGGCAAAATAAATTTGAAAACTTAAAAACATGACTGTGGGAGCATATGCAGTATTGGGGGAGGACATACATTTCGATTTGTTACAAGACTGTATGTGATACATGATTGCCGTTTCCTCTCTTAGCCCTACCATGTCATGAACTTACTGTGTGAGACTCTCTTCTCAAAAATATAAGGTACCGGGACCAGCAGTTAGCATAATGGCTATGTTGCTGGACTCCCACGTAGTCGACCGTGGTTCAAGTCCCAGACCTGGTGGCTTAAACTCACGCCGGGCGCGTGTGCGTGCGTGCCCAAGATCCCGAGAGGAGAATGGAGGAGAAGGAATTGCAGTGTGGTCATACCCCCTGGGGGGTGATTTCTCGCTTTCTTTCTCTCTGTCACTCTCTGTCTTTCTGGTGAGCGCATGCGCCCTATAGCAAAAACCTCTCCAGAAAAATAAAAAGGTACCAAAAGAAGTTTAGAAACCCTTTAATATCAATATTCTGACTTTAGAGATGAACGCACCGAGGATCAAATGAGCTGCAGAACCTCCAAATCTGAGAATTTGTCCAGAGGCCCTTTACAGACAGAATTCTTTATACCAATAGCAATTAAAAAAAAAAAAAAATCCCTGAATTATTATCAATTGTGAAGGTCGCCACCTGCTGGTGGACAGACTGCAGTCACATTTGGAGCGACAATATGTAATTGAGTAGCTCCTAAACCTGCCTGTGAAGGAGAAGCATCTGGAAGGCTTGCCGGGCACAGATTGCCATATTATCTACCCATACAGTCCCTCATGCAATAGTTCTGAGATGGAACCCAAGATTATGCATTTCTCTGGTGACACTGACGCCGCCGGTTCAGTGATCACACTTTGAGAACTTTCCTAACAGTCATCCACATTTTTATTGCCTTCTGTGGATTTGTGAAACTTGCCTCCTATTCATATCCTAAGCTGGATTTCTCCAGGATGGTTTTGATCCCTTCTTTTTGGCATTATTCAAGTTTACTGTTGCCTATGTTTTTATTTAGCTACTCTGCTCAAGTTGTCTGCCATCTTCCTCTAAAGAAACTAAATTTGGGGGTGAGTAGGTAGTGTGATTAAGGCACTGGATTTCCACATGCCCAACTACTGTTTGGGTCCTGGACCAGGTGGTTTGAAAATCATGTGTGTGTGTGTGCATGCCCAAAATCCAGAGAGGAGGATGAAGGAGAAGGGATTGTGGTATGGCCATCTTCCCTGGGGAGTGATTTTTCATTTTCCCTATGTCCATCTCTCTCTCTCTGCCAAGAGAACACATTCTGTGGCAAAATACTAAAAAACCTAAAAAAAAAAAAAAAAAAAAAACTAAAAATTTTGATAGCCTAAAAATAATTGAAATGGACATTCCATTGTGCCTTTTCACCATGTTATGTTAAATATGTAAAGCATTTCTGAAAGTTGACAACTTCTTTACATCTGAGAGGCTGCTCCCGGAGACTCTGCAGCTATCATCGTGCCACAAAACAAATATATTGAATTACATTGTGAATGCTATGGATACTGTTTGGATTACCACGAGAAAAAGGGAAAGAAGGAAGTCCAGAGGCTCATGAACGTTCAAAGAAGGCAAAAAAGATGATTGGTCTGAAGGCTCAGCTCTATCATAAACAGCACCATGCTGAGAAAATACAAATGAAAAAGACTATCAAGATGCATGAAAAGAGGAGCACCAAACAGAAGAATGACGAAAAGACTCCACAAGGAGCAGTACCTGCCTATCTGTTGGACAGAGAAGGACAGTCCCCAGCTAAAGTACTTTCCAATATGATTAAACAAAAACGGAAAGATAAAGGAGGAAAATGGGAAGTCCCTCTACCCAAAGTTCGAGCCCAGGTAGAAACGGAAATATTAAAAGTTATCGGAATAGGAAAGAGAAAGAAGGCATGGAAGAGTATGGTTACAAAAGTCTGCCTCGTTGGAGATGGCTTTACTAGAAAACCACCTAAATATGGGACCAGCAGTTGGTGTAATGGCTTATGTTGCTGGACTTCCATATAGTTGACCACAGTTTGAGTCCTGGACCCAGTCGCTTAAACTCATGCCGGGCACATGTGCATGTGTGCCCAAGATCTCAAGAGGAGAATGGAGGAGAAGGGATTGTGGCGTGTCCATCCATGCTGTGGGGTGATTTTTCGCTTTCTGTCTCTCTGTCTCTCTGTGTCTTTCTGGTGAGCACATGTGCCCTATAGCAAAAACCTCTCCAAAGAAAGGGAAAACCACCTAATAAAAAAGATTCTTTAGGTCAATGGGCTTACGTTTCAAGAAAGCACATGTAGCACATCCTAAATTGAAAGCCACCTTTTGCCTGCCAATACTTAGTGTAAAGAAGAACCTTTATCCCCCCTATATACAACTTTGGGTGTTATCATCAAAGGTACTGTCACTGAGGTGAACGTGAGTGAGTCAGGCCTATGACACAAGGAGGAAAGGTTATTTGGGAGAAATATGCCCAAGTTATTAACAACCCTGAAAATGATGGATGCATAAGTGCTGTTACTGATTTGATAGCAGTTGCATACAAATAACTCCTTGCATCTTCGAAGGTGATACACTGATCTGGAAAACCGTCATGACTGACGTTTCTGCATATAGCTGGTCTTCCATGTCTGCAGTCATCAAAAGATGATTTATTAAATTGTACAAAAACATTAAAGTGGCTTGGGTTTACAAAAAAGATACTTAAAGTGTTAAGAATGATACATTGATTTAGAGTAACTATGCCACTCACTGTAACTTCCATCGAGAGATCTATAATGTCAGTATTTACTGTTCTGTCTGCATATTGTAACTGATCTATGTTAAGGAAAAACCCAAAGTCTCTTACCAATAAGGAATTGCTTTTATTACAAAGTTATCTGAGTAATTTATATAGCTTGTCATAGAAGTTCAAGTTATTGATTTATTTTAGGATGAGCTGAGTCTTCTTCCTGGGCTTTTCATCTTTATTAATACCTTTTCACTTGGGTTTTATACTTTTTTAAAAAAAAATGTGTTTATTTATTTCTTCCATGAGTGAGGGAGAGACATAAAGGAAGGGAGTGATAACAGCACCACTACTAGCAGCTGACCCACAGCCCACCCCTCGTTTTCAGCCAGCCCCAGATCATGGGCAGGGATATGCCTGACATACTCAGGGAGGTCTCTGGATATCACCTGGGAACTTTTTTGTGTGGGTTAGCCTCAGTGAGCATTGTTTTGTTTGTTGTTTTGCTTTGTTTTAATCCTGTGCAACTATGCAGCTCCCATTTGAGTGTTTTAATTAGAATTATTCTAGCAGTTCTCACATGTGACATTAGGAAGATAACTTCATAAGGTTGATGATATACGGAAAGATGAAAGATTTTAACCATGAAGGATGAATCGAGAACTAAAAAGAGCTTCTTATGTGAGAAGAGATTGTTACTCAAGAATTGCATTGAGTGCCAGAGGGTTTTTGTTCATTGCATTTAAAATGTTTGTGCTTTCTTCTCTCTGATTGTAGTTTCTGCCTTTTGCTCATTATTCTGACTAGCATACTTTATTGTAGAAGATGATTAATGTATTTTTTGATTGAAGGAGAATTACATAGTGTATATTATTACATTTTTTTTCTTTTTAATTTGCCAGAGGACCTCTGTGCTTGCTAGGGAGAGAGAGACAGAGAGACAGAGAGAAACAGAGAAAGACGATGAGAAAGCATATGCCACAGGGGATTACACCAAAATCCTTTTCCTCCCTCTCTTCTTCCTTTGGGGATTTTGGGCACACATACACACATGTGCCTGGCATATTTTTCAAGCCGCCAAGTCCAGGATTTGAACTATATTGGCCATGTGGGATCCAGCTGCTTTAACCACCAGGCCACAATGCTGGCTTGAATATTGTTTATATTGACTATCTATCGGTAGTGTCCAGAGAACCAGTCATAAAAGTTGAAAAAGAAAGAACCTAACTGCCATGCTTCGAGAGTCTATATTAAAACATTGCCCTTCTCTACCTACACCTTACAGCAATGTTTACTTGGATATGGAATCCATTTCAAATAAACTGTGGAAATACAACCGCTATCGCTACATCATGACCTACCATGAGAAGCCATGGCTGCCACCCCCTGTTATCCTACTGAGCTACCTGGGACTTCTGCTTCGCTGCCTTTGCCATCGTCGAACTCCGAATGACCAGGAAGAGGGTGATGTTGGATTAAGTAAGTTTTATTTATATATATATTTCTTTTTTGAGAGAGATTTTTGTTATAGAGTATGTGTACTCACCAGAGAGAGACAGATAGAAAGTGAGAAATCACCTCCCAGGGGGGATGACCAAACCACAATCCCTTCTCCTCCCTTCTCCTCTTGGGATCTTAGATACACACACACAGACGCTTGGTGTGAGTTTTAAGCCACGAGGTCCAGAACTTGAACCGAGGTTGACTACGTGGAGGTCCTGTGACATACCCATTATGTCATCTGGTAGTCTCAGATTAAGTTTTTTAACTGGTTAAGCAGCAAAAAGAGAGTAAATTGGGGAGACCCACAGTGGCATTGAAAATTCAGGGTACAGGATGGAAGACTTTGGGAGTTACTTGACTGTAGAATGTCAGCTGATGCCCTGAGCCTAAGTAAATACATTGACCTATTACATGGTCAGTGCCTTTCGGAAAGCTTAGCTGGTATTTTGAAAGAAAGTAGGCACAGAATCTCTGGTTGGATTTGTAAAGGAAATTCTGTGTATTTTTGCTGACTTGGGAATTCATCAGAGTAACGCGTCTAGAGAATGTAACCCATGGTATCTGTACTCATTTCTCTGTTGCCAAAGGTGGAATTTAAATAGAAAGGGGGACCAGCAGTTGGCATAATGGCTATGTCGCTGAACTCTCATGTAGTCGACAGCGTTTCGAGTCCTGGACCTGGTGGCTTAAACTCACGCCCGGCGCTTGTGCGTGCGTGCCCAAAATCCCAAGAGGAGAATGAAAGAGAAGGGATTGTGGCGTGGCCATCCCCCCAGGGGGTGATTTCTCTTTTTCTGTTTCTCTGTCTCTCTCTGTTCTTCTGGCAATCACATGCGCCCTATAGCAAAGACCTCTAAAAAAAAAAAAGAGAGAGAGAAAGGAGTTACAGAAGGCCTCCAGGTCTAAGGGAAGTAGATAAGTAAGTCTTTGCTTAACTTATTAACCAGAGTTATGTTAAAAACTAGTTCTCTACTGAGTATGGAGCTGATTCTGAAATGAATGTTTCTTACTTTCAAGAATGTCAACTCTGGATGCAAAAATATGGGAAAATGAATTCTCTGTTTTTTTTATTTTAAGTGTTAAGTCTACATATTTGGAAGTTTTCTTAGTTTGTCTGGTGTAGCTGAATTTTGAATGTGTGTTGTGGCTGTCACTAATTGTCATAAGGAAATATTGCCTGTGGTGATTTTACAGATCTTCAGCAGTTTTTTATTTTGTTTTGTTTTTAGGAATTATTTATTTAATTCCATTCGTTATTATTATTTTAAAATTTGACCAGAGAGAAAGAAACAGAGGGAGAAAGGGAAAGTGAGAAAGCAAGCCGCCAGGTCTAGGACTCACACTGCTGTTGGCTATGTGGGAATCCAGCACCTTTAACCACCACGCCACCTGCCAGCCCCCTTCGGTAGTTTTTAATCAAGCAATTCCATAATTGATACAAGGCCTATTTCTAGGTAATGCCTAGATATACAGGAGTAGGTGGCCTAAATGCACAGTTGGTTATCTAAATGTCTACATCTAAAATACCTCTGAAAACGGAAGTCTTTTTTCTTCAAAAATTGGGGGAAGACTCATTTGGCCAGGAGAGCAAAGTGATGTAGGCCATTTAGTCTTTTTAACCCTTACAGTGTAAATATTCTACAGTTTTATGGTTTATGTACCATGTTACCTTTCTAAACTTTCTGGAGTAACTTCAAAGATTTCTTTTTCTTTCTCACTTCTTCCCTGTTAGAGACTCAGCCTTCATGTGGAAGCCAGAGTACAACTGAAGTTACCTTGAAGGCTTATGATTATAGTGTAAAATCTAGGTTTCTAATACAGAGCCATTCTATGCATTGGCCGCAGAATTATTGCAACCTACAGTAGAATAAGAACCACGTGAGATACTGAAATGTATTAAGATTTACCCAGACTTCCCCTCATACCACACAAAATAAGCTTTCCTAGGCTTACTCTGGTCTAGGCTTATGGGATGATTTCATATAATACTGAAGTAAATTTTGGTGGATGGAGGTGAATTTACCCTGAGCTCTGGAACGTTATTGAATTTTCATGATATTGCTTCCAGTTGTTTAGAGTAAGGATAAAGGTATTTACACATGGGAGCTCAGCCATGGTGGCATGGCCGTAAGCTGTTGCTTGGAGGCTGGGACCACATGGGAGGCTTGGGTTTGATTCCTGACCCAATGTGAACAGGCCAGATGTGGGGGCATAGCCTGTAATCCTAGCTAACTGGGAGGCGGACATGGTGAGACCCTGTTTAACAAATCTCTCTCACCCTTCTTCTTTCTCCTCCTGTCTCACTCAATCTGTCATTAATTAAAAAGATTAAAAATAAATAAATAAATTTACACATAGGGCAACAGTGCCACCTGGCGGACAGTTACAGGAAGGTTCCACATTCTGCAAATGGCACCTGCATCTGGAACTGCTTTTTGGAGAATTCGTTCTCCGGGCTCCACAGAAGGGGCCCGTGTCATGGCGAGTGTAAAAGTTCTTGCTCATAGGAGACTCTTTTGTGCAGACAGACATGAGAGGTGGGTGGAGGTGGGAGAGCCTGGATTTTTTTTTTCAACACCTGACAGATTCTACCACATTAGATAAACCAGAAAACATTAAGTGCTTGCATTGTGAACACAGTTTATGGCTAAACGTTACTTTCTTTGAGCTACATTTTTCTACTTAAAATTAATATATTTTGTTATTCATTTTATTGGAAAATAATAAAACATTTGTATTTTTAATAAATTCTGGAGAATTGTGATAGTTCTTTTTCCCCTCCTAATTTAATGGAAACTAGTCAAATACTTTCCAATTTTATACTTTTAGCACCATCATTTCATTTTTACATTTTCCAGCTATTAGAGACTTGCTTAAAAGTCGATTATTATTTTTTTAGGTTAGAGTGAGAACCAGGATGGTAGACCCGATATGAATGTTAAAGTTTGAAAAAGAATTGCCCTGGCTTCATAGTGTCACGAAACGATGTGTCTTTAATTTTTTTCTTTATTTATTATAGAGTGTGTGCATGTGCATGAGAGAGCGGGGGAGAGGGAGTGAGGGAAGCAGCCTCCGTAGTCTGGTCATGCGTGACTCTTCTTCCTTCAGTCTTCCAGTTCCTCAGTCTGTGCACTCATACACGTGCCCGCAGTGTTTCAGGGACTGGGCTGAGGATTCAAACTGTAGGTGTCTTATGGGATCTGGCTTCTCATGAGGGGCGCATTCCCACTGCACCATGGAGCTGACCCTGATGTGTCTTTTTTTTTTTTTTTTTTTGGGATTTTTGCTATAGAGCACGGGGGCTTGCCAGAAAGACAGAAAGAGATAGAGAGACCGGAAGCGAGAAGTCACCCCCCGGGGAATGGCCACACTGCATTCCCTTCTCCTCTGTTCTTCTCTCAGGATCTTGGGTACACACACACACATGCCTGGAGTGAGTTTAAGCCACTGGGTCCAGGAATCAAAATATGGTTGACTTGATGGGAGTTCAGTGACATAGCCATTACAGCAACTGCTGGTCCCCTAATCTTGGTTTTAACCTGTAAGTTACTTACTGTTATTTCAGTGGTTAAAATAATTTAAAGTGGCCACACCGGGTGGTGCAGTCAGTGGCAAATGGATCTGCAGTTGTGGAAGAGGCATGGCTGACCACGGGTTCCAACTTGCATGTTGGTCTGAAAATGCACAGCGTGCATGTGCATGCTCCCAAGATCCTGAGGAGCTGGAGGGCTGGGGAAGGGGCATTCTGAGGCAAGACTGTCAAGGGTGTGTCTCGTTCTATCTGTTTCTCTTTTTCTCTCATGTGCATACATACACTCGATCGTGAATAAAACATTAAACTTTAGGGACCAGCATATGGTGTAATAGTTACGTTGCTCGACTCCCTTGTAATCAACTGTGGTTTGGGTCCTAGACTCAGCAGCTTAAAACTCTTGCCAGGTGCGTGCATTTGAGTGTCCAAGATCTCAAGAGGATAGTGGAGGAGAAGGGATTGTGGCATGGCCAAACCCCCTTGGGGTGATTTCTTGCTTTCTGTCTCTATCTCCCACTGTCTCTCTAGCCAAGGCATGCATGCTATAGCAAAAAAACAAAACAAAACAAACAAACAAAAAACCAAAAGAACTTTCTCTCTAAAAATAATAATAAATTAAACTTTTTTATATTCATTTTTATTTTTGCCAAAAATAAATTAAACTTTTAAAATAAAAATAATATAAGTCCTGGCAAAGAGAAAATGGTCAGATTCTTTCCCCATTTGCATATAAATATAGTGAACTTCTGTGGCTATATGAAGACATTCTAACCTATGAAAATATTGATAAGAACCTCTTTGTTCTATATGAGTTGTTTTCAAAATACAACTCATATAGAAGAGTAGTAGGAGAGACCCAGACTGGCGTTTCCCATACTTTCTGCGTTCTACTTCTCCATTAATATTGGGAATACGGTGGGATGGGAGGCAACCTTTGATCGCCCAAGCTCGTTTATCCTTTCCAAAGTCAGTGTGGAAGAGCTGCTGCTTATGCCCCATATCAGCTTCTTATTGATGGTGGATAACGACTCTTTATGTACCATCCTTATTCCCATAGAACTCTACCTGAGTAAGGAAGATCTGAAAAAACTTCATGATTTTGAAGAGCAGTGTGTGGAAAAATACTTCCATGAGAAGATGGAAGGTCTGAACTGTAGTTTTGAGGAACGAATCAGAGTGACATCAGAAAGGTAAAACATATAAATATATATTGTTTCCCTTCCCAAACTGCTACCAAAACCTGATTCTACTAGATCCCTTGGAAAGGTTCACTCTCCAATCCCAGAGGTCTGGGTTCTCTAAAATTTGAAGGTTTTGTTCAGTGTATATTTATTGAGCATCTAGTGTGTCTGGTCTTTCTTTTAGTTTCTAGGCGTAAAGAATGAATAGGAGATCAGATTCCCTGTCCTCATAGGATTTACATTCGTGTGTGTGTGTGCATGTGTGTGTGTGTAGGGCATCGAGGATGGACAGGTTGGAGAACAAGAAATAAGCAACAAAACGCATAAAAGAAATATGGCATTTAGTATTAGGCATAAGAAAAATAACAGTGCAAGGGCATAGGAAATGATGGTGTGAGACCCAGATGAGTTGTGGTTTGGGTAGGACTGTTTTGAGTAGCCTGGTCCGGGAAGGTCGCTCTGGGGTCTGAGGGAGAGAAGTCTGAAGGAAGTGAGGGGAGTGGGCCAGACAGGGCATCTGATGGAATAGCACACCTAGCAGAAGGAACAGTGCTGAGCTCCTGGGGCAATGTAGGGTGTCCAGGCCCTGAAGGAAGAAGAGAATATTGTGGTGGTGGGATGGAATTATAGTACATTTTGTGTTGCTGTAACACAATATCTCAGTCGGGGTAATTTATAAAGAAAGGTATTTATTTGGCTTGTACTTCTGGAGACTGGAAAATCCAAGAACATGGTGCCAGCATCTGGCAAGAGGCGTCCAATGGTGGAAGGTGGAAAAAGGGCAAGTGTAGACATGAGATGGGGAGAAATAGGGGCCAAACTCATACCAAACCCAACCCACTCTTTCAGCCATGGTGTTAATCCATTGTTAATTACCATTTGTAGCTCCCACCTTTTAATACTGTCACAATGGTAACTCAATTTCAGCATGAGTCTTGGAGAAGGCACTCAAACTGTAGCAGATGAGGAGTCGTGGAGTTCTTAGGCACTTGACCAGCTGTGTACTAGAGTTGGAGTCTGCTGTACTCAAGTGGTGTAGAGAGAACAGAGATGTGGAGATAATTGCAGTCAGGTTTAGTGAAAAGTTTTCTCTCTCTCTCTCTTTTTTTAAAAAGAATTATTTTATTTAACTTTATTTATTATTGTTATTATTATTATTATTTACCAGTTTTGTCAGACAGACAGAGGGAGAGAGAGAGAAAGTAAGCCACCAGGTCCAGGACTTGAATCATGGTTGGCATGTAGGAGTCCAGCACCTTTAACCACCACACTATCTGCCAGCCCCAATAAATTTGTGTCCCCTGGAGGTGCTAGGGATCGAACTCAGGGCCTCATACATGCAAAGCACGTGCTCTACCACTGAGCTACACCCTCAAGTGGTTAGAGAGGAGTTTTCTATGAAGGGAAGTGAGATGGGATATAGGAATATGGTGAGAGTCTTGTTTCATGTGGAGATAAAATCAATTTGTATGGTCCTAAAAATGATCCAGCAGCAAGGGCTGAACTGTAGAAGCAGGAGCGAGAAGACCATTTGCTGAAGGGAAGTCCTTGAGAAGCCAGTTTACCGGAGGGTCTGAGCTTCCCTTCCAAGCAAGGGAAAAGGAGGGAATTGGGCCAGGGTACAAGTGGATGCAGACAAGGTGGTAGGCACATAGTTGTTTTTGTTTTGCCATAGGGCACATGAGTGCACTAGAGAGAGACATAGTGATAGGGAAAGTGAGAAATCTTCCCCCTAGGGGGGATGGCCACCCCCAGTCTCTTCTTCTCCATTCTCCTCTTGGGATCTTGGGCACGTATACACATGTGCCCAGTGTGATTTTCAAGCTGCCAGGTCTGGGACTTAAACTGTGGTCGATCATGTAGGAACCCAGGATCTTATTTTTTTTAGAGGTTTTTGCTATAGGGTGCATGCGCTCGCCAGAAAGAGATGGAGAGGCACAAAGTGAGAAATCACTCCCCCAAGGGAGATGACCATGCTGCAATCCCTTCTTCGCCATTCTCCCCTTGGGATCTTTGGCACACATGCACATGTGCTCGGTGTGAGTTTAAGCCACAGGGTCTGGGCCTTGAACCACGGTTGAATCTGTGGGAGTCCAGCGATATAGCCATTACGCCAACTGCTGGTCTCGGAATCCAGGATCTTAACCACTATGCCATCACTGGCCCTGGGCACGTACTTCTTTAGGTGGATTCATCAGCTGAAACTGTCTGTGGGTTTGTGTGGTCTGGGAGGAAGCAGACCATGCAGAGGTTTGAGGAAAAGGTAGATGTGTTGGAGAAAGTGAACATATTAGGAAATTGTAGGGGGATCAAAGCTACTGTGGACAGATTACTAATTGTGGGTGCCTGGCATCGTGATAAAACATGGAGGGCTGTGTGTGATTACAGTCTTGCCCCACATGATGGCATTTCGGTTTACAACAAATTGCACATTCAGTAGAGGTCCTGTAGAGTAAGATGAGCTATACCACACAGAGCCTCTGTGCAGTAGGCCATACCATCTAGGTTTAGGTAAGTACTCGCTATGAAGTTTATGCAATGATGAAGTTGTCTAATGATGTGCTTTTGTGTATGCTTTTTTTTTTTTTTAAGCAGTAGAGTACATGAGTGCGTGTATATATGAGAGGGAGAGAGAGAGAGAAAGGGAGCGAGAAGGATCCTCTACTCAATATACTGTAATCCCCTGTCTCTTGTTCTCCAGCTCTTCTGGATCCTGGCTGTCCATGTGTGTGCCCACCCTCAGGCTGACATGGATTCAAACCTGCAGTTGCCACATGGCTTCCAGTTTGGCAGGGCACTGCGTTATTGCTGTGCCACAGTGGCTGGGTCCCTGTATATACATTTTTTTAAAAATATAGGCATGCTCTTTAAGTGGAAACAAATTGACAGAAGTTAAATGTGCTTCTTCATTTCCGAATCTACATGGATCTAAAATGAAGAATCTACGTGGATCTAATTATAAAATTGTCACAATTATGCATGTCTTTTTTCTGATGTCTGAATACCAGATATATAGCTGTGAATCTTAAATATGACTTTATTTAAAACTGAATCACATTAAAGCTTAATACATGGCTCCTATGGGCATAATTGTTGTGTATATATTTCTGGACATTTCCATTGATACCATATTTACGAAAATATGGGTTTATATAGCTGAATTTCAGATACAATTTAATGTGGAGAACAAACAGATAAAGATTTGTGAGTCTTCCAAAGCCTATTTACCTAATTATTGTTTCTAGGCCATGGCTTTATGAACATCCTTTCTTTTTCCCTCTTCCACACTGTTGATCCCTTCACAGTGATTTTCATGGAGTCCAGTGGGTCAGCTTGGTTCTCAGTGTTTGTACAGCATATACCCCTAGTAGGGGCTTGCCAGGCTGGGCTGCCGTCCTGCTTCTGCCACTTACTAGTCACGGGCATGTGGGAAAATGTACTGAGCCTCCTTGGGCCTCAGTTTTCTTATCTGTGAAATGGACATGAAGACAGACCTACCTCTTAGGTTGTGCAGATTAAATGAGAAAATACAGGTGATCTCGTGGCAGCGTGCTGGGAGGTAGTAAGGGTGCAATGAAAGTTATCTACTATTATGTAAAAATAGATTCCAGGGTATAGTTTATTTTGAAGAACAGATTCCCTTCTAAACCTTCAGAAAAGAGGAAATCTGGACAGGCTTCTACCCCCCAAGATAATGCACCAAGACAATGTCATGAAGAGCCTCTTAATGTGAGAAAATGTGGTAGTGAAGGAGTTCTTCCAAGAGTTCATAGAAAATTTGTATTCTGGGGCCAGCTGTTAGCGTAATGGCTATGTCGCTGGACTCCCACGTAGTTGACTGCGGTTCGAGTCCCGGACTCGGTGGCTTAAACTCACGCCGGGCGTGTGTGCGTGCGTGTCCCAGATCCCGAGAGGAGAATGGAGGAGAAGGGATTGCGGCATGGCCATACCCCCTGGGGGGTAATTTCTCGCTTTCTGTCTCTCTGTCTCTCTCTGTCTGACTGGCAAGCGCACGTGCCCTATAGCAAAAACCTCTCTCCCCCCCAAAAAAAGAAAATCTGTATTCTGAAAAAATTTATGCAAGCTTTAAAATTTTGGGGGGCATCAGAAAAAAAAAAAAAACTCTTGCACTTTAGTTTCATGTGTTCCCCATGGACTTTCTGAAGCACTGTTGTATTGACTAAGGAGGGGTTTTAGATGGTCAGTCACTTGGACAGAGTTGCCTTCCGGATACGTTCCTTCAGCTACAGCGTGGATTCGACAGGTCAGAATTGGAACCAGGGAGACGACTTGAGAGAGCGGTGCAGCGGACAGATGAGTTCCATAGCCTGGCCAAGGTTAGTGGGGAAAAGGAAGAATAAGATACATTGAGAAAAGGCAGTTTGTGAAGGGGGTTCGGGGTTGGATGTGGAGCTGAGGGAGAGAAGGTATGAAAGATATGTGATGGGGGCCCAGCAGGTGGCGTGGTGGTTAAAGGCGCTAGATTCCCATATGGCCAACCATGGTTTGAATCCGGAACTCGTTGACCTGCTTTCTCTCTCTGGTCAAATTAAAAAATAATAACAGATGGAACTAAATAAATAAATAAATCGTTTTTTTTTTTTTTTTTTAAACGCATGGAGGAAGCAACAAGTTGTGGATTTGTTGAGCTAGAGCTTCTCGTGCCACATGTAGCTGGGGGGCCCAGGGGGCTTTGGATTATGAATCTGCAGCTCTGGGAGCAAGTTTGAACTGCCTATTGGGAGAGTCACCTGCAGGAGTCATCTGCTGCTTGTGGGTAACTACAGGTCTGACGGAGAGTGCGTAGGCCCAGGTAGCAGGAGAATGAGGAGACTTGGTGGGCTGTAGGCACACTCTAGGTGGAGCCAGCACTGAGAAATAGGTGGAGAAAGAAATGTGTGGAGAAGACTAGCAAAATCAGTCAGGAGCACAAACAGAACTAGGAGAAGGTGGTGTCATAAGCCCAGTGAGTATCTTAGGTTGTTGGAAAAAGTGCAATGCATTGTTTCTTTTAATTTTTTTTTTTTGAGAGGTTTATGTCATAGGGTGCGTGCATTCGCCAGACAGACAGAGAGAGACAGAGAGACAGAAAGTGAGAAATCACCCCCCAGGGGGATGACCACGCTGCAATTCCTTCTCCTCCATTCTCCTCTTGGGATCTTGGGCACGTATGTACACGCACCCGGCGTGAGTTTTAAGCCACTGGGTCCAGGACTCAAACCACGGTCGTCTACATGGGAGTCCAGCAACATAGCCATTACACTAACTGCTGGTCCTCAATACATTGTTTTTTAAGAGAGATTTTTGCTAGGGTCCAATCACTCGTCAGACACCGAGATACAGAGAGACAGAAAGCAAGAACTCACCCCCTAAGGGAATGGTCATGCCTCAATTCCTTCTCCTCTAGGGATCTTGGGCACATCTTGGTGTGAGTTTTAAGCTTCTAGGTCTGGGATTCAAACTGCGATCAACTATGTGGGAATCCTGCAGCATAACCATTACTCCATCTATTGGTCCTATCACCATGCATTTTTGCATAGAAAAACATATAATTACTTTTCTGACACCCAATAGAATGAAGTAAACATTCACAAACCAGTAATTCAATGATGATAATAACAACAAAATCTTAATCATCATATACTATGATATCTCTCTTGGCTTCTTAGGATTTGGGTAGTGGATTCAAAGTTAAGTGGGTATATAGCTTCTGAAAAATGTGGATACATCTAGGGGTTTAGAATTTCATTATAAAGCTCTAATTTAACTTCCAAATGCAATCAGTTTTCTCTCTTGATGGCGTTATCTCAGTGGAACTGTTTTTACACTGTCATTCCTGTTGAGGTCATTTCTGGGGAGCTCATAAAGGTGTGGGAGGGAGGAAGATATTTCTTGAGGTAACTGAGTTTAAAAGTTTGAAGAGGGAGGGAAAGGAGATTCGGAGGACATTTGTGTTTGCTTACCTCTAAAGAAGAGATCGATACCCTTCTAGGTTCAGTGAGTTGTGACCGTGGGAAGAGAATGGAGGAAGGCTGATTTGTATCTCACGTTCCCTATTTGCAACATCAGCTTCTTTTATTGACCCCAGGCGTGTAAAGCAGAGTTTCCCTCTTTCTGTTTTATGGAGTAAGATGATTTTAGGTATTTTCCTTTATTAAAGCTTGTTTGGGTGTGTCATATTTGGGAAATGCTGTGTTTTTTAAAAAGTTTAGGCACTTCGGGGCCAGACAGTGGTGCAGTGGAAGTGCAGCTGGACCCACATGGGAGAGGCCCAGGTTCACATCCGAGGCCTCCCTGGCCATGCAGGGTAAACACATGCACGTCCATGATCCAGGTTGTGGAGGCTGGGGGTGGATTACAGTGTGAAGACCCCCGTTGTGATACCTGTCTTTCTGTTGCTCTCTCAAAATAAATGAATGAATACACTTTCATAAAAGCCCAAACACTTCAGCGCAGTGTGCACTGTGACTCAGGATTCGAGTTTGTCATTGTCCAACCAGGAGGCCTTGCTAAGCAGCATCTATGCTACCCCCAGCACGGGCCATGCTGATGTAGTTTGTTTAATGATTCGTGCATGGCCAAATCCCCAAAAGATACTTCCCCAGATCCCACATGAGTTGCTGAGAGGTGCCAGAGTGCAGTGGTTAATGTCACTCAGTACAGAGTCAGTCTGTCTGGGTTCGATGCCCAGCTCCGTCCCTGCCCAGCCATGTGGCTCTGGCTCTGACCCAACCTCTTTTCCATGAAAGGGGTCCTCGTTCGGCCGCTGCAGATTGTTGTGTGGGGTCAATAAAACAGTCAGTGCAGAACCTCTGGACTGGCTGGTACACAGTGAGCGCTCAGTGAGTGTCATGATTATCATGACGATTCCCATTACACTGATTCCCTCGTTTCAAGGCTCACAATAAAACAATTACCATACTCATCTCTCCTCCACCCTCACTCCTCGCCCAAACGAAACTACGATAGGAGTTTTTTTTATGTGTCAGAATGACTCAAAGGCTGGATTAAATTAGTGTAGTTGATGGTCTGGGAATATAATTAAAATATCTTTTATAGGGACATTGAGCTTTAGAAAGTAAGTACCTCTAAGAGCACGAGGCCCTGACTGAGGGTGGCCAGGGTGCTCATTGACAGGTCTGTTACAGCGTGGTACCTGTCGTGTGAACAGCTGCCGGTTTCCATTGTATCCATCCATGTGGCGGCTGCTAATGGGGCTTAATGAGTCTCCATTACCGCTGTCCAGACTGTACTGTTTTTGAATTAGAAGAAACAGTGCGCTGAGCAGAGAGGCTCTAATTAAGTGTCCTTGGAAGAGAATACACATGTATGTTATGCCCTTCCCACATTGTCCTTGCCAGTTCTAATTTTGCAGGTTCCAGAAGGTCAGGAAGCCTTTATTAAGCCTCCATTTAGTTATCGAAGTTGAATTCTAGTGGAAGGAAGAAAGAGAGGGTTCTACCCACAGAGAATATGACAAAAAAAGAAAATACTGTCTTCTTTGTTCTTTAATTCCTATTCACAAAGATCCCAGAACGAAGAGGTAGAGGATCTTTCATCCCTATGACTTGAGATGTGTTCTAGAGACTGGGCGTCTAGTGCTACCTTGGAAGTACTTGCTACAGGTGCCTGTTAACTGTTCTGGGAGAATCTCTGCTTCTCCCTCTTCTAGATGAGCCTGGGGATAATTTTCATTTCTGCAGGTGGCCACGACAGCCGTCACTCTAATCATTTCTTTCCCTCTTTTGCTGTTTTTTACTTTAATCCCATCGATCCAAGATTTTCATCATTGAGAAATTGGAGCTAGATTCCCTCTTTCCCAAATGAAAAAAAACAAAACAAGGAAAGAAGAAAGAACAATGTCATAAGACAGAACTCTCTGTGAAAAATTTGTTCTTTTCTATTTACTCTTCTATATATTTTCAGTTAAAATGACATAATGTTGTATTATTTTTCCCTCTTACATAGCAAAAACAGTTTCCCCAAATAATTAAGTATCTTTATAAATATACTTTAACTTGCATTTTTCTACTTACATAATTTTTGTACCAAATTTAAAAACTTAATATAATGCAAAACATGACAAACATCCACAACCCTTCTAGCTCCAGAAATAGCCAAAGAAACTGTCAACAATATGATTTCTAATGGTTGCTTAGTAGTCTGTTTTATAATGTCATAAATATCTGTGTGTTTTCACACAATGAAATGACAACCTCTTTATATATGTTGTGTTCTAATATTATATTCTTGACATCTTGGAGTTCTTTAACTTTGCTAGGTGAAACAAATGTTACAATGTAGATAAACATTATTTTCTTAATTTTCATCTACACGTACCTAGTGGGGTTGACTATTTTACATGTTCCTTTCCTTTTTTGTATATGATAACAATTCCATTTTTTTCATTAGTATTCATTTACATGAAAATCACTCAAATACTTATCTATCCCTCTGAATAATCTACTCATGTCCTTTTTAGTTTTTGTATTTTTTTTCTTCAACAAATGTAAAACCTGTTGGTTTTTTAAAGACTATGAATATTTCATCATAGTTGTTAGAATAGTAAGTTTTCAATTATTTTCTGCTTTGAAATTTTACATTACATTTTGGTGTATAAGTTTACTTTATTAAAAACCATGCTGAAATGTGATGTATTTTGTAATTTTTTCTATTGATTGTTAACTTATCTATATTAGTTTCTTAGGGCTGTGGTAGGAAAATACCAAAAGTGGGTCTTACAACAACAGAATTTATTACTTTGCATTTGTGGAAGCTATTGGGTCATCTGGAAAGTCATGACGCATTTTTACATAGAAAAACATGAAGAAAATACATCATGACTTTTCTGACAACCCAGTAGGAGCATGAGATCAAGGTGTTGGCAGGGCCATGTGTTCTCCGATGGCTCTAGAAAAAAGTCCTCCCTTGCCACTTTCAGCTTTTGATATTTGCCGACGGTTCTTGACATTCTTTGAGTTGATGCAATGCTGCAGCCTTGAGACCCTTCTCCCTGTGTGCCTTCACGTCGTCTTCATTCACCTTGACTTCCTTTTGTGCCTGTCTTTTACATTTTCTTTCTAAAAAGGACACCAGTCATGTTGGAGTAGGGTCCAGCCTAAGGATCTCTTAATTTGATTACCTCTGTAAAGACCCTGCTTCCCAGTGTGGACACATTCTGGGTACGATGTTAAGACTTCAGCACGTGTTTTTGTGAAGGGAGGACAGAGCAAAACTCATCCCCAGACAGAGGTTTAGAGGTGTGTGTAGATAAATACTAACATCTTCTTCTCCCTCTTCCTCTCTCTATGTAATTGACTTGTTACGTTTAATTCAGCGTACTTGCAATTTGCTTTGGTGCTTGTATTACTAAAGATGTGTCTCTTTTACCTGATGCAATGGCCAGGCGGCAAAATCATTGGTTGTAGTATTTGGAAATGGATTTTGTTTGGAACCTGAGTAATCTATTTGAACTGTAGAGTTGAAGTTTGTAGGATGTTTTATTTGTTTCATTTTTTCTTTTTTAAAGAGTTATAGGTGTTTTTAAATTTTTTTCACTTTTCTTTATTTTGTGTAGCATTTGATATTGATTTTGTTCCTGTTTTTCTGGTTTCTTCTTTAGGGTTTTCTTTCCCATCAAAATAGTAGGATGTGTGCCAATAGGTTTTCTAGTGTTTGTCATGTAAATGAATGAGAGTATCAATGAATAAAAATGAGATAATTGATTAGATGAATGAAGGGATAACTAACAGGAAGCTGGAAATGTGCTCTAAAATATTAGGAATAAAGGTTACAGATGTAGACTATAATGGGGTCATAGTGGTATTATAGACGTGGGTGAGATCACCTGAGATGAGAGTTTCAGTTGAGGAGAGAAGGAAGCAAATGATGGATTTAACTTTGGGAAGTGGCCAGGGCCAAGGAGCCTCTGAGGGATGGACATAGGATAGGAACAGAGCAGGCATATTCTACAGGCTTAATGCTTATTGGTTTTCCCCTCCCTTTCATCATTAGGGTTACAGAGATGTACTTCCAAATGAAAGAAATAAATGAAAAAGTGTCTTTTATAAAGGACTCCTTACTGTCGTTGGACAGCCAGGTGGGACACCTGCAGGACCTTTCTGCTCTGACCGTGGATACACTGAAGGTGCTTTCTGCTGTTGACACCTTGCAAGAGGATGAGGCTCTCCTCTCCAAAAGAAAGCGTTCTACTTACAGAACACTTCCCCACAGCTGGAGCAACGTCATCTGTGCAGAAGTCGTAGGCGGCACGGAGACCTCCGAGCAGAAGTATCAGTATTACAGCATGCCGGCTTCTTTCCTCCGGAGCCTGGCCAGAGGCCGGCGTCCCTCAACAGTGCAGAGGGGGGCTCTTCTTGAGCTTTCAGACTCTCGGACAGAGGCTTCAAATGTAAGAGATGACCAGGAAGAACAAGAAACAGAACATATGGTTGATTCTGGGGTGCCCTGTGACAGGGAAGCACACTCAAAGTCCAGCCAGTTTCTTTTGGTCCCCTCTTATCCAAAGCAAGTTCCTCTTTCTGCAGAAACTATCTTGCCTCTGTCTAGACCATCTGTGGAAGTAGGCACCGATGTGCTGGCAGCCGAACGGGTCACCCCGAGTGAGATCCCTGTCCCTCTCTCCTTGGACTTAGGCCCCGCTGTGCTGGCAGCCGAACGGGTCACCCCGAGTGAGATCCCTGTCCCTCTCACTTGGCAGATCCCACTTGTCTCAGAGCAGGCACCCGCGGCTGAACCCAAGGAGTGGTGCGAGCCAGTGGCTCAGGGACCAGACAAGCAAGACCAGGTGGAGCACGTTCTGCTCACTTCCAGTTGCACATCCGCACCCACGATGGGGACCTCCTTTCCTTCCCAAGTCAAGAACATGCAAACTGGAGGTGGATATGTGAACTGGGCGTTTTCAGAAGGTGATGAAACTGGTGTGTTTAGCATCAAGAAAAAGTGGCAAACCTGCTCGCCTTCTCTTTGTAACAGTGACTCCACAAAGCAGGAACCGTGCCAGGTGCAGATCCGGGGCAGATCTCTATCTGACAGCTCAACAAGATCGACCCACAGTAGTGATTGCTCAGAGGTGGGGCCATGGCTTCCACCAAACACATCCTCTTGGATCAATCCTCTCCGCCGAGACAGACCCTTCTTTAGGAGTCACAGTTTTAGATTCCACAGGGAGGAGAGATCGATGAAGACTCATCATATTAAAAGTAAGGAGCAAACACAAAACAATCAAAATCCAGTATTAAGTCCTCCACATTGTTACTGGGTTTTAAAACATCTATGACTCTTGACTCTTGAAGACTGCGTTCAAATATTCTCAATCCTTTTCACAAAAAATGTCCTTACCCCGCCATATTGTCTTAAATTTTCTCATGTAAACCATTTTCCTTACAGATCTTCCAAGACCCTCAGAGATAGGTCAGTCGAGCTGGGTCAAGTCAAAAATGCTGACCAAGGATGGGAGATTGTCCAAGAAAAAGAAGAAAACGCAAGAACTACAGGTGCCGGTGAGTATGCTGTATTCTGTCTTTCAGGTTTTGGGCAATTGAAGTAGTGGTCTGTCTTAGCATGGCTTCTCTTCAGTGTAAAGTGCCATGTACCTGAAGTAGCGTCGTGCTGGAAGCAGGGCAGCAGTAAGACATGGGAGTGAACGCCATTTATTTATTTGCTACCATGAAGGACTCCTCCAAAAAAACTGTTACGAACATGTGTGTACAAAGTGTTTTGTGGATATGTGTTTTAATGTTTTAATTTCTCTTTGAGAAATTCGTAGGTGTGGTATGCTGGAATCACATGGTAAGTGTTTAATTTTTGAAGAAATGAACTTCCAAACTACTTTCCAAAGTGATTGCAACAGTTTACATACCCGCCTGTAGATTAGGAGCATTTCAGCTGTTCCACATGCTTATTGATTCTCAGTATGCTCAGTCTTTTAAATTTATCCTATTAGTGGATGTGTGGTGGTAACTCATGGTAGTTTTGTTTGCATTTCCATAGTGATTAATGCTCTAGGCATTTTTTAATGTGTTTATTTGGTGATGTATCTATTCAATCTCATTAAAAAAAATGATTTCTTTATCGATTTTCTTTTGCCAGCGGGTTCATGCACTTGCAGGAGAGAGACAAAGAAAAGGGAAAGTGAGAAATCACTCCCCTGGGAGGAAGGTCACACTGCAGCCCCTTCTCTTCCATTCTCCTCTTGGGATTTTGTGCATGCTGGTACAGGTGACTTGCATGTTTTTCAGGCTGCTGGGTCTGGGACTCAAATAGCTGAAGTGGCCATGAGGGATCTAGTGCCATAACCCCCACACCACCTGCTAGCCTCTTTCACTTATTTTTAACATTGGGTGGTTGTCCTAATATAAAATTGTAAGAATTTGTTTTTTGGTGTAGTCTATATACTAAATCCTTTGTTGGATATTTGTTTTTGCCAATGTTTTATCTCAGTTGATAACTTGCCTTTTGGTTTTCATAAATGTCCCTTGAAGCACATTAAAATTTTGATGAAATCAAATTTTTTTTTGTATTATGTTTAAGAAATTTTTGCCAAACCCCATTTTACTAAGACTTTCTCTTAAGTTTTCTTCTATGAGTTTTATCATTTTAGTTTTTAGGTATGGAATCCATATTGAGATCATTTTTATATATGTTGATAGGTAAAAACACTAATTTCTTTAAAACAAAAACTTTATTCATTTCATCCAAAAAAATTAGCAAAATTTGAATTGCAATGCTACAGTTTAGCAAAAGATTATAAACATTTTGCACTTTAGTTAGACCTTTCTTTCTTTCTTTTTTTTTTTGGAGAGGTTTTTGTTATAGGGCATGTGCGCTCTCCAGAAAGACAGAGAGAGACAGAAAGCGAGAAATCACCCCCCAGCGGGGATGACCACGCCGCAGTCCCTGCTCCTTCTTTCTCCTCTTGGGATCTTGGGCATGCACGCACACGCACCTGGCATGAGTTTAAGCCACCTGGTCGGGGACTTGAACCGCAATTGACTATGTGGGAGTCCAGCGACATAGCCATTACACTAATTGCTGATCCCTAGTTAGACCTTCCTTTTAGGCAAATTGTTCTTCTGACGACAGATAAAGGAATAAATATGTGCTATTATGAGCTATTTCAGACAGTACAAAAAAAGGTTTTGATTTATTTTTCTCTTGTAAACAAAAGTTTATCATTTATACTTTTTTCCGGTCTCACACACACTATCCACCAATCCACCCTACTTTTTACCAATTACTTTCCCCTCTTACGGTCACTTGTTTCCTCACCAATCCTCTCCACCATCACATCTTTAAGTCTCTCAACCTGTGCCATAAAGTGCAGAAACTCAACACAAATTGAGTGCGGATATACAATGAGTATCTTTTAATGTCTGGCTCAGTGTCACTCAACATTAAATCTTCTATGTTTATCTATTTTTAGTGAAAAGATAAGAGTTTCTTATAGCTGTGTGTGTATGTATTCCATAGTGTGTGTGTGTATGTGAGTGTTTAGATATATATATCTCACACAGTTTTCCAACACAATCATCATTTTTTAGGTTAATTCCTTGTTTTAGCAATTTTAAATAATGCTCCAATAAATATGGTTGTGCAGATGCCTTTTTAATTGAATGCTTTCTTATCCTTTGGATAGATACCAAGAAGTGCGATTGCTGGGTCATATGGAAGTTCTATTTTTAGATTTTTGAGAAATCTCCATATTGTTTTCCAGAGAGGTTGGACTAATTTACATTCCCACCAATAGTGTGAAATAATTCCTTTTTCACCACAGCTTTGCCAACACTTACTGTTCTTTACTTTTTTAATCCTAGCCTGTCTAATGGAGATTAAATGATATCTCATTGTAGTTTTAATTTTTATTTCCCTTATGATTAAAGACTTTGGATATTTAAAATTTTTCATTTATTTCTTTGCAAATAAAGAAATACACATATATATTTTACTGGTTTTTATGTTCAATAATCTTGCTAAACTCACTTATTTGCTTGAGTAGGTTTTTTTTTCAGTTTCTTTAGAATTTTTCAGTGCTGGAAGCAGGGCAGCAGTAAGACATGGGAGTGAACGCCATTTATTTATTTGCTACCATGAAGGACTCCTCCAAAAAAACTGTTACGAACATGTGTGTACAAAGTGTTTTGTGGATATGTGTTTTAATGTTTTAATTTCTCTTTGAGAAATTCGTAGGTGTGGTATGCTGGAATCACATGGTAAGTGTTTAATTTTTGAAGAAATGAACTTCCAAACTACTTTCCAAAGTGATTGCAACAGTTTACATACCCGCCTGTAGATTAGGAGCATTTCAGCTGTTCCACATGCTTATTGATTCTCAGTATGCTCAGTCTTTTAAATTTATCCTATTAGTGGATGTGTGGTGGTAACTCATGGTAGTTTTGTTTGCATTTCCATAGTGATTAATGCTCTAGGCATTTTTTAATGTGTTTATTTGGTGATGTATCTATTCAATCTCATTAAAAAAAATGATTTCTTTATCGATTTTCTTTTGCCAGCGGGTTCATGCACTTGCAGGAGAGAGACAAAGAAAAGGGAAAGTGAGAAATCACTCCCCTGGGAGGAAGGTCACACTGCAGCCCCTTCTCTTCCATTCTCCTCTTGGGATTTTGTGCATGCTGGTACAGGTGACTTGCATGTTTTTCAGGCTGCTGGGTCTGGGACTCAAATAGCTGAAGTGGCCATGAGGGATCTAGTGCCATAACCCCCACACCACCTGCTAGCCTCTTTCACTTATTTTTAACATTGGGTGGTTGTCCTAATATAAAATTGTAAGAATTTGTTTTTTGGTGTAGTCTATATACTAAATCCTTTGTTGGATATTTGTTTTTGCCAATGTTTTATCTCAGTTGATAACTTGCCTTTTGGTTTTCATAAATGTCCCTTGAAGCACATTAAAATTTTGATGAAATCAAATTTTTTTTTGTATTATGTTTAAGAAATTTTTGCCAAACCCCATTTTACTAAGACTTTCTCTTAAGTTTTCTTCTATGAGTTTTATCATTTTAGTTTTTAGGTATGGAATCCATATTGAGATCATTTTTATATATGTTGATAGGTAAAAACACTAATTTCTTTAAAACAAAAACTTTATTCATTTCATCCAAAAAAATTAGCAAAATTTGAATTGCAATGCTACAGTTTAGCAAAAGATTATAAACATTTTGCACTTTAGTTAGACCTTTCTTTCTTTCTTTTTTTTTTTGGAGAGGTTTTTGTTATAGGGCATGTGCGCTCTCCAGAAAGACAGAGAGAGACAGAAAGCGAGAAATCACCCCCCAGCGGGGATGACCACGCCGCAGTCCCTTCTCCTACTTTCTCCTCTTGGGATCTTGGGCATGCACGCACACGCACCTGGCATGAGTTTAAGCCACCTGGTCGGGGACTTGAACCGCAATTGACTATGTGGGAGTCCAGCGACATAGCCATTACACTAATTGCTGATCCCTAGTTAGACCTTCCTTTTAGGCAAATTGTTCTTCTGACGACAGATAAAGGAATAAATATGTGCTATTATGAGCTATTTCAGACAGTACAAAAAAAGGTTTTGATTTATTTTTCTCTTGTAAACAAAAGTTTATCATTTATACTTTTTTCCGGTCTCACACACACTATCCACCAATCCACCCTACTTTTTACCAATTACTTTCCCCTCTTACGGTCACTTGTTTCCTCACCAATCCTCTCCACCATCACATCTTTAAGTCTCTCAACCTGTGCCATAAAGTGCAGAAACTCAACACAAATTGAGTGCGGATATACAATGAGTATCTTTTAATGTCTGGCTCAGTGTCACTCAACATTAAATCTTCTATGTTTATCTATTTTTAGTGAAAAGATAAGAGTTTCTTATAGCTGTGTGTGTATGTATTCCATAGTGTGTGTGTGTATGTGAGTGTTTAGATATATATATCTCACACAGTTTTCCAACACAATCATCATTTTTTAGGTTAATTCCTTGTTTTAGCAATTTTAAATAATGCTCCAATAAATATGGTTGTGCAGATGCCTTTTTAATTGAATGCTTTCTTATCCTTTGGATAGATACCAAGAAGTGCGATTGCTGGGTCATATGGAAGTTCTATTTTTAGATTTTTGAGAAATCTCCATATTGTTTTCCAGAGAGGTTGGACTAATTTACATTCCCACCAATAGTGTGAAATAATTCCTTTTTCACCACAGCTTTGCCAACACTTACTGTTCTTTACTTTTTTAATCCTAGCCTGTCTAATGGAGATTAAATGATATCTCATTGTAGTTTTAATTTTTATTTCCCTTATGATTAAAGACTTTGGATATTTAAAATTTTTCATTTATTTCTTTGCAAATAAAGAAATACACATATATATTTTACTGGTTTTTATGTTCAATAATCTTGCTAAACTCACTTATTTGCTTGAGTAGGTTTTTTTTTCAGTTTCTTTAGAATTTTTCACATAAATGATTATGCCATCTACAAGTAAAAATAGTTGTATTTCTTCCTTTCCAATCTGAAAGTGCTTTTTTCTTTTCCCTGTCTGATTATAATGGTTAGATCTTCCAGTATAATATTGAATAGAAATGTTAAAAGCAGGTATTTTTTCTTTATTTCTGCTAGTAGGGGAAAAGCAGTTCGTCTTTTGCCATTACATATGATGTTAGTGTTAGGTTTTTATGTAGAAGCCCTTTATCAGGCTGAAACACTTCCCTTTTATCCCTAACTTTCTGAGACTTTTTATCATTAATGGATGCTGACAGTTGTCAAATGCTTTTTCTGCATCTGCCTAGATGATAAGATGGTTTTCCTTTTTATTGCATTAATATGATGAATCACATTAATTTTATAATATTGGAGTTAATGTTTAGAATATTAAATCAATCTTGCTGGGATGAACCCCACTTGGTCATGATGTATTATCTTTTTTATATATTGTGTTTGTTTTGCTAATTTTTTTTAAGTTTATTTCTTTCTTTTGTCTGAGAAAGACAGACAGACAGAGAGAGAGAGAGGCTTTAGGAAGGTCCTCACCCTTGATCTCGCCCCTGTCTCGGCTGCCCCGCATAACAGGCACAGTTTATTCTTATGTCAGGACCAACTTGGTATAGGAACTCAGAACCCTTCCCAGTTGCATTACCTCTGTACCACTGCCTATTTTGCTAAAAATTTGGTAAGATTTTTTGCATGTCGATTATGGAGGGATATTTGTTTTTAGTTCTCTTTTATTGTAACACCTTTGTCTGGTTTTGGTACCAGGTGATGCTGAGTTTATTGACTGAATTGGGAAGCGTTCCATCCTCTTCAGTTTTCTGGATGAGTGTATAAAGAATCAATACCATTTCAACCTTAAATATTCTGGAGGATTGAAATATTCTGGAGGGAAAGTTTTAACTACAAATTGAATTTCTGTGACAGATAAAGGACTATCCATGTTATCTAATTCTTTTTGTGTGAGCTTTCTCAAGGAATTTGTCCATTTTATTTAAGTTGTTAAATTTATTGGCACAATATCCATAATAGTCTCATTACCCTTTTATTGTCTGTGAAGTCTGTAGTGACATCACTGGTGTCATTCCTATTATTTAAAAAATGATTTAGTAATTTATTTCTATGAGAGAGAAATAGAAGAAAGAGATACAAGAGATACAGACGGAGAATGAGAGAAAGGTATCATCCCTAATAGAGACCTGATACCACAGTCTACCGTGAGTCAGCCAGTCCAGATCATGGTCACATACCTGACTGGGATATTCAAGGAGGTCTCCAGATGGGAACTGGCAATCTTCCTTTGTGTTCTGCCTCACAGAGTGTTGCATTTTACCGTTGCTTCTCCTTCCAGCCCTTCACTCCCAGTATTCTAATTTGTATTTTCTCTCTCTCTTTTAATGATCAGTCTGACTACAAGATTATTTGTTTTATTGATCTCAAAGAACCAGCTCATGTTTTTATTGATTTTTCTCTGATTTCTGTTTCATTGACCTCTGCTCTGATCTTTTATTATTTCTATTGTTCTGTTTATTTTGGGTTTAATTGACACTTCTCTTTCCAGTTTCATAAGGTAGAAGCTTTGTCCATTGGTTTGGGACTTTCTTCTTTTCTCATATAAGCATTTGGTATGATAAAATTTCTTATAGTCTTGAAGTAGCAATTCTGCAAAAAAAATTCACCTTTCAAGTTTTAATGCCTTTCTTTTGCTATTTTCCACTTATTTTTCCAAATTACAATCTGGATGTATTTAAAAAATACCTCAGTCTTTTTTTTTTTTTTCCGAGAGTGAGAAGCAGAAGCAAAGAGATAAGTACTGAGACAGTTATGTAAGACCACTTTTTAGAGGATAAATTTAGCTTATAAGAAAGGCTATTCTTTCAGAGAAAATGCCATGAGTTGCTGGATTCGCATGAAATATGCATTTAAGTAGATTTATATTGGAAATAGTTCAAATGGCCACAGTACAACTAGAAATTGCAACTGAGCTCAAGTACTCAAGCTTACGTTTGTTTATTGCTTTGTAGTTTTCCAATTTATCCCATTTGTTCTGTCCTTGGGAAATACATAGGGTAGCTGTATTATTGGCTACCTATTATTTTAGTTTTGAAAAGAATATAGTAGCTTAAAGACATTAGTGATTTGTCCAAGTTCACATAGCTTCTCAGTGATAGAGCTGGAACTCGGGTTCTTGGGGTCCAAACCTTATTTTTCTTTATTTCTTTATTTATTTGCTCTATCCTAGTGCTTCTCCAAACAAGGTCTCCTATCAACAGCATAAGTGTCACCTGGGAACTTATTTGAGGCTCACATTCTTCCTCCCCTAAGTCCTGCTGCATCCGCGCACTTGGCGAGTAGTCTGTGGTTTAGACATCTTCCCAGCCCTGTGTGATTCTGCTGCACACTCAAATTTGAGAACTCTTCCACACCTTGGTTCTTAGTCATGACAGAAAAGGGAGGTCACATGGATACTGTGCCCTGCCAGCCAGAGTGGTGGGATTGTCAAAGCTTCCCAGGTGATTCTAACATGCAGCCAGGGCTAACCACTGATCTTCACCACGGTGCTACTGTGAATGTGACTCAAATCATTTCTGGATTCATGTCATTGTGTTCCAACAAGTGTCTTTCTCTCCAGGTCATAACAATCAATGCCTGCTATCGAAGTGATGAACTGAATTCAAAGCGAGGAGCACAAAGCATCTTGGAAGAAGAAAAGGGTAGCAAGAACTGGCTTACGGTGTCCAGTTTTAGTCAGATAAGTATGTAACAGTCTGAAGTCTTGGATCCAAAAGGCTCTGGTAGAGCACTCCCAGGGTATGATCTTTAGATCATCGGTGGTCCTTGCTGTTCTTTCTAGTGGGATGAAAAGGAAAGAGGAGGTAGCAACACTCTCTTAGGAAAATAACTCTTTTCTGTTCTTAGTTGTGTTTTGTTTTGTTTCAGAGATTTTTCTATAGAGCATGTGTACTTCCTGGAGAGACAGAGAGACTGAAAGTGAGAAATCACTCCTCTAGGTGGGATGGCCACGCTGCAAACCCTTCTCCTTTTGGGATTTTGGGTATGCATGCACATGTGTCCAGTGTCAGTTCTAAGCTGCAGGGTCCAGGACTTGAATCGTGTGGGAGTCCAGCAACATAACTGCTATGCCATCTGCTGGTCCTGTCTGTTCTTACTTTTCATGGAAAAGAAAAATATTTCATCCTTTCAAAGAAATAGACATTAGAATTCAGAAAAGAAAAATTAAGTGTCAAAAGTCTTTTATATTCAAAGCTGGTGACTTAATTCTAAGTGTTTTCCCCAGAGAGTGTTCATTTGTCTTGTTTCTGAGGATGGGGGTTCTCTAATTTATATTTCTTAAGTTTCATGTGATATTACTATGGACCCTGAGCAGAATTCGGTGGGTCGAGTTGTGGCTAGCTACTTACTGCTGTGCACATAGTGTGTTCACCCCTTGGGCAAGTGTCCCGTAAGCTGAGTATGCTGTTTGTCAAGGAGGGAGACAGAGGCAGGCATGGATGTGAGATAACCCTGGGCAGCTAAGAAGAGGGCAGATCATGACGGAAGGAGAGAACGATCTCTGCTCTTTGAACTTCTTGCATTAGATAAGAGCCCTTTAACAGCTTTTGAACAGAAAGGATTATGTAGTTAAAGAGTCATAAGGACTTTAAATTATTTAGAACACTATGGGTAAGGTAAAAACAGACATTATAGGAAACCAGCTGTTAGCGTAATGGCTATGTCGCTGAACGCCCATGTAGTCGACCATGGTCCGAGTCCTGGACCCAGTGGTTTAAACTCACGCCGGGTGCGTGTGCATGCGTGCCCAAGATCCCAAGAGGAGAATGGAGGAAAAGGGATTGCGGTGTGGCCATCCCCCTGGGGGTGATTACTCACTTTCTATCTCTCTCTGTTTCCCTCTCTTTCGCACGTGCCCTATAGCGAAAACCTCTAAAAAACAAAAACAAAAACAGACATTATACTGAAATGTATGCTGTCATGCTTCTTGAAAATCCTGCTTGCTCTTATGGTCAGTGATTCTCAAGGGGTGATTTTGCTCATCCTCTGAGCCCACCTTTTAACCCAGCAGACATTTGTCAGTGTCCGGAGACATTTTTGCTTGTCACAACTAAGAGAGTTAGTGTTCTTGGCACTGAATAAGTAGAGGCTTGGATGCCACTAACATTCTATAATGTGTGGGGCAGCCTTCTATGACAAGTAATTATCCAGCCAAATTATCAATCCTGAGTGAGATATCCTGATTTATGTTAAAGAAAAATACTCAACTGTCTGTTAAATCACTGACAATCAACTTGACTCAGCTTAAACAGACATTAGAAATTAAGTTATTCAGAATTCCCCTCATCATTTATAAATATGGTTCCAGAGCTTAATTTTTTTGCCTTAAATCATACAGTGCCCTGGGGCACATAAATTTCAATAAATCAAATCCCACTTACAGACCTGATTCTAGAGCCAAACATAAATACATTTATCTTATTTATAAATGCCATGAGTCTTTATTATGTAACATTTATAGTTTACCAATTTACCCTACGCGTTCCATCCTGGGAAGTACGTAGGGCAGCCATATTATTGGCTACAGGTATTTCAGTGATGGGGCTCAGAGACATGAAGGGATTTGCACATGGCTTCTCACTGGCAGAGACAGAATCCCAACACAAGTTCTTTGGATGCAAGCAGATAGCGATCCATAGTACTACGTATACATTTTTAATAAATATGTGTAGGTATCACCCATGTTAGATATATGTTATATATTATTCTTACTTAAGTTACTTAGACTCTTCCCAGTGAATTTCAAACAAGGCAAGATGCATGTGACAGGAGGGTTCTGGGTAAGAAACTTATTAAGCCAGACAATCAGAATTACAGATAAGTCTAGGGAAATAGACTGACCAAAGTCCAGTTAATCAGAGTGTGAACGAAGCCTGGTGTCTTCCTTGAATCACATCTGAGTTGAGATGCTTATTTTTCAAACATGTGCAAATTAAGAATTACCTGAAAAGGGCTAACGAGGTGGCCTGGAGATTAAGTGACTAAATTCCACATGGTCCACAGCACAATTCAAGTTCTGGACCCAGTGGAAAACATGCCAGGCATGTGCGTGTGCCCCAAATCCTGAGAGGAGAATAGAATGAAGGAGAAATTATGGATTGGTCATCCTTCCTGGGAGCAGTGATTTCTCACTTTCGCTTTCTCCCTGGTGAGTACACATGCCCTATGGCAGATTAAAAACAAAAAGGAATTATTTGAAAAAAAAAACTAAACAAATGAAAGTTTGAAGGTAGGTCCTATCAGGTATCTGTTTAAACACAAAATAAAAAGTTCTGAGAAAGTAAACTATGAAAGGAAAACGTATATATTTAGCTTTTCTTATGTTTAATTTTAATTATTATACTAAACTATTATTAAAAACATTTATCATAATTTTGTGATATTCTAATATTACAACAATATCATATATAAAATTTTATGATTTTTTTCAATAGTTTTTTTTTTTTTTTTTTTGAGAGAGTTTTCCTATAGGATGTGTGTGCTTGCTGGAGAGACAGAAGGAGACAGAGAAATAGAAAGTGAGAAATCACCCCCCAGGGAAGATGGCCATTCCACAATCCCTTCTCCTCCATTCTACTCTCAGGATTTGGGGCATGCATGTACACATGCCCGGCATGAGTTTCAAGTTGCCACGTCTGGGACTTGAACTGTTATCAGCCATTTGGGAGTCTAGCAACATAACCATTATGCCATCTGCTGGTCCCAATAGTTTATTTTCTTTTAATACTTGTTTACTTATTTTCTCCAGTGCAAAATCATTACAGAAAAAAAAAAAAACTGTGTCCCCTACCTTTAATTAGGATTCTTAATAAACATTGTTTTCAGAATTAATCCATACAAGTATTAGTTATTATACACCTATTTTATACTGTAAGTATGTAGATACTAGGTATAAAAGACAATATGATACTCACCTTTTTAAGAGAAGGCTAATATTAGACATGTTTGATAGCATTGTTTTCTTTCTTTTCTTTTTCTGTCTTTTCTTTTTCTCTTTCTTTTTCTTTTTTTTTAAGGTTTTTGCTGTAAGACATGTGCCCATGATGGAGAAAAAGATACAGAGTGAAAAAGTGAGAGGGAAAGTGGGAAATCACCTCCTGGGAAAATGGTCATGTTCCAATCCCTTCTCATTCCATTCTTTTCTCGGGATTTTGAGCATGCATATACACTCACCTGGCTTGATTTCCAAACTGTTGGGTCTGGGCCTGGAACTGCTCTTAGTCCTGTGGGAATCCACTTCCCTAACTACTCTGACACATGTTGGCCCCCTTTCTATCTTTTTTATTGTTGTTTTCAAGTAGCCAAATGATATGTTTGATGTGTCACTAAGGAAGGATTCCTAACAATTTGGAACTACATTGCACATTTTCACATAGTTTAAACAAAGAATGGATTATAGGGTGTAGGAGAAGGTGAATGTAAAAAAATTACTAAAATGGTTTTATATAAGGAACACAGATTATTTAATTTTTGATTTAGAGAAGTGTAGTTGTTATAAGTGTAAAAGTAATGATAGAAGGATACAAATAGTATATATAGCTTTCAATAACTTGGAAAAGAGAAATGAGGTGAAACTTGCTAAAAAAGAGAAACTATATCCTCATTTAAATGACGGTATTATCTTTAGAGTTTTCAATTCGAGAACTGTTTTTGAATATAACACATTTCTATGTATTTTCTGCCTTTCTTCTTCTTCTTCTTTTTTTTTTTAATAAGGTCTAGAACCATATATATATCAGAAAGTGAAAACTAAAGAGATTGAGCAACATGCCATGCAAGTCAGTGACTACCTCAAGCAGCCTCAAGAGGTAAAGATATTTGGTAGATTAAAAAAATTGCCATTTAAGAAATTTTAACTTTCTTTTGACAAATAATAATTATATATATTTATAGTAGGCAGTGTGATACTTTGATATATGTATATCTTGTGGAATGATCAAATAAAGCTAATTAGTATATACATCACTGCAAAAATTTATCACTTCTTTGTGGTGAGAAAATTTTAAATCCTGATAGTTTTTTTTTTTTAACACTGTATTGACTGTGTTCAATTTACCTTTGTGTCTCTTAATTGACTTCTTTTTTTATCATTGTTAAACTTCGTTTTTATTTTGTTTTGGATTTTGTTTTTTAGTTTTTGCTATATGATTTGTGTACTCACCAGAGAGATACAGAGAGAGAGAGATGTTGTTCTTTTTTATGTAGTTTACCTGTTCACCCAATAATTTATCCTGAGTATGTTTAGAATTAGGAAGAAAGAATTCTGGAATTTTGAAACCTTACCTGTTTTCAAATATATAAAAGTCGTTAAGGGAAAGAAAAGTAAACTATCTTCAATACACTTTTAAAAGGTAGATCTAAAATCAACCTATAGAAGCTACTGGAAAACAGATTTCAGCCCAATCTGAGGAGAAATTTTTAGCCATTGGAGATTTCAGAGAATGGAACAGTTTATTTCTGAAAGCAGTGAGTTTCCTTGCTAGTGTGGTTGGTCACATAAAGTCTGAACAAATGTCTTTGTAGCCCTGATGTAGGGGACACAAACATTACAGTGTAAAGAACCCTCAGTGTTTCTCCAGTGCTGAGACTCTCTGATTTGTAGTCTGTTTTTCTTGCTATTTATAAATATATGCCTTGCTTTAGTGCCATCTGCCATGTGACCTAGCTAGAGTAACCCAAGAAACATAATTTTAGGTTTGATTTGAATATAGTCTGTTTAACCTTGAGAACTTATAAGCATCACCTGTATCAACATAACCTCAGATGTTCTTGTAAACATAGAATCTGAGAAAGATTTTGAAAGTTAAAATGTCAGATTACTTGATGGGAATTAGAGGAAGGGACCTGTGTTCACACCTTGGCTCTACCACTTCATCCATTTCAAAACGTTGTACATTAATTAACCTATGAGCATCATCAGCCATATCTCTCAAATGAGTCAAATAACATGCTTATGACATAATTGATAGCATATGAGAAAAATGACATTTGTGAAAATGCCTGGAGTAATACCAGAAGTGAACTAGTTCTCCAAAAATATTCATTGAATTTAAATAGGAAGTATAATGAGGTTAATTCAGGGTAATGTTATTTATGTAGTAGTCATCAGTGCTAGCCAGTGGAATGGTGGTTAAGACGGATCTCACACGGCCGACAACATGGTTTGAGTTCTGGACCCAGTGGCTTGAAACACATATCAGGAGCGTGTGTGTGTGCATGCTCAAAATCTCTAGAGAAGAATGGAGGAGAAAGGATTGTGGCATGGCCATCTTTTCTGTGGGACACTTTCTCAGTTTCCCCCTCTTTTTCCCTGTCTCTCTCTGGCGAGTACATACACTCTATAGCAAATTAAGAAAAAGAAAATAATCATCATCACCTGGAGCGATAATCTACTGATGATAGGACATAGTAATGTCACAATCAATATTGCCTGTCAGCATGGACCTTTATTCCATTTTTCATATTTTTGACTGATTTTGTATGTTCGGTCCTATTTCTGTAAAATCTTTTACATATTACATTTTCCTCTTTGATGTCTCCATAAAAGTAATTTTATCCTGTTAAAGTCCATCAATACATCAACTCACTCTGGTATTGTACTAATATATGCAATCTTTCCTGCTTGGGTTTAGTAAGTTTATTAAAAGAGAAATATTGAGCTAGAAGAAGGAAAAAGAAATATCGTCCAAGGAGTGTATTTTGTAGACGTGTTACTGGAAGCTAGGGCTTGGGACTACGTTGTGTGCACATGTAACAGCCTTTCCCTTCTGCTCAGGATATGAGTGAATATGCTTTGTGGAATTCACGGAACACTAACCTGAAGAGAAATTCTCTGTGAGTATTTATAACTATTTCTCATCAAAAATCTTTGATTTCTATTTCTTTAACTTGATTAGAAAGAAAGGGTTAATTTGATCAGAAAAGGAGATTTTAAAAATGCATCTAATGATTATGGTCTCATTCTTTGTTAGCAAGAATGAGAATAATTTATTCTCCAAGTTTTCCTGTTTCTGGCAAAAAGGTCTTACCTGAGTGCCTTTTGAGAATCTAATGATGGGGTCCGCAAGCAGCGTGGTGGCTAGGGTGCTGGATTCCCATATGGCCGACTGTGGTTTGAGTCCTGGACCTAGTGGCTTGCTTTCTCACTTTCCCTCTCTCTCTCTCGCTGTGTCCTTCTCTGGGCAAGTTAAAATAAATAAATAATTAAATAAATAAAGTTAAATAAAATAATTCTTTACAAAAGGAATATAATGAAAGATACTCCCACTGCAAAGTAAACAATTGTCTTTTCAGTCCCCTAAACCCACAAATGGAATAATGATTATCATATCTTTTAATATATTGGGTTGCTAGAAAAATCATGATGCATTTTTGCATAGAAAAACATAGAAAAATGTGTCCTGACTTTTCCAATAACCCATTAGATAAGATTGTGAAATGGCATTAGAGAAGTGGAAATAAATGGGGATTTTTAAAAAAAAAAAAAAAAAAAAAAAGACTCAGGCTGAAGACTTGATGATGTTTATTCTTTAGTTTTAAAAATAAACATTTTCTAGTATTTTCCTTTTAGTTTATGAAGTTGACCTTTTTGAAATTTTGGTTTCCAGAAACAATTTAATTGTCAAAACAGTAACTCTGGGAAGCATTGAGACAGGGAGGAAGAGATAAAATGAAGAGAAAGAGCATTTAAAAACTCATGTGGCTATAGACTTGAGTATCCTCCTGGAATTTTATTTATGCAAAGAAAATAAAATTAGAAAACTTAGCAAGCAAAATTATTATATTTGTTTCTAGTGCTTTCTGGACTTTCCTAGGTACAGCGTCAAATTTACTGTCCATACAACTGTAAAAAATTAATTAAGACCATCTACTCTAGAGAAAGACCAATTGATACCAAGCAGGTAGAAGGTGACTTTCAGTTTGCAGTTAGCTGTCTTCAAGATGGCCTTCCTCTGGAGCTCCCATCATGGTCTCTGTGCAGGCCTGCCTCCAGACTTAAAGGGCACATGACTTTCTTTTCTCCCAAAAGTTCAGTAGTTTGTGCTCATGCAGAGTAGTGGGTTATTGCAGCATGAAATTAAACAATAATTGTAATTGTACTTTCTTCCCTAAGGACTGTAAATACTGGAGATATTCTTTGAATGCATTTATTTAGACTTGCCCATGGCCACTTGTGCACTTGAGCAGGGCAAGTAACAATTTAAAGAGAGCTAATTTCAGCCTGTGAACATTTAGAGGCTACGTGGGCTAATGAAACTGATTTGTAGGCTTGTCCAGGGACATTCAGAGACTCGTTTGTAGGCATCTGCTTTGGATAGTTCAGGAACCCTTTAGTTTAATTGATCCAGAACAACACAAACACAGTTAAATCTTATATATGTTATGTGATTATGTAGCTAATTAAAAAAAGAAAGAAAACTAGACTACTGCTTTTCAATTAGCTTAGGGCATACACGGTAAATGACCTCCATGCATATCTGTTGCTTATTTTTCTGTTAAAATAACTATAGTACTGTCAGCTTCACTATTGTTAAAGATAGGGATCAGATGGGACTGATATGTACTGTGTGCTGTTGCTCTTTCACATACTTTTTCCCTTCCTTTGATCATTGAAAGATTTAAAGCAACATTATCTAAACAACTTAATGTTTTCCAACAGGTCGAGAAGTTCAAGTGGAGTTGACAGTAAGTTTTATTTCTAAATGTTTTATTTTTATTTTTTCCATCTTTTCCGAAGTGAGTTCATTGTCCTGCTGAGATTTTTATAGTTATAGTTTTTATCTACTATGGAAAGTAGGAAGTTCAGTAAAAAAGTAGAAAGTTTGGGTCAGCAGGTGGTATGGTGATTAAGGCGATAGATTCCCACATGGTCTACCATGGTTGGAGTCCTAGAACCAGAGGCTTGAAAATCATGGCAGGCATATGAGCGTGTGTGCCCAGGATCCTGAATGGAGAATGGAGGAGAAAGGATTACATGTGGCCCTTACCCCTTAGGGGTGATTTCTCACTTTCCCTTTCTTTCTGTCTCTCTCCAGCAAGTTCATATGTGCTATGGCAAAACCCTTTAAAAAAAAATAAAAGGGAGAAAGTTCAATGTCTTTCTCCAAACAAGTCAGGACTGATGTCTCATTTAAAATTCTGAGTTATCCGTTTTATTTTTGTCATTATTTGTTTGTTTGAAGTTTATGTATTTCTTCTATGAGTGAGACAGACAGAAAAAGAGAGAGACCCAGAGAGCTAGCATTCCCTATTGGCTCTTGACATTGGGATTCACCCCGTCTCTAGCCGGCCCCCAATCGTGGGCACACATGTGCCTGATGTGTTCAGGAAAGTCTCCGTATTTGAACTAGGAGCCTTCTCTTATGGGATTGCTTCACGAGGGTCACATTTTACTGCTGAGCCCCTGACTGGACCCAAGAATCTGTTTTTGACTATGATGTTCTGGTGTATTCTGTGATGGAAATTTAACCATGAGTTCATTTGACTCTTAAACAACTCTTACCATTTTATATGTTAACTGTCACTTTTTCACATATTGCTCAGTAAGAATCATTCACGAGAGTGTTTGTGGATGTCTTTTCATGTATAGTTTTAGTAGGACTCTTTGCCCCGAATGGGGCCGTTATGTAGCTGGAGACTTCATGTTTTGATTTCTGCTTTTTTAGTTTTTAGAATAGTGTCTGACACATTGTAGGTGGTCGTAAATGTGGTTGAATTTATATGAACAAAGTCTCACAGCTTTGTAAGTGGGGAAATCAGGATTGAGACTCAGCTTTGTCAAACTCAGATGTACATTGTCTTTTAAGTATTTCCCTGTTTCTCAATGAAGGTCTTACCTTCCATGTGGAATTATATGTTCCATAAGCCTTTGAATATACGTCTGTTATATTACTTAGCAAATTGTATTGTGATTATAGTTGCATGGCTTTCTCTCCAAGTGTATTATATTGACTTTTCTCTAGGGTGAGAACCACCTCTTAAATCTGTCATATCTAACTTGGCCCATAGTAAGAGCTGCATACTTTTACTTTTTTGATTGCTGAATGAATTCCATAATGAAGAGTCTTTTCTGCTGACCTCACTTGTTACAAAGCACCCCCAATGGAAGTGATGCTTGTTCCTTTATTCAGCAATAAGAAGCCAGAGGGATCTGTGAAATTGGGCTCATTATGCTGCTTACTCGACTAGGTATAAGGCAGTTGCCACCATGAGACTAAAGTTCTCAACTTTAATTTTGATTTTATGAAATGGCAAAACTGTTACAAAGGATTTCTCTAGAGTCTTGTAATTTAGGACTTGTGGAGAGAGAAGAGAATGAGTTAAACTGGGAGGTGTTCCCAACACATAGTCCTGTGTAACCAAACAAACCCCTTGGTGCCATTTTATTCACCCCTCCTTTCTCTCTGGTATATACTTCTGGATGTGTTTTTATCATTTTGTTGCTATTTTAGGTCAGTGAAGTAGTTTGCTAATAACTTAGTATTAATAATGTCTTTCCACGGGTACTGTGTCTTGGTAGGGAGCTCAGAGAATCATGCTTCTGAGATGTCATGAAGTGTGATGGGCAGCTGAGTGCCTTCTGCAACCCAGAGGTGTAATTGGTTCAGAGGAAATACATCTTTGAGGCTAATATTACCTGTCTTTCTTCAATTCCCTACATAAATATGTTTGGAGATATTACACTGATGATTGGAAGCTGTCAGGATACCAGCACAATCATGTGGTTAAAGGATATTAGCCAAGCTTTTCCGAATACTGAGAAGCCATTCTGATTAACCTGTTCAGTAATAACTTTGAAGGCAATATATTCAT
Organism: Tupaia belangeri chinensis; assembly: GCF_000334495.1. Lineage (NCBI taxonomy): Eukaryota > Metazoa > Chordata > Mammalia > Scandentia > Tupaiidae > Tupaia > Tupaia belangeri. The sequence continues at coordinate 702,434 of NW_006159952.1, forward strand.
AAGCATGTATTTGTCTTTGGCCAAGTAATTAAAATGCCAATCTTCTCTATAATTTCAGAGATCTCCGCCTCCTTAAAAAGCCCTCAAGAGGCTCACCATCATTATTCAGGTAGGATGCATATGCACATGGACACGTCAGTTGAGCTAACTGTCTGTGATTCTGCATTCGTAAACAGAGATGTTGATGAATTCCGTATTCCAGACATGGCTTCCCATGTGAAAAGTTGTTCACTGTGATGAGAACCCTGATTCCTTACCTTGCCATTGACATAGGTAAACAAATTATTAGAATTTAAGGGAATTTGGATTAAAAAAATTTATATTGGCAAATTCCAAATTTTGAAGGAGAGGGCCTTGAGATTTAAAATTTTCTACCAGCTCCAAGCCAGCTCTAAGCAGGATATCTCAATGTTTTGACTGGGAAAAAGGCAGACCTGAAAGTAGTGCTTTGAGGAAAGGTTTCTGTACCCTCTCTGCACCCTCAGTGAACATAACCACCATGTGAATGCCAACCTCACAAAGTTCAATAAAGATGCCTTACGAAGATGTTATTAAACAAGGATGTCAAGGGTCTTGACTCTCTCAAGCAACATCACTTCACAGTGCTTCAGTTGTCCCTCTTTCAGAGTGGGGATAATTGTACTCGCCCTTCCTGAGGAACGGTCTGTTAAAGGCCTTAGTTGAGAATTAAGAGGAAAACTCATTGAAATGTAGAGCAATATAAAAACCAGCTGGGTTTGGGCCATTGGGTGGTTGCTTAGGGCATTGCACTCAGTCTTGGGTAAGATCGTACATGGACAAGCTTTTTACACAACAAAAATTCTGTACATGAGTAAGAGCTTATTGGTATTATAATTACCGATATTATTATTATATCAAGGTCATTTTTTCAGGGTGCAATAGTAGACTTCCTTATCCTGAATTCCTCTCCGTAGTGAATAGTATTTCAGCGGATCCTAGACTCTTCATTCCAGGCTCTTATAGCTGGGTCTTTCAGCTCAACAGTAATCTATTATTTTGACTCCAGCCATCAACTGAAGTAAGTCTGTGGTAGGGAATACTCTAACTCACATTGCCTCTGATCTGTTAGGATATGGATTTTAATAGGAAAATGCAGATCACGTCCTTTTCATTAAAATTAGTCTGCAGTTCTCTCCAAGATAACATGTTGAACTATGCAAAGTCAACAGTAGATGTCCCCACAGTCCACTGTGCACTGGATTTTCTTTGGAAAAGAAAAACCAGAGAATAAAGACCATAGAGTAAAATGTCATTTAACAGAAAGTTCCACATATGTATGTGTTAGTATATGATTTGGTATTCAGGGAGTGGAGGTGATAGCCCTACCTCAGGCCGTGTTATAGAATCTCATATAAAATATTGTAAAGACTGGATTATCTTTCTTGTTTAGGCATAGTTTATTTTTACAACTGTATTATAAATATTATTTCTGATCATAGCAAATGTGAGGAGTATTGCAATGAAATCTTTTAGTATTAATATGAATATACTGATGTGGAAAGACTTTCTGTAAATTCAGTTCACTGATGCATACTTAAAATAGTAAATCTGTTTTTGTTTACAGCCATTGAAAGGAATAATTTAATGAGGCTTTCTCAGACCATACCATTTACACCAATCCAACTGTTTGGTGAGTGGAATTTCTACCTTCTCAAGGCTATGCCAAGACAGAGGCATAACATCTGAATAAATCTAAGGGGGAAACACATTGCATCATTTTAGTTGAGAATTTTTTTTGTAAATAATTGTAACACAGGGAGATTTATTTCCTAAACTGGACACTCATGTTAACGGTTAGTATTTAGGATCAAAATCTAGTACTATGGAGATGAGGTCTGTAATGAGCAGCAGTTGGGAAGAAAGCAATGATGTTGCACCTGGCATTCACTGACTCAGGGCTGGAAGTAAGTAGGAAAGAAAAGAACAAACCAACCATATATAATAACCTCAGAAGAAAGCGATAAATGTCAATATGGTGAAAACCAACAGGCATCTGAAGAGAAATGCTTTGTATATTGGTTTTTATTTGTTTGTTTTGTTGCGTGTACACTAATTGCTCTTATCTCAGACTGCAAATATCATTTTTAAGAGCTGGAGGAGTAAAGGGAAATAAGCCTGTATTAGCCAAGGTTACCAGAGTTTCTCTTTTAGAAGGATAAAGCATAAGCCAATTGCCAGAATAACAAGGGTCCCCACACTGACCTTGATGTTCATTCTCCTTACAGTGTTCATGTGGAGACAGACTAGGTTGGTTTCAGATTATTAATGCAGATGCCCTTCCCTTCACTTGGCTCCCTGGCTAGTTTTGCAGATCAGTAATTCTGCTCTAAATCTTCCAGGGATTTAAAACTCCAAAAACATCTTCGGCACCAAGAATAAATATTTGAAAATAGTTACCAAGCGTTACCTAGATATGTTTATAGGTAAGAAATCAGATGAAAGAGTGGGGGAATAGGTTCCTTTCTTGGTAAACCAGTACAGTGTTCACAAACAAAGCAAAAATATTTCAGGCAAAGCTATAAGGAGAAAATGAAACATAGTCTTGACAGAAGCTTTGTATAGAGAATGCTACTTTAGTTGTGAAGTATTAAACACCCTATTGGTGGTGTCTAGGCTCAGTAAGAATTCTTTCTGTTCCATATCCTAAAAGTAGAAGCTGTGAGGCAGTTATGTAGCATTTTGTGTCTAAAATCCTTCAGTTGGGTTGAATTTGTGTCAGAGTTTCTGGTTCACTTTAGCTCTGAGGGCATACTTATTCTTTACAACAACCTAATGAAATCAACATTATTTCCTCTCCATTTTACTGGTCAGAAAATCAAGTCTTTCGGTAAATCTGTCCAAAGACACAAAGAAGAAGTGAAAGGCTCTGGGATGTCCTTGGAACTTTCTGACTCCAACTAGGTTAAATCATGTATTCTCAAACGAGTAATGTTGCTCCCCCTACAAGGGAGCAGATGCTCCCCTTTTTATGTATAAAGTGCAGACATACATACAGTACATAAGTAGACAGCATATATTTGATATTGGTATGTTATGGGAAGGACAATTTAAAAAGGTCTAATAAAGCTTCTTAGGGGGATGATAACAACACAAGATTAAACTCTCTTTTTAGAATTTCTTGTCTCTGACAAATGAAGCATTTCCTTTCTACTTTGATTTTGTGTTTGTCCAGTTATAGTCTACAGTAAGAACAACTCAGTTTTTATATGTCATCTGCACTTCATCCTGTCTTCCCCTCCCCACTTACTAGACAAATAATAACATAGAAAAATGGTCAGATTCATGTTTTTATTCTTCTCTACTTTTTGCTGATCTCACTTTTCTATGGTCATTTGGGCAACTGAACTGATTCAGAGTTGATAGTTAAGTTACCATCCATGTCACAGACCTGATGAGCTCAATGAACTTCTCACAATCACTTCTTTTTGCAGCGGGAGAAACAGTAACTGTCTATAGGCTAGAGGAGAGCTCCCCCTTGAACCCTGATAAAAACATGTCCTCTTTGAGAGCTGCGATGATCCAGGTGTTGTCCCAAGAGGAGCTGGATGGGGGCCTCCGCAAAGCCATGAGAGTTATCTGCACTTGGTCTGAAGATGATGTTCTCAAGCCAGGACAGGTTTTCATTGTGAAGTCCTTTCTTCCTGAGGTTGTGCAGACGTGGCATAAGATCTTTCAGGAGAGTACTGTGCTTCATCTTTGCCTCAGGGTAAGTCTGAAACTCAGAGACCCAGAGCCCAGATGGACAGAATCAAAGAAAAGAGATTTGGCTACATTTTTATCTAAAGCCATTATCTTCAACTGAAATGGGAGAATATTTGGAGGTGGTGATTTTTGTTATGTAGGGCTATTGCTTTGGGGACAAGGAATGGTAGGAGCTGAATAAGGCTAAAAAAAAAATCACATGTGGGCAGCCTCCTGTAATTCTCTGATCATTAATCATAGGTGTGTGATAGTAAATCAGAATTTTTATTTTTGCTCCCTATTTTGTAGGAAATACAACAACAAAGAGCTGCACAAAAACTGATTTATACCTTCAACCAAGTGAAACCACAGACCATTCCTTACACACCACGGTAAGGAATCCTTGGCCTTCATTTTAAGTATGGATTTCTATCAACTTCTTCTTAGTCCGTTGGTCAGGAAGAATATCAGACCCATCAGATAGTTTCCCATAACCTTAATTTTATGTTCTTCCTTCCATAGTTTTGGAGACTCATGAAAAGAGAATTAGACATCCCAGGGATACCTTAAGTATCATTGAACTTACATGACTAGACAAAGAATTTCAGAAGAGGCCATGACTAACACTTCAATTATGTGAAACAGGCAGATACTGGGTGTAGCTGCTAATGTCCAGGAGCATTATGATAGAAAAACATTTCTATGTTAATCATATTTCTTTTCCCAACATCTTATAGAAATTAGGAACTTCGTAAAAATTAACTCTTGTTCCTTTCACCTGAGTGTGTTCACACACTTACATTCATTTATCAGGACAGATCATAATTTGGTGCCGAAGACTTACAGTAAAGCTTTATTTTTTCATTTACGAGGAACTTTATAGAGAACACCAGAAAAACTGGGTCCAGTACTCATAAAAGAGTTGGAAAGCTTTCTCAAAGAGAAGGGAGGTGGGTAAGCATGATGGGAAAAAAGGGCTTCCCAATCTTTAAATTTCATCCCTTCATAGCAAAGACAAGGACATGTGTATTAAGGCTGTATCAGACAAAAGTTATGTAATCTCCCCTGCTGCCAACTGTTCAGTACGCTAAGTTTCACTTTTGCTGTCTTTTTCCCTCACAGGTTTCTGGAAGTTTTCTTAATATACTGCCATTCAGCCAATCAATGGTTGACCATTGAGAAGTATATGACAGGGGAGTTCCGGAAGTACAATAACAACAATGGTGATGAAATCATCCCCAGCAACACCCTGGAGGAGTTAATGTTGGCTTTCTCTCACTGGACTTATGAGTATACTCGGGGAGAGCTGCTGGTTTTAGATTTACAAGGTAAATCTAATGATGCAGGACTTCGTATAATAAGCATGAAGCAAAATTCAAAGAAATCTTGTAAGAACCAGACTGGGCAATGTACAGAGTTGCTCTGTTTCGCTTGAAAGAAGGAGACATTTATTTCAGAGACATTGTAGTGATGATCATGTGTACCTACTATGTTTTCTGCTACATAGAGAAAAGTGTAGGTGGATGATTAGTTACTTAGTATTTAAAGACATCTAACATTTTTTACTAAATAAGGAATGATTTTTATATTAAATTTTCTAGTTTTATTTCTTTACCTTGGTTTATGTTCACAAAAATGTAGCCATGCATTTATACACATAAAATTTAAATTCTAGGCATTTTTCATGATTTTGAGCTCATTGCTTTAGCAATTTATAATTTAGCTTGCTCTCTTTACTGTGTCCCTTGATATGACAGTTCATGAAAGTATACACTCAGACTGAGCAAGGCTTCGCAGTGCACTCTTATTTAATGGAAACCTTTGATCAGCACATCTCCCCACTATCAACACCTCACATATGACTTATAATCTGGAAGCACAAAACAGAGTATCTCCAGCAGGCTTTCCTTGCAGGGACAGAACAAAATATGTATTAAGGTCAAAGTTTAGTCCTTGGGCTCACTGACTGAGGCTTTGGTTTTAAATAAGGGATTTATCCCAGGAACTTTCATAGAAGTTATCTCATTTAATCCCAGAAGCAGCACCTCAAGGTAGATATTATGGGGAATTTAGGCCCAGAAAGTTTAAATAACTTGCCCAAGGTTGCACAGCTACTTAGGGGAGAGCTACAATGCAGATTTAAACTGGCTTGACCATCCACGTTCTTTTCACTGCACCGTCTTTTATTTCTTTCAGAGTTGCATACCTAGAGTACATAACAATTATATGGTTCCTTTAAACAATATGGTCTCTTTTCTTATCCTTTATGCCCTTCCTAGCTCTCCAGTTCTTGGATTCTATACTGAAAACTAGGTTTAGAGGCTTGGGAAAGTTGAGATAAACAGACAGTCATTGGCCATGACAACAAATGTCCAGAATGCAAAGTCATTTGATTGAAATTTGTGTCATGTGCTCAAGGATGTATACACACTTTTTAAACTACATATAAATACTTTTGTTTGATATTTCTGCTGCTCAGAGAATTGAATTATATTCATAACCTTCAATGCAATATTTTAGGAAGCAATATAAACAAAGTTAAAACAATCAAGATGATTCAGCTTTTAAACCAGCAAATACTTGATCCATATAAACCCAGAGTGTTAATGCCTGAGGCATCTGTTTTTGTAGCTCAAGTTGGGAAGAGGTTGATTATTTTCATCTGTGCTTGACTGTGCTTTGAGCTTTGGGTGGAGTTGTTTAAAAAAACTGAAACAGAAACAAACAAACAGAAAAACAACCAAAGAAAAATGTTAAGGAATTAATGATGACTCTTCAGTGTGTTTTGTATTCCACTTGAATAGGTTTTTGTTTAATGATGTTTATGTTTGGGGATTTTTATGTCTCTTAGTAATCCAAAGTGACATTAAACAGAACAAAACTGCATCGATAGTCTTGGGGGAAAAAGGGAATTAACTTTATTCTTTTACTGGGCAATTATGTGAATTGTAGAAATAGGCCACTCCAAAGAAACTATGTCAACATTGACCTTCAAAGAAGGGAAGAGTGGACATCATAGAATGAGCCTGATGAAGTTTGAGATACTTATCACAGAATTTTGGCTCATTGGTTAGACCTGAGTTTATGGAAGAACATGAATCCTATAACAGTAATTGTAAGCAGTTGTGCTACTACAACTAGTTAACATTTATTAATTACTTTTTAAATGTGCCAGACACTTGGCTAAGACTTATATGCATTATCATATTTAATCCATACCAGCTTGGAAAGACAAAAATGGGGGAAATGTGGTGTATTTTTAAAAACCCCTAATGACTTTTGGCTTAGTTTTATACTACATTTACTTTATTTGTATTTCTAGTTTTGGAGAGATGATGTGCATCATTTGGTGGTGGGAGTGGAACTCGTGAGACCCAGTACTGCAGTAGGAGTAGTTCTGCAGTTGTAGCACTAGTTTAATTCCTGACTCCCCCATGGCTTACCTGCATGACCTGGAAATAACCACCTTGAGTCCCACTTCCCTCTTTTGTAAAAATGGGGAAGATAATATTATGCACCTTTAAGTCATAGGGTTGTTAAATGGCTGAAGTATGACAAGTTACTGAGTGTGCTAACAACACTAACTGTTATTATTATTTTTTTTCTGTATTTATCTCTGTGTAGCTCTTTAAAATGAAGGTTAATCTTCAGCTGTGGGGGGTCTACCCTCAGCTGTGTGGTCCTGCAGGGAGACACTAACTGCCCTCCCTTGAGTGAGACCTCATCAGTGTGCTGTGGCTACACACTGCTTTGAGAGAAAGAATGAGTGAGAAACGTTTGGACAGTTTATCCTTTTTTTCTCCTTTTTACTTTTTCCAAAGGAGTGGCAGTCATTAATCCAGAAGCTGACACACCAGCCAGGAAGCTGAACTCTAAAGAGAGGCTTAATCAATTTCCAATCACTTGTAATTATACTGATGTTTTCTGGTCTACTTCCACTTAAAAATCCTACATGTGAGGGCCTGACTCGTCATCATTGCATTTGAAATCTAACATTTAATTCTCAGAAATGGAAATTTTAAACAATTGTATTTCAAATTACAGTGTTTCATAGCTTTTTTTTTTCTTTTAGCTTTTTATATTTTTCAAAGAACTTTTGGAGATACTAACTTTTTATTCAACAAAGCAGTTTCTGAAATAAGTCAGCATTATCATTAATATCATCATTATCAATTCTGCTGCTATGTAGAAGGTAACTTCTTTCCACAGATAATAGAAGTTCACTAATGTATCCAAAGATACATTCAACTGGAATAAGAATGCAAATCTCTGAGTTTCTCTTACAATTTCCAATCACTTGTAATTATACTGATGTTTTCTGGTCTACTTCCACTTAAAAATCCTACATGTGAGGGCCTGACTCGTCATCATTGCATTTGAAATCTAACATTTAATTCTCAGAAATGGAAATTTTAAACAATTGTATTTCAAATTACAGTGTTTCATAGCTTTTTTTTTTTTTTCTTTTAGCTTTTTATATTTTTCAAAGAACTTTTGGAGATACTAACTTTTTATTCAACAAAGCAGTTTCTGAAATAAGTCAGCATTATCATTAATATCATCATTATCAATTCTGCTGCTATGTAGAAGGTAACTTCTTTCCACAGATAATAGAAGTTCACTAATGTATCCAAAGATACATTCAACTGGAATAAGAATGCAAATCTCTGAGTTTCTCTTAGTGACATGCTACATATTAACTGCCTATGGGCATTTACTCTGTCAAATCTGGTAAAGAAATATCATTTGCATTGTTCAGTGTTAAAATGTCTTATTTTTCATGTTTTTCAAAATCAAATAGCGAATTTGAGAGGGGCTCTGATGTTGAAGTTTGCCAATTGGGTGATTCCTGTGTCTCTGGAGGAGATGGGTGGTGTAGTGGTGGTGGTCAGGGTGGAACGGCACAGTTTGTGAATGCTGATGGTACTACTGGGATTCTGGACTACACTCTCTCTTTCTCTCTCTCTGTCTCTCTCTCTCTCTTTTTTTTTCCCCAGTGTATGCTATAGGGCTCACGTGCATGCCAGAAAGGGAGAAGAAAAGTGAGAAACCACCCCCTTAAGAATGTCCACACTTTAAACCCTTCTCCTCTAGTTTCTCCTTAGGAGTTTTAGGCAAGGATGCACATGCACCCATTGTTAAGTCCCTGGGTCTGGGACTTAACCATGCAGCCAGCCATGTGGTTTCCAGCATTTTAACTTCCATGCTGGCCCCTGGGATGTTCTCTATTTTGCACACATTGGCAGTACCTTTTGCCATTTGTAGGTCCCAAAGTATGTACTTAGTAGTTGAGATTTGAACTGTCAGATTGGGTTTAAGGGTATTTTTTAAAAAGAATTATTTATTTAATTTTATTAATTATTATTATTAAAAATTTACTGTGGGGCATGTGCCATCACCAGAGAGGGGGAAAGTGAGAAAGCCAAGCCACTAGGTCTGGTACACAAACCATGTTCAACCACGTGAGAGTCCAGCACCTTAACCACCACACCACCTGCTGGTGCCATAAACATGTATGGATATTCTTTACCCTCATTCTTTTTTCTTTTTTTTTTTTTGGAGAGGTTTTTGCTATAGGGGCGCATGTGCTCGCCAGACAGAGAGAGAGACAGAAAGACAGAAAGCGAGAAATCACCCCCCAGGGGGGATGGTTACGCTGCAATCCCTTCTCTTCCATTCTCCTCTCGGGATCTTGGGCACGCACACGCACACGCCCAGCGTGAGTTTTAAGCCACCGGGTCCAGGACGCGAACCGCGGTCGACTACATGGGAGTCCAGCGACACAGCCATTACGCTAACTGCTGGTCCCTACTCTCATTCTTATAAGGGATTCTATTTATTGTAAGCAGCATTTTAGGGAAACAAGATAATTGGAAACACCAATGGTAAGAAAATAAAATTTTACTTTACAAGGGATCATTGATAGAATAAAGATAATAAATACAACAACTAACATTTATTAGTTCCCCTTTGAGTCAATTCTTTGTAAGCTGTTTGTGTACAATAATTCATTTAATTCTTAGTAGCCCCATGAGAGAAGGCCTATTATTCTTCACACTTTAGATGACAAAATAGAGATTCAGAGAGATTACGGAAGGTAGCCACTGCTCACTCTCTCTCACAGCTGGAGAGTGGTGGAGCTATGAGTGGCACCCAGATTCTCTCACTTCTGTCTCTATAACAAGCAACAGGATTTAAAGGAGCTTATGGATTCTGATAGACTTCTATTTTCCCAACCAAACTTCCTTTCTTACATGAGGTATTACCTACATTTTAGGTACTGTGTGTATTCCTAGGTTAGATTTACCCATTTATTCAGGGATCAATCTAAAACTTTCATCAGTGACATAAACTCTGAGCTTAAAGTTAGGAGGTCTAGGGACCAGCAGGTGGTGTGGTAGTTAAGGTTCTGGATCCCGCATGGCCAGCTCCTTGATTTGAGTCTCAGACCTGGTGACTTGAAAACACACTGGAGTTGGGGGGGGGTGAGACAAACAAACAAACAAAACACACTCAGCGGGTGGTGGGGGGTGGGAGGGACCAGTAGTTGGCGTAATGGCTATGTCGTTGGACTCTCATATAGTTGACCGTGTTTCGAGTCCTGGACCTGGTGGCTTAAACTCATGCCACGCACGTTTGCGTGCGTGCCCAAGATCCCAAGAGAAGAACCCTCCCCTTGGGGGGGGGGGTGATTTCTTACTTTCTGTTTCTGTTTCTCCATCTCTCTCTGTCTCTCTGGCCAGCAGACACACCCTGAAGCAAAAACCTCTCCAAAAAAAAAAAACCCACACTCAATGTGGCATGCGTGCCCAAAATCCCGAGAAGAGAATAGGGAAGAGATTGTAGTATCACAGTCTTCCCGGGGATGATTTCTCGTGTTTCCTCTCTCTATCTCTCTCTGTCTCTCCAGCGAGTACATATGTCCTATAGAAAAATAAATAAATAAATATTTAAAAATTAAGAGGTCTGCACTTAAACATGTAAAGGATTGGTAGTCTTTAGTCTCTCTGTTGATGATACTTGGGATATATTCTATCTGTTGTTCTGTGTATCTACTCCACCATTAGAAAAGCAGGCATTCTGGGACCAGCAGTTAGCATAATGGCTATGTCACTCCCATGTGGTCAACCACGATTCAAGTCCTGGACCTGGTGGCTTAAACTCACGCTGTGTGTGTGTGCTTGCGTGCCCAAGATCTCAAGAGGAGAATGGAAGAGAAGGAATTGCGGAGTGGCCATTCCCCCTGGGGGATGATTACTCACTTTCTGTTTCTCCGTCTCTCTCTGCCTGTCTGGCCAGCAGACACGCCCTGAAGCAACCCCCCCCCCCAAAAAAAAAAAAAAA